>NC_056735.1:55295842-55643342 GCF_019279795.1 Protopterus annectens
TGTCTCCATATTCTTTAAAAAAATCACCTTCAGGATTGTTTGACTAGATAATAACCAAGAATCCACCATATCTAACATACTATAAAGAAAATGGCCTTACCACATCATAGCTAACTATAAGATTCCCTCTGTGTTCCCCTCTGCCATATCTCCTACCTAATTAGTATGGAGTTCCTGTTATTAAGCCAAACACCATTCTCCTAGGAGTCTTCAATTATCCCCCCATAAACTGTAGGACTTATACATTCTCAAACTTGTATGCCCAGTGATTTCTGGACTTCATCAATACAAACTTCATGGAAGAGTCATTCTGCACCCAAAACAGGGATGATAAAATCCTGGAATAAATCCATAAAAATATGTAATTACTTTGCAACCCACAACTTGTAACACCCTCCCTGGCCAAATCAGGCCAAAAATCAGTCACATTCTCCTTAATACTAACGCCTGAAGCATCTTCCAATAACTCAGAATCAGAGCTCAAGCAAAGGCTAAACTAGTAAAACTGAATGATGATCTGGCTAAATTCAAAAGCCCCTTCTGTCTTGTTCACCTCATTGATTATGCAGAATCATTCACTGCCAAATTCTATGTACATGTAAATATCTGCATAGATGTATCAGTCCCTCTCAGCAATAAGTATACCATATTCAAAGCTAAATTTTTATGGTCCTTCTTTACCAGAAGGATAATTCATACATCCTTTTAATACCTATGGAAGTTAACAGATTCTGTTATGATCCTTCTCTCCAGCTGGGACATTGGATGTGGTGAACATATTATCAAATTATTTAGAATGTTTGAGATGATGTACAGGGGATACTCCAGGATCATCATGGGAGAGCCTAATAATATCAGTGAGCCTGAAGCTGTTTAATGTCCCTGTGCCAAGTGCTTAGCTAAGACACAGAAACAGCTACCATGGATTTCTCTGACTTGTGCCAGTGTGACCATGTGATGGAAGCTGTCTTGACCAAGTGATGGAGTTTGTCTTCAGGCTGTAGATCCTGCATTACATCTATACTGTTGAACATGTCACTTTCAAGGCTAGGACGTCAAAAGCCCCTGTGAGGATCCTATTGTGTTTTCAAGACCTGATAGTCTGAGTTACAAAACAGCAAAAAATTAAATGTAGTGAGGGAGATAGATACAAACAGAGCTGTAGCTAGGCTGGTTGGTGCCCTTAGCAAGGTTTCTCATTTAGTGAGACTGAGGACCAAAAAAAAATGTTATCTTATTGTTAAAGACAAAAAAAGGACTTTAGCTACGCTTTTACCAGAATGACACTTCACTGTTTAATGAGACACTAGTAAAACAATAAAAATGCTGAACCAAGTGTTAAAACAAACCTTTACATCCAGTTTATTGAAGTTTAAGCTCTTTCGTTCCCTGTTTAGTGGAACTTCATCAGAAACATGGCAGCCATCTTGTTTTAGGGTTTAAATAGCATTGAAGGCACCAAAACTCTGTAGCATTTAAAGGTTTACACCATAAAAAAACTTTCAAAATTGTCAAAGGTAGTCAAAAGTGTCACAATACAACCCTAACATTCAAAACAATAATGTTAAAACTATAAACAATACTTTAAAAAATGGATTAAAAAAATAAGCACCATCAGATGAGATACTTATAGTCTAGCAGCTTTGATTCTTAACATAAGATTAACAGAATGACACCGTTGGTGCCTGGTGAATTACAGGAACTGAGTAAGTTGCCAAAACATTTCCCTTTGTTCATGGATAAGCTCCCAGTCACCCCATCTATTACTAGGTATAACGTTTTCAATAATACTAAATGCACATTTCTTGAAATCACAACATGATAGTGGATGTTGATATAGGGCATTCGCTTCAAGCCCTTTGCTAATTACATAGTTGTGTTGATATATTCTGTTCCACAAAGAACGTGCTGTCTTGCCAAAGTAGAACACCGGACAAGAGGAACAGAAAGCAATGTATACTACCCCCCTAGTAATACAGTTATAGTGCCCTTCATGGAGTGCAACCGGGGGTAGCCAGACACTGAAAAGTATGTTCTTTTGAGACTATATCTACATCACTTTCATATCCCGCAACAATTCATGCCTTGCATGCCATGATTTTTTTCTAAAATAGCCTTTAAATTGGTATTGTTCTTGTACATAAATTACTACAGAGGGGGACAACTCTGTGTTTACCGTTATTTACCTGTGCATAAAATTTAGTTCTGAAGGATTCTGCACAAGCAAAGGGATCATCAAGCTGGACGGGGATTTTAAATTTAATCACGTCATCACTCAGTTTAGTAGATTAGCCTTAACATAATCTCTGAAATTCTCAGTTATTGTAATATTTATTTATTTATTTATTTATTTATTTTACATTTGTTTATCAGGGAGGTCTGACTGGACAGAGCTATCTGTTTTTCAGCGGAGGCCTGGGGAGAAAAGCTCCATAACAATTGTTAACATACTATGCATTAGATATTTACATCAGCATGGTGGTTTACACATTCAGTTATAAAAATACAGCAGATAATAACATGTGATTGCATAAGATATTTACATAAGCATAATGGTTTAGACATACAATTTAAAGTATACCAGGTAGTAACATGATTGTTGTTCATACAGTATGTTTAGTAGAGATAATTTTGAAGATGTACTAAATATAAGTTTTATAGTAATTACAATTGACTTACAGTCCAGTTTAACCAGGGAGTTAGTCACAATTGGTGGGGAGCAAAGATGTCCCATATTGGCAAGGACCAAGTCCGGGATTTTATTACCCCTGTTTAGGGTGCAGACTAACTAGTCCAGAGAGTTTGTACTGATGATGTCCAGAAATTTCTGGGCCTACACATTTGAGGATGGATAAATCTCCCTGTTGATGGATAGTGGTTGAGATCTCTGAGGAGAAAGGTGTTTGACTTAATGCATACAGTCTCCATACTATTAAAAGTAGGAGATACAGGCCAAGGGGGCATAGAGGGGGGTCCTATAGTTGGCTTTGATATCATAAGGGGTTCTGTTGATAGACATACATTTTGCATTGTCCCTGTTAATAAACACACTTTTTTCAAGTCATCTATAAAACTTGTAGGTTATCCAATGTTAGTTGTGAGCCATTACTATTCTATTCATCAGTAATAATCTTATCTAGGTTAATGACATCTTCATAGATGGAGTAAAAGACTGACTTCTGGATGTTAAGATCCAACAGAAAAATGCTTAGCAGTTGTGATCCTAAAACTGAGCCCTGAGTGACGCATTGATTTATAATATATAATTAACTCTGAAATCTCTCAATTCTAATTTTAAAATCCAATAGTGGCAGTTTATTTGCAGAACTGACAATTCAAGTTTAATTAGTTTGCAACATTGTGTAGTTAACTTTATTGACCACAAGTGGTCATTTTAATCCCTGGTAAGAGCATACACTGCCTAGCAAGATTTTCTACATCATGTACAATTGTAGGTACTTCCAGAAATCTACACCGTGGTTCCTGCAAACCATCCAAAGAATCCAAAGAATGTTTGATCTCCCTGTTCTGCTGCAGATTGCATATGTTTGTGGGCCAACCTTCTATCTCTTCTGCATAACTTATCCCACCTTATGGTCAATATTTAAATTATTCTGGAGTTTGCAGGGGTAGAAATGTCCTTAGAGAGATACCACGCCACTCACTTTGAAAAACTTAACTAGTGTAACCTAAGAGACATACCAAGGCTTGGGGTTAGCCTTTTTGTGGATCAGGAATATCTCATTGAAAATGTACAGTTTGCACAACACACAGTTCAAATGTCTACCTCTAAAAATAGTAGAATGCAAGCATCTTCACTCTTTTTTTTTTTAATATAAAACCAACAGAAATGTAGTAACATTGGAGAAAGGAATGTCATTCAGTGAGTGTGCCCTTTCAATGTGCATGGATGTTCCTTTATTAGCATACCACATCAAAGCAATATGAGAAACAAAGTTCATGATGGCTGTCTCAAGCCTTGTCTTCATGTAAGGAGACCTCAGATACAGTTTAAAAATATGATACAACTCAAAGTCTGTTCACAAGCTTTCAAATTAAAGAATCCCAACTGACACCTTCTGAGAAGAGAATAAAATGTACTTCTTCACTGTTACATGTTGTCTCATACATAGAGCATTCCTAGACTATAGACCTTCTGAATCCATTACATCCCTGTGTTGTAAGTAAGTGGTATACTAGATGACAAAATATGGGGCATAACATCAGCCTCAGTGCATTAAAATCTACATATTCTGGATAGTAATAACCAAATCAAAACTGAAAATGAAACTAACACAAACTCCCTTAAGGGTCTGTAACTGAGTTCTAGCATTTTGCCAATGGAATGATTAAGTTTGATTATAAGGTATTTCACAGGTTTTACCCACCATGGTTACATGGTGGCATCAGCTGCTTGTGGACTTCTCTAGCTACTTTACTGGCAGGAAAACAGCCGTCTTATGTATCTTAACTTTTTAACCCAGACATTGCTGAAAATTCAGAACTTCAAATCATGGTCAGTCTTTTAGTGATATTGTGGTTAATAAGGCATAGTCGTCTCTGAACATAACTGCTGTAGCTCCTCCCATATATAATCCTATCTTTGGATACCATCTATATAAGCTCTTCCCATATATAATCCTATCTTTGCACAACATGTATATTGGCTCCTGTTATGCATAATCCTGTCTTTGCAAACCATCTGTATTAGCTCCTCCCATACATAATCATGTCTTTGCACACCATCTTTATTAGCTCCTCCCATACATAATCATGTCCTTGCACAGCATCTATATCCCCTCAGCCATGCTGTGTGGGTTCTTTAACAAAAAGGAATAATGTTGGGGTTATACTTTTCTGGTTCCTCTTTTGAAAAAGAATAGGACACTTGAAGGTTATTTAACAACCTAGCCATGAGTAATATATGTAAATTTTACACTGCCCTCAAAGATTCTTTAGCTACATAAATGCATGCAGATAATTCCATAACAGTACCATTCTGTATAATTAAACGTTTTCTTTGATATCTATTAAATCTGCCATTGTTGAAAAAGAGTCAGCTTGTGCCTCTCCAATGAGTGATCACAGTTGGACTGTTCCTTATTGAACCCTGCTTGCAAGATATTATTTGCTTTCCTACTAAAGGATGTAATCTCTGTCGTAGCACTTTAGCATAGTGCTTTCCCATCACAATGACTGAAATAAATATGTGTCTGCCTGGGAATGAATATTTTTTTCTGGTTTGAGCAAACACAGAAGTTGAGGAAGCTCAGGTAGATAAGGGTATGCTTCTGCCTGACTCTGTACACTTAGACAGGAAGGTTATGGGGTTGTGACCTGGTGAACCAGTTGTATGCTTGCTCCAGGAGATATGCTATCAAAATATGGAGCTTTACCTTCTAGAACAGTTGTTGTATGCTGACAAAGTGACACTATCAACAAAATTCCTTGTAGAAGTCTGGAATTAACCCTAACCTACTAACCTTCTCTGCAGTGCCTGTGACCTGATAATACCCAGCCAAACTCCCTCCACGCCTCACCCTGATAAGGAGTAGCATTTTTCCCTTGGCAGTCATATTGGTCTTTGTAGTTTGTGCCCACTCCAGGTGTCAGAGAGACATCTTTTAGGATAATTTGCAGCTTTTGTCTGTTGATTTACCGCACTTCATTACTAGCCTCATTATACTGTCTCTCTTTTATGCAGTGCACAACCCATTCAGAATAAATGATATACATCTGAAGGACAGCATGCTACCCTAGCTGATAACATACACTTACACAGACACACACACACACGCACACACACAAAACGCACACACAAAACGCACACACAAAACGCACACACACAACGCACACACAAAACGCACACACAACGCACACACAAAACGCACACACAAAACGCACACACACAAAACACACACAATATACAAACACACACACACACACACACAAAATATACAAACACACACACACACACACACACACACACACACACAAAACACACACACACACACACACACACACACACACACACACACACACACACACACACACACACACATATACACAAAACACACACACACACAAAACTCAGATGCACACACACGTACACCCACACACCCACACACATACACACACACAAAACACACACACAACCACACCCACGCACATGCACACACGCACACACACACACACACACACACAAACACACATGCACACACACACACACACACACACACACACACACACACACACACACACACACACACACACACACACAAACACACACATGCACACACACACACACGCACACACACACACACACACACACACACACAAAACACACACACACCCACACCCACACACACCCGCACACACACACACACACACACACACACACACACACACACACACACACACACACACACACACACACACACACAGGGGATAAGCAGGTTTAAGTGATTTAGTGCTTTAAAGGAAGGTAAAAGAACGGTGATAATGAAGGGTATTAGAAAGCTATGTCCCAGATGAGGAGCAAGGACAAAGCCAGGAGGCAGTGAGAAAGTCTATTAGTAATGGTTTGAAAAGATGAAGGTGTAAGACAAACCTGATTGATATCAGAAACCTACTCCAAGTTCTAGCTATTTTATTGGAATGGAGGCTTGGAGACTACCCCCCACAGCAGCCCTTTGTGGTTTGTAGATGGTAAGCAGTGTTTATTATTTGACTGAAGGGGAAAATTTGGAAGATAGAATTAGAGTTTAGTAATGGAAAGGAATGGCTGGCAAACTGACAACAGGTTTGAGGTTACTAGGCATCTCATCCAAAGGAGGATACATTAACAATTTCAGCACCCCAACACTACTTATGCTGCACAGTACTGTCAGCAATCAAACTAGCTGTTGTGGGGAGAGAATCTACAACCTTCTGCACCACTGACACTGAAAAACATACCTTTCAAACTCTGTGCATGACATCGACAGATTGTGATAATCAGTGATTAACAAAAAACATAGTAATAAATAAATAAAATTAAAGGAGACCTGACATTTGTTGGGAAGGTTTAAGGCACTGGCCTGCCCTTAGTTATTAAGGTTCAGGGTTTGACTCTGAGCAAAGTCACTTAACTAGGCAGTACTCTTAAATGAGGCACTATGCACACCATCTGTTTTAAAGGAAAGAGTTGTGCACTCACCAAAACATATCCATGTTGCATATCCAGTGATCATGTTGCTCCGTATCTCCCTAGCTTCTTGTGATATTAGGGCATTGTCCTAATGACAAGTTTTCTCGGACTTAATAGGGAAGTCACAAGGTAAGGATGTTTTCCTGTGGGATCCTAATGCTTCCTGTGTTTACAGAAAGATCTTGCCATTTTTTTTAATATTATTCTTATAGCGAAGTTGTGGCCTCCAAAACAACACAGGCCCTAGACAGCTACCCAGGCTGCCTAGTGCTGGATCCTGCTCTGGTGATGTTAATTAATGAGCAGATATTCACAAGTAAGAATGTAAGATTGGGTTTCCACATTGCAAGGGGGTGGATCTAGGAAGATAGGTGAGTGAAGCAGTATGAGATGGGGCAGACATTGATTTAACACCAAGCTTTGCCTATAAAAAGGTATTCACAGCATAATAGAGGGCTGCCTATATTTGTGTTCTACACTAAACTTGTTGAAGTTTCTACTGGATGAAAAAACAAATGAAGCTACATCTAAATAAAACAAAGAAAGATATGTTCGCTCTAAGGACAAGTCCTCTGTATTCCCCTTGTGGGGGGCTGGGTTACCCATATCAAATTCTTAGATTAATGCCAGCACAGAAATAAAACATACACATACTGGTAGCAATATATTATGCAAAAAGTAATGAAGGAGTTTCAAATCAGGAAAAATAAATCAATGAGTTTAAACTTGCAGACTTTGCACACAATCAAGTGTAAGGAAGCTCAACATCTATAATGCTTGTGAGCATATTAAGAGGCAAACACAGGAGCATTCATGTTTGCATCATCACTGGGCATTGTGACAAGAATGAAAACGGGGGAAATAAAACAGACGTTTGCAATATGCTCCTCAGATGCACTAAACTCCAGACATTAGGTTTCAGGAATCAGCAGAACTTATTCATCCAGTCAGTGGGTGGAAAACAACTAGAATTTATGACAGAATCTAAACAAATCAAAGTAGCTTGCATTCACTAGTGGAAATGACTTCTGGTGGCTGGCTGAGTGCCAGGTGGTGTAGAATTTGACGAGGCAAGGTAATCATACCTGATGTGCAAGAATATTCGATCCACCTACAGAAATATTTATTTTAAAAACATCATACCAACTTATTTATTCCTCTTTTTCATATTAGGAATAAATCTAGTTAAATAGTACTAGAAACAATATATACCAAGAAAGGCACAATGATTTTGTTAGAAGTTGAGGACAGCATTTAAACTATGCCATTTAGGTCTTAACACTTGCCTGTTTTTCTCATATAATCTAATAAATACTAAATACAATAGCATCTTAGCTGTAAACATGTATCTCTTCCCAATGAGCTTTACATAGCAATAAAAATGAAGTAAAATTAAGGAGACCCACATTCTCTGTATAATTCATAAGTGCAAAAATATTTTTCAAGTGAAATTAGGGTTTTGAGTAATCAGACATCAGTACACAAGGAAAGTCATAACCTTTTCCTGATGGTATTAATTGATTCACATCTTCTAAGAGAAGTTATTATTTTGAACCTTCATTATTTGATGGCAGGGTATCAGCACTTACATTTCCGCTGCAGTTAGTTAATATTTGTTATTTTCATACTTTTAGGTTACATTAATCAAAATGTATTAATGCAAAGCTCATATTATATGAAATAAATCTGACTACCCTTTACCTTTATTATATACTTCATCAAAAGGCTTTCCATTTCCATTATGAGAAGATCTGTTTGCATGTACACTTAAATTGTTTTATATTGTGTGGCCATCTGGCTTCCAGGAAACATATTTTCTCAGAAACTACTTGATTATCTTTCACCACTGTCTAAAAGGGATGGCAGTTTAATAACAAAGTCAAACTTCTTCTTCTGGGTTTTCCCAGTTAGGGGTTGCCACAGCAGATGACCTGTCTGCTCATGATTGGCAGTGGAGTTTTTTTTTTTTTTTTTATGGTGTTGAGTTGCCAGCCTGGCACCCAACCTACCACAGAAGTCACACACACTCACAACTAGGGCCAATTTAGAGTGTCCAATTCACCTAAAGCATGTCTTTGGAAGGAAACCGGAGCACCCGGAGGAAACCTATGTGACCACAGGGAGGACATGCAGACTCTACAGAGAAGGCACCCCAGCCAAGGATCAAACTGGAGAACCTCTTGCTGTGAGGTGGCAACGCTAACCGCTGCACCACTGCAGCCGCCCATAATAACAAAGTCAAACTGCTAATCAAAAATCTCAGAGTCATCAGGAAAATTTAAAGTCATTGCATCAAATTCCAACTTTACTTTAATTGGATAATTTGTTTATCAACTGCTTCATGCCAGTCCCTGTTAATGCACTTAGGAAATTATCTTTGATTTCACTGACATCGCAAAGTAATAGTGCATGTTTAGATGTGGCACACTAAACCACTTTTTCAAAAGGTATAAAATTTTGGTCACCCTACCACACATTTAGTACATACCTAATATGACTGTGAACCGTTAAATTAATTTGACAATGGTGACATCAACTAGTGAGACATGTAATACCATACCATGATGAGTTTTTTTTATTCTTTTCATTACAGTTTTATAAAACATTTATTTCCACACTCACTGCCCACCAGTACCAGATCCCGCACTAGGTGACCGAGGCAGTTCCCTAGGACCCATTGACCGGGGGGGGGGGGCTGCCATAACATTTACATTTTAATTAAAAAAAATTAACTTACATGTTTGCTTTTTTTTTTAACGATGTTGTTTATGAATACTCGCTGCATATTTGCATCACTGTACATATATTTTAAACTCAAGTCCTGGTTCTTTCAAACATGACGTTCATTCCATCTTCCTATACTAAGGAGTGCATTTGTGTGAAATGCCTGATGTAGGGATGGCAGGTTAGTTAATTAACTGGTTTAGGATACCCTGTGCCTTGATTGTAGGAGACAACAGCCTGAATCCTCTACACTAACGACCAAACTACTTTAAAGTTTTAGTGTGTTTTTCAAGGAATTGAGTTTCAGTGCATTTTCGAGGAATTGTCAGTTTCAAGGGAATAAAAGTTTACTGTTGCTCATGCTATGTCTGTTATCAATGTGCAACTGTTTTATTTAGCAAATGGCCATCAATGTTTTTGCTATAAAATGTGAAAGTAGTGTTAGTAACACAATAGTTAGTGTACTTGCCTTTCGTATAGAAGGCTGTGGGTTCTACTTCCACACAATATAGGTAGCTTGCTGATACTGTGGTGTACTTTAAGGGGGGGGGGGGATGCTTTCCTCCTTTGGATAAGAGACCTGATGTCAGTTTGCCAGCCATTCCCTATTGCAATATTATCAGCTTACCTTTTTAATGTATCACAGGTAATTCATTCAAGGGCAGCAGGCAATGAATTTGTTGATGAAACACTGAAATGTAAAGTTGTTTTTAAAGTGGAATTATTCAGAGGACTTTTACTTCTGCAGAGATTGTGCATATTGACTGATATTAGTGGATTGTATTGAAGTCTGAGTGGTCTTTTATAGCTGACATGTTCTGAAATTGGTAGTTTTGTCGTTATTGGTTCATACATTTTGTTTCAATGCTTACTGGAAAAAATGTTCAAAACTACAAATTTAAAACACACTGTAACAAGTGGTGCTGTATTATACAAGAAATGTAATTTAATACTATCAGGAAAGTGAATCAAAGAACACATGCATGCTGCATAGTCCTAAAAACGTATGCAAGGGGTCCATGGTTTGAAAGTAGCCCAGAAGTAAGCTTAATATGCCACTGGCCAGATGTATTTTCTTTGAATGTCGGTTTCAATGCCATTTTAAGCGCAAAGAAGTTTGCTGTTAATGCTAAGTCTGTTTTCCTTGTGAGACTGTATTCTTCTGTTTAGCAAATGGCTAGCAGTGTTGGTGATATAAAATTTGAAATAAAAGTTTTAAATTAAATCCAAATATCTGTAGACATTGTAGACGTAAAGAAGTAAACAGTCTGCACACTGCTGAGTCTGAACGGTATTTATGGTAACTTGGGAGAAATAGCCAAGTAAATAGAGGGCCCCAATACTTTACCATGCCTAGGGCCCCATTTGCCTATGAGCTGCCACCCACCTGCAGTCTATTATTTTTTCATATATTTATTTATATATTTTGTGTGCATATGCGTGTCTGTGTTTTTTGCCAATCATGTGCGTGGGCTGGTCCAGGCACCATTCTCCATTATGAAAGTAAACAATGGAGATATCAAAGGAGCTTCATTTAAAATGTAACTTGTATTCATTCTTAAAAATGGATTCCAGCTAAGGTGCTAATTCCTTTTTATATGTGAATAAAAGCTGAGTTGAATTGGAGCACCATTGACTTCTACAATGCTTTCTTTCAAATTTTTGTTCTGGAATTAGAAATCAAAAGGTGAATTTTGTGTTTCTCACCACATTCAACCATGGCATGGGCTAGTAACAGCAAAGGAAGAATATGAAAGACACAATACACATGCAAAGCAATGCATAGCATTGACTTATACTGAGCATTATGAAAATGCATTGCAATACTTTTTGGTAGTCCCATAGAGCTCCTCCTTACCTATTGGCTGCAGCAGATATGCTCTTGCCATCTCCAAATTAACTCCAAGCCATGTTTAGGGCAAGTTAAGAGACTGAGACATTGCAGGACCATGTCATACTGCTGCAAACAGAGTGTTTCCCCCTTTATGGTCAAATCCCTGCCCACTGTGTCATTTAAGATGCTGGCGAATATGGGGCTTGTGGTGCATCATCCTCAGCTCTTCACGTAACTCGGCCAAAGCCCAGCTTCCTTACAGACACTCCCTGTGAGTCATTAGCTAACAGCAGGAATCAGTCATGAAGGTGTGCCCAAGGGTGTTCCCTCCCTTTAGGATGGGCATGTGCATTGTCCCCGTCTACAGATCCAGCACCTGAGCTACTAAACAAACTCAGGTCTTTTGAGCTTAGTCATGACTGCATTCCTTTTTGCCACAGGTACAAGCAAAGGTATTACAGTGTCATAACAATATCTAAAATTAAATTGATAGCTATCGCTTGATCACAAATAGTCATCATACTATTTCAGATAAGACACAGTTGTGACAAACATCCAAGATAGACTAAGAACTTGTTGTATAGATAGCCACCACTTCTCACAAATACTACACCCTGCCTGTTCATTCATGAATTAACTGTTAGTATCTCCTCAGCTTCCAATAAAAGATTTTCTTCCATAGCCCCTTCAGTATCTTTTGAGACTCCATATCTCACTACAATAATCTAATCTATCCCTCATCTACTTTCTTCCAGCTGACCATCATCAAACCACACCCTCCATTTTTCTTAGTAGAAGTCCTCTAAAACACCCATGTCAAACTCCATCATATTTTATCAAGAGATTTACACATGGAATTCAGGTGCTATCATCTTCACACTTTCACTTATATATTTTTCCTTATGTTATGCCAGGCTCCTTTTGCTATAACACATATCCACTCCACGTGAAATAGCCCCACTGCTTTGCCTCCAAATCCGCAACATTTGTCCACTCTTCTTCCTTGCTTCCTCTTCTCCTTGGGAAATTAGTTCTGTGTCAGATTCCCATGTTCCTTCCCTACTCCCTACCTGACAAGATCTGTACTTCCTCAAAGAGCTCAGTTTAAACCCTTTTGTAATGCCCTTCACTGTGCCTCCATCACTCTCTTAACAACTACTTCCCTTATTCTCTGTTCATGTGCACCATTCCTGCTTTCTGATTTTTACCTAACTCATTTATTTACTGCCATTTCCCATCATTCATTCTGTTTCACTCTTCTCCCCAGATTCACCACCACCTCATCTCTCCTACATGTGTGGATCCACACCTCCGCAACCCACTCATGTTTCTCCTTCACTCTTTTCATTCACTAATATTCCACATCCAAAGGTCATACCAAATGTATAACATTTTCAAACAATCTCACACCTTTTACTTCCTGATCTCCATCTCATCTCAACCTTCCCTGCTTACACTAGGCATTTTCTCTACCCAATAAAAATCATTTCCACTCTCAGTACCTTCTCTGCTACACATTCCTTTCTTTCAGTTGGTAGATGGGACATTACAGACACCACCTTCTGGGCATTTCTTGTGTTAGTGCCACTAATTTCTAAACATTTCTTCTAATAGTGCTTTATATTTTTTTTAATTTGCATCTTTCAACTTCCTCTCTCCTTTCCTCCAAATATAAAATATGTTAATGCCCTCTCTGCCTTAGCATACCTACATCTCCCTGTCATTTCCTCTGCTTTTCCTTCCCTATTCAGTACAATTGTCACAGCTATCTTATTAGGATTAAGTCTGATCTCACATTGCTCCTCCAGTGGTGTTTAGGGATAAAGTTCTGACGACAACCCAGGTGACCTGGGTTCAGTTAGAGGCTTGGTCAACTGATGAAATGTCAGGAAGGGATGGGTATGCCTATCGTGAGTGGGAGGGCACTCATCGATGATGCTTCCTAAGGGAAAGCATGTGGCTTTGAACACAGTCAAAAATCATAGTGGGCAGGGAAATGGAGCAGACAGGGCATATATAAGAAATGCCCCTGCATGGAAGCAGACATGGCTGAGCTTCCAGGCTGCTCTTAGGATGCACGACCAGCCTCAGCAATACCAGAAAAAGTCTGCAGGGCTGGGTGGATGGCTGGTAGACCTGGCATGCATGTGAAGCACTGGAGGGTCAGCACTGTAGACTGAGGTCAGAGCAGACTACAAACAATAAAAAACAAGTTTGTACCACCATTTGTAGATTCACCTTTACATTCTAAGTAACTAAGCTATGGTCATGCACAGACATATACAAACTACTACCACTCTCTCCAAGTACCTGCTGTCCACCCCTGCAAACCTCTTCCACTCTTGCTACCAGCACTTCCTTCAGAAGAGTAAACAAAATAAGTGATAATGTGCAGCCCAGGCTTATAACTGCTTCTGTCATAAACAGACTGGATAACACCCTATTTGCCATCATCCTTGAGCTGCAGGGCTTTGTGCATTAGCAGTTCTCAGTATTAACAGTGGAAAGGCTTTGATTAAAAAGATTAACTGCAGGTTCAAATAGGCCATATTTGGCACTGATAATAAGACAACCTGATATATTATCCTGGCCCATAGATGAGGTGTTGTTAGCTTTTGACAGATGAGAGAACATTTTTCCATTGTAAGGTGATGTCTGAGACTATGGAATATATGGAATAGCTAAACCTGTGGGTGGGGTAAAATTTGCACTAAATTTGTCTTATAGGATGTTACGTATTTCCTTTAGGTCAGAGTCGGCAGTATTATTGTTGTCCAGCTCTGAACATTCTTGGGCATTAGTTCTTAACTTCCTGACCTAATTAAAGAAATATTTATAATAATTTTTATTTTATTGGCTATTTTAAGTCCATTCTCAGCGTTGAGCTTGCTAATAGTTCTGTTAAGCTCTTTACTAGTTTGTTTAAGTGTGCTCTCAAGGTAGGTAAAATGAGACATCTTATAAGCATTAAGTAATTTCTTTCTCTTGTTATACAGTTTATTTATATAGTTATTCCACCACAGGGATTTGTTTTTAAATTTCTCATTATAGTTGGGAGGATAAGGACTGCCCTATCAATACAACTATTTATATGACAGTAGAAGTCAAAGTCATAGGCAGCAGTTTAGCAATGAGATCCATCGAAGGAGGATAGCAATGGACTGAAGAAAGCTTGCTTTAGGGAAATCCTGACACATAAAGGAATTTGCAAGGAAAGTGCCACCAGTTTTAAAGGAAAAGGTCACTAATTTATGGTTTGATATAATGAGGTAGAAGGACACATGGAAATGTGCAAGAAGTGATCATATTTATGAAGACTTGATTAAGGATACTGGGGCCCAGTAGAATGATTAACTATCTATAAAGAGAGTTAGAATGTATAATGTCAAGGAAGCACTGGGCATGCTGACCATTGGCAGTGTAATTAGCCAGCTTATTAATGGAGATCTGAAGTCCCCAGTAAAAAAGCAGTGGGTTTAAATGAGATTTCAGCTCATGTGGGGACATAGAGGCTGTTCTATACCTAGCTAAGAAGTAGTAATTACTATTATATATAGTGATTTGCACATCTAGAAGTTCAAACATCATATCCTAAGGAATCTGTCATCAAGTCATGATATCCTTGCCAAAAACTGATACTCCACCCCACAATTCCCAGGGGGTCTGAAGACATGATTGGGATTATACCCAGGAAGAGAGGGAGAGCTTTCATTGCTCTGAAAGCATGTCTCTGTAACTACATGTGTATGAAGCAGTCACCAAAGCCATACACGAGGGTAAGGTGGTTCACACATTCTATCTAGATCTCGCCAAGCCTTTGACACCATCCCCCACTCTGGAATTATAGATGAACTCACTAAACTAGGTATAAATCCCTGTGTCAAAAGATGGGTTAACAACTGGCTCACTGACAGAACCCACACTGTGAAAGTAGCAGACTCCAAATCCGACTTCAGACCAGTGACAAGTGGAGTACCACAGGGTTCAGTCCTAGGTCCTCCAAACTAAAACATTTGGTAATGACAAATGAGATGTTGTTAAAGGACTCATGGGATATTATGAGGAGTATTAAGCAAGACATTTTTAGTGAGAATTTAATTTTCATCATTATAGACATTATGGTTTTATTTGGCTCAATACCTCATGCTATTGGCATTGATTGGTTTGAGGAATACCTAAGAGAAGATACACATTTAAACTCTGATGAGATACATATTTGTATGAAATTGATGGAATTGGTTTTAAAAAATAATTACATTTTCTTTCAGGGAGAATTTTTTCAACAGACCAGTGGAGTGGCAATGGAGGCAAGGTGTGCCCCGATGTATGCCAACCTGATACTAAAGGTGTGGGCGAAGAAGTTTGTTTTGAATAGTATATACAAGGATTGCTGGGTATTTTACAAATGTTTTTTAGATGATATTTGTATCTTTTGGAAAGGAACATTTCAAACATTCATGGAATTTTATCAGTACATTTCCGAATCTACTGAATTTTTAAGGTTTACGTACAATATTGGCCATAAAGAAATTGCATACTTAAATGTCACTATTTACAAGGAAGGTAATAAATTTAATTCAAGGGTATACAGGACGAAGACATACTCTAATTCTGTTCTACATTATGCTAGTGCCCATCCTTTCCATCAGAAGAAAGGCATTATAAAAGGGCAGTTTGTAAGAATTAGTAGAATGACTTCGAATGATGAAGAATTTAGAAAGGAATATGGTATGTTACATGGGATGTTTTGTGAACATGGATACCCAGCAACTTTAATTACCCAAGTGAAACAGGAGGTGACTAGTGAGAGGACAGGCAAATATGCCCCAATCTTGGGAATTCCCGAATTTAGCCCTGGGGGTGATCATTTGAGTTTAAAAGAAAATAAGTATGAGGGGAACGTCGGTTCGGCATTCATCACGGATTTTAGTGGGGATGCCAGTGTTGTATGTAGAGCCATCGAAAGGGAATGGACTAGGTTCAGTAGAATTAGTGACCTTAAATTAGACTTTAAACCCCCTTTTAAATATGTCTATAGGAAGGAAACAAGCATCAAACATGTTTTGGGAGGATACTGTGACTGTAAGGGGGGGGGGTGGAACCCGAAAAAAGAAAGGGACAGTCAAATGTAGGAGATGTGCGCAATTCCCTTTCATTATGAATTCTGAACTAGTCCACCTGGATTCCAGAAGTAGAACCCTCATGGCAAGGAGCTACAGTAATTGTGAGACCAGCGGGGTTGTGTATCTTGCCTTATGTGAGTGCAAGGCATTCTATGTAGGAAAAACCGAGAGGAAGCTGAAAAGGAGAGTATATGAACATTTGAATGCCATAAGTAATAGAAATGTTAATAATGCACTATATAGGCACAGTATAGAATGTGGAAAAGGAAAGTTTAGTTTTTTGTACTTGAGGAGATCCCAAGGGATATGAGGGGTGGTATGTGGGAGACCAGAACTGAATACAGGGAACTTTACTGGCAGATTTTTTTAGAAGCCAGTAGGTTCCCCTGGACTAAATGATGGTTTATCCCTGCCCCCAGTTTTAAAGCTGAGAGAGGCAAGATTATAACATTTACAAAAACTTGATTGTGTTGAGTCCCTGCATCGAGAGGTTCTCTAGCTATTTTAAATGTGAAGCAGTTGTGAGTTTTAGAGCCAGTATAATCAAATTTTATAAATTTATATATCGATTTTTTTTATGATTTATTACCCTTAAGGAGAAATGTTGTCTTAACATTTATTGATGCAAGCAGTTACAGGGTTTATTTTACATTATGAATTGTATTAAAAAGAACTTTTAAAGTGTAGAATTGTTGTAAATGAAGTTATTTATGTTAGTAGAGGTGAAAAGGATTGTGGGTAAAGCCTATGACATGTTAATTTTAGTGATACACTGTTTGTATTGGTGAATTTGTATTTAATTGAAGTATTTAAGGAATGTAATTTAGTTTGTTAGTTGTATCTGATGGTTGAGGATGAAAATGTATTTTCAAGGAGCATTGTTTATGTGTTGTGCTTTCGTACCACATTAAAACTGTGTTTAGCCCATGTACTGTTTCCTGTCTTCTGGAGTTCCATTGAGGTGTAGATAACTGTTTTCCAAGCTGCAATTGCATCTTTTTCTCCTTCATTGTGGTTATTAGTTGTTTTTCTTAAAGGTTTGAGTACAGATTATGACAGAGAACAATGAGTTCAGTTGCATGAAACAGTGGGTACTTTCTGTTTTGGGGATCTCAAAAACTGTCAGCACTGTAGGCTTTTCTACTTGAAATAACTCTTTCAATTGGTCTTGAAAAAATCTTGCTCTGCTAATGAATACCAAATTTGATTGATGGTCTTGTGTGCCTGTATTATTGGTCCAACATGATTTTAGAATATAAGTATCAGTCACAAAAAGGTACCAGTAGGAGATGCCGAAATAATCACCTCCTATTGGTGCTGATCGTTTTTGGTTTTATGATTTTAGAATAAACACTAGCTGAGTGACATACTGTTACCAGGAGATAATTTAATTTTATGTGGTTATTTTATCCCAACTATAAATCTAGAAGACAAACTGGAGGACCTTGTGCACAGTATATAAAATATATCTATCTTCCCTAGAATATAGATCATCCAGTCAAACTGACTATACCTGGAAGTCAAGAGACTTTTTTCAAGTAGTCTCATACATTAAAACTATTCATTGTCCCTTTGTAATCACAGTGTCTTGCTTTGTGCATAGTCCTTGATAAAAGGCATGCATGGAAGAGATCATGGAAACTAGATTAAGTGTTATAAAAACAGACAGAATGAAGCAAACAACACAGAAAAATGTTTCATGCCACAGACAAAATGAGTGAGGGGATTGCAGGGAAAGAAACTGGATCATTATGGACCAAATTTGTGATAACTATAAGGTTGTTATGTAGTCAGTAAAAGAGAAACTTCTAGGCAACCTAAAAAGAAAAAACATCGGACAAAAAAACTACTGCACTTAAAAAGTTCTTGAGGAAGAAAAATGAACAAAACTAACATTTTGGAAGTCAGATCAAAGCCCTAAAACAGAGCAGCAACAAAACTTAGAGAGGACTAAGTTATTTCAGTGGGTTAAAGCTGATGAAACATTTAACATATAGATTGAAAGAAAGAAGGAACAAAATGATGCCCCATGAAGTAAAAGACACTGGGGGTAAGACCCATTGATATTGAAAAGCTGTTACAGATTTTAATGAACATCTGTGAGTTTCTATGTCACAACAAGAGGACAGTAATGATGGGAGAGTTTCAGTGTTTTTCTACAACATCTAAAACTGCCAGTCATTTCTAAACTAAATCAACAGTACCTAGACAGAAACATTTCAGAGGAAGAAATGTGGCAAGCAAGTGGGCATTTGAAAGGATGTCATGCATAAGACCCTGATGGAATAAGTAAATATTACTATAAGCAGTTTTGGGTAGGCCAAAGATTTGTATTGGTTAATATTTTGTTGTCTTAGGTCACAGAAAGAAAAGCCCTACTCTGTTCATTGTGTCTGTGATTATTGTGGAACTTCTGTGCAATTATAAACAATACCATTACTATCAGGAGTTGTAAAGATTTACGTAAGGAGGTAGGTGGCAAAACCTGAGACTCATTCATGATTTAATTCATGGGAAACAAGGAGGATTTTTAAAGGAAGAGCCAGAATGGATAACCTCAGAGCTTGAAAGGCATTGTAAATGCTATGTAGTAGGCAAGAAAAAGACAAAATTGGGTGGTTTCCACTTTGTTTTATCTACTGAAAAAGCATTATTTAACAAGGTAAGATAATGTAGGTGTGGTTTCCTCTGGTAAGAACTGAAGGACCTTTGTTTCCATGCAAAGGTGTTTGGAAGGATTAATTTGTTGTATTATAATTCATATGTTTCAGTAATAGTTTAATGGATGCATGTCAAAGCTGTTTTGCCACAGTGTAGTATCCATCAAGGATATCTGCTACCAGAGATATTGAATACTCTTGCAATAAACCCTTTGGCAGCTACTTTTCACAGTCATGTTGATAAAATTGGAGGTCAGTTTGAAAAGTGTGATTTAATTAAAATTATTCACAGATGTTTAGCTTTTTGCGATAACCAATCAGATGAATCTCTGCCTGCTGCCGAACATTTGCAGGAGGTTTTCCAGATACTTTCATGGTTAGCTGCCAACAGGCAGAAGTCAGAAATAAAGACCTTCAATCAAGTGGTTTGTAGGATTCCAGATATAAATTGACATTTTCCTGCTACAAATGAATATGAAGCCCATTTATTTTGAATTAGAATAAAATGTAAATAATGGGAAGAATGTCTTTGTCCATATCTTTGAAGAACTACAGGAAAGAAAATGATGGTGTCTTCTAAGGGTCTCTATATCTGTCTTAGTGTTAGATTTCTTGAAATCTCTAATGATCTGGTTACAGAAAATTAATAAATTTGTTTGGAGTAACAGACACTTCAAGGTTAAGAGCTGCAATAATGGCAACATTTCTGAAAAGTAGAGGTTTAGGACCCCCTGACCTACAGGAATATGGAAGGTGATAATGCTGAGTACCACTAAGCAGGTCTTTATCAAAAATTGTCAGAGCCAAGTGAGAGCTAACCATGCTATCTCAAGTGAAACTGAAAGTCTGAATGCTTCACATTAATGATAGCACTGTTTGCACTATGCTATTCCAGGGTAGATGAATGGGCCAGAGGGCTTGTGTGCCTTCAGGAGCAATGGATCAGTTGATTGGCTGGGAATAATCTTAATGGTCAGAGGGGGACAGAGCTAAAAAAGTTAAATGAAAGTAGGGAGACTGTGCCTCATGGCAGAGGGATGGCACCTGCGACTGTTCTCCAAAAAGTTTATTAATCTGGAAAGTATGGTATAGTATGAAGTTTTCTTAATATCATTAGTAGACACTGTATGTAACAATAAGCCAAACTGTAGAACACTTTGCATGGTGCAGTGATGGCCACTCAGTGTGTTGCAATAACTAAAGTACCCGTGGTATAAAGTTTGTGGCAGATCTGTGGGGTTGGGAGAAGAAACTGTAGCGGTAGAGGATGGATGTAAAAAGAAATGTAACCTCCATACTATGTGGGTTGCTGATCATATCTGCAGCTGCCAACTGCTATATTGTTCAGCTTAAAACAATTAAAAAGCCTTTGTCATTACGTGGGATGATAAACAGTGTAACAGCCACTCACAGTTGTACTGGCTCTATCAAAGGATTCCATAAACACTGCATCTTTGGAGTAGGGTAGCAATTCATGTGAAGCAGAGCATCTCTGTGACACTGTTCAACAGGAACCTGGACGAGTGGATGGGTCACTGTAACTTCTTACTGGGGATAGAGCCCACAACCCTCCTGGACATGGGAAGTCATTACTAGATTCAATTTTGGGTATTGACTGGCTTTTCTATGGTATTACATTGGATGAACTAGCTAGGCTTGAAATGACCTCCAGATCGATACCCTCATAATCTCCAGTGATCCTATGTAATCTCCTATAAAAGTATAGTCTTACAATGGGCTCTACAGAGTATATTTGTTAAGTATTCTGAAGAAAAAAAATGGCACTGACAAGTTTTAATAATTCCTTAATTTTGGAAGAAAAACAAATGAAAATGGTTTGCTCTGCACAAAGCAGTTTTTACTTAATTTAAAATGTGGCATAGGTGACATTGGTTTCCCGGTAGTGCAGCTATTAGCGTTGCCACCTCACAGCAAGAGGTTCTCCAATTCGATCCTTGGCTGGGGTGCCTTCTGTGCAGAGTCTGCATGTCCTCCCTGTGGTCACGTGGGTTTCCTCCAGGTGCTCCAGTTTCCTCCCACATCCCAAAGACATGCTGTAGGTGGATTGGACACTCTAAATTGGCCCTAGGTGTGTGTGTGTGTGTGTGTGTGTGTGTGTGTGTGTGTGTGTGCCTTCTGTGGAAGGTTGGGTGCTGGGCTGGCAACTCAACACCCTAAAACTCCACTGCCAATCATGAGCTGACAGGTGATTCGCTGTGGCGACCCCTAACCGGGAAACAGCCAAAAGAAGAAACAAATAAATTAGTGGTTCTGTGAAAAGTGGCTTTGTAATAGCAGATTACTACCTCTAGATGTAGAAAGTTGCTGGAGTAACTCTTCAAAGAGCCACACTGGCAGAGTTAGTGGACAGAGTCCTGAAGAACAGTATCTACTTGACCCTAAAATGCTACATCTGTCATAACAAAAAGCATTCAAATAAGTAAAAACAAATGTTGGTAAAGAAGAAGATCTGATGATAACATCTGTTATGGAGTTTTTTTGGAAGGTGAAGGGTATACAACATTTTCAGAATGATAAGTAGAAACTGAGCACATTGTCAAACGTTTAAACAAGAAGTGCACAACATTTAGAAAAATAACTATTTTCTAAAGTGAATTATATTCATGCAGAAATTTCCTGAGCAGTCCAGACACCATTTGTTATAAAATCCAGACACTGCCCTTCTATTACTAACAGCCTTGGTTCTTTTATATGATACAGTGGTATAATGCTATCTCAGTAACATGGCATATGCAAAAATGGATCTCACAGAGAAGATGAATTTTATGTCTGACATCACTAAATAAAATATTATGTGAAAAAAAGGTAATAGCAAGTGAGGATAGGACATACATGTTAAAAGATAATAAATCAGAAGTGTGTGTCTGTGTGCATACACGTGACACAAAAATGGCCTGGCAATCTCCCTGCATTTCCCCACTTGTCTAGTAAACTGTGTTCACGGGGTCAGTATGGGAGTTAGCTGCAACTCATAAGCATGGGTGAATGGAAAATGCCGGTCACTGTCATATCCATCCACTTTCCCTTTTTCCAGATCAATTCTCAAAGATAGAAAGCCAAGGCATTTACCTTGCTATGGCTGCATATTCGTAGGTTTAAAAAGATGGTATAACTTGCATTTTCACCACATTAATGATGTTGATGAGTTTGCCTACATTGAGTCCTTGTGTTAGCATTAAGGGTAGATCTTGTATGGGTCATCATGGGTTCTGTGGTAGTTAGTTAAGAAGAGTGTACACACTAGGTCTGAAATCTGTAAAATTTAATTTTTTTTTAAATACCTCTGGGAATTGCAGAATGGATCCAGTGTTTGTTGCAGAATGTATTTACAACTGTATAATATGTTGGAGTTTTTCTCCCCGAGCCTCAGTTGAAAAAGGGCTCTTCAGCTCAGTTGGACAATCCCGATCAACAAATGTAAAATAAAATAAATAAATAAATAATAAATAAATAAATAACTGGTTTGGGAAAATTGCTGACAAGGAACAATTATCAGTATGTATGAGCAACACATGAGAAGTAATTGTCAGATTTAATAAAGACGTTTTTTGTTTAAAAAAAGGTAATTCAGAAAATAGATAAAGCAAGTAAGATAACTGTTGCTGAGGTAACTGTTAAATGAATGTAATACAGTACCTACAATACTACACAGCAATACATCATTTCTAATTAATAACAGGACAGCTATGTTGAGCCAAGAAGTAAAGAATGAATACTTCATTCTACAGATAGCAATAGCCATCGAATACCTAACTATGTCTTAACAAATTTATTTCTTTATCAATTTTATTATTTAAGTCCTATTTTCTGAAAGGATCTGGTGAGACGTGCTCCCAGTATACCAACACATTAAAACATCAGTAGGGCCATGACTCAGATAAAAAGTAATCTAAAACACAAAGAAGGAGGTTAAGGATAAATTACTGAAAGGAGATAACAAAAACGTTCAGACGCAAAAAAAGAAAATGACAAAAGGTAGAAAAGCTCAGCCAGGAGTATATTCTGAATAGTTATCACGCAGATAACAACAGAGCAGACCCATGAAAGGTAAAGAGAAATAAAGAGGACATATTAGTGCTACTTCAGCACTTCCAAGTTTAAACATCAGAAGAGAATCCTTAAAAGAATAATAGACATAAATATTTGTGCCATTAAAGAAAGCTGTTTGTCATATTTATGCTAGTTAATCATATATGGTGACAACATTGTCTCTGTTACCATGACATTTTAGGCCACAACATCCCTTTTTTGACAAGCAGCCATCTTCTGGCACATCTTACCTGTCTTAGTACTACCAAGTGTTGGGTTCAAACTGATGTGTTCACTGCCCCGGTTCAAACTGATGAGTTCACTGCCCCCTCAGTGATGTCCAAATCCAGTACATATTGAACAGACACTGCAGATACAGGCTGTCATAGTGGGCGCCACAAAACCCTCATTGGTACTAGATTTCTGATCATTGGCATACCTCTCAACTGTATAGTTTTTCACAGAATGTCCAGATTTTTGCCACATATTTTTGGTCCATTTTTCAAAAAATTATGTTTTTCTGACAAATTAGTGGCAACTCATTAAAGATTGAAGTCAGAAAATAAAGACACACATTTGAGTTTTAGACTTCATACCCTTCAGAAAATCCATGCTAATGTAAAACAACCGTTCTATCAACTTTCTAAGTTTGCAAAAGCAATGTTTAAAAATTGTCCCTATTTTTGGGCCTTTGTCCTACTTTTACTTATAGCTTTGTCCAGATTTCTTGCTCTAAGAGGTTGAGAGGTATGATCATTGTCCAAAGCCTGTCATGCATGCAATAGCATGAAGTTTCAGTGCAAAGGTAAAAAGTACACTTGGAGAACTTTGCATACTTCTAGAAGTTGCTATCTGCTAGAAGGTCAGCTGGTGGGGGGCATGCAAATGGGGAACAAAAAATGTTATGTTACACATTCCCCAAAAAAATGGACATTAATGAGATATAAATAATATATTTTTTGACATTGGTCTCTATCAAAACACAAAGTATTTGATTAATTTCTGCCATAGCCAAGCCAGCAGCACAGCTTTGTTTAGCTGTGATTATAGAAGCATATGGAGGTATTGTCAGTGCCCTGCAAAAAATGATGTGACCCAGACAATCGTCATAAGCACTAACCATCTCTCGCTAGTAACATCTGAAATCAAATAAGCTCATGATTATAGTACCTCTTTGGAACCACTCAGAAGGATCTGGGGTCTGATTTTTTCTTAAATAATATGATTATGTAAGTGGGTTTAGCAAATGCAGTTTCTAAGAATGGAAAACATTTTCAGATATTTTGATTGTCCCCTTCTGATTTTCTGATTTTCCACCTAACAGATCTAATCAGAAAACACCTGAGTTCTGGTTTAGGGGAAAATTATGAGCAATACTTGTAAGCTCACCAGCAGGCATTGCACAGTTAATTAATGAATCAGGTGAGAAACCATGAATGTGATTTTTTTCCTGCCTATTCAGAATCATTGCATTATGCATGGAAATAGTTGCTGCAGGGGGAATAAGAATTGTGCTTGTGTATGTCAGTCTGAGATTTGACATATACTATAATTTAACAAATAACCTGCAATATATTATCTAGTAGTGATACAAAACTGAGTGCATGCTGCCAGCCTTTAATTATTTCTAATTGCACCAGCCTACCTATTTTACTATGTATGTGGGATTTTATTTAGTAATTATAGATTTGTTTATGTGAACCTTTACTCTGTGTACAATGGTTAGACAGGTTTGATTATGGTTTCAGCCATTCTAAGTAATGGACAAAGAATTATAACTTTGTTATTAATTTTGTCCAAGTTGTATGTTTTCTGATGAGTTTTTAAATTGTTAAAAAGCATAACAATGATCTTTTCTGAGAACAATACAACAGGTTATTTATGTAAATCTAAAGTAAAACTTCTAAAACTGCTGCTGTAGCCCTTTTTTGTAATCTGTAGTAAAAAGGTAGAAGTCATCTTATCATACTAGGTTTTACAGTTTGAGAATACCAAGGCAAAGCACAGGATCAGATATTTAAACATTGTAACAAATTCCCTGAAATTAGAGGAAGTCATGAATTTTAATAGTGCTTTATGTATGTATTTTTTGGTAGATGGCTATTCTGAGGTGAAAAGGCCACATCATTGGATAAGACGATCACCTGAGGACAATAAAAGTTGTTCTCAGTGAGCTCACACAAATTATACACCTTCATTCATTGGCTAGGTATATTCTATTAATGTTTCAACACTTAGCACACCTTTCAGATGTTGCAATGATGTATAACATATGCAGTTATGGTTCAACATAAGGTACGTTTTGAAGAGATAAAATGAAAATCGGTGAGCACTGTTCTTGCTGTTAACCTCTCCCTGAATTGTCAGTTGAATGTTGTGCTGTAAGTGTCATAATACATCTGGATTATTAGTGTTGACACATAATCCATCAGTATCTTTCAAGGAGCTCAGCTGTTAGCAGTCTCTGTGAAGTAATTTAACTATCAAAACTTAAGCATGGTACATCCACCCAGTTAATATACAAATCCAAGAGGGAGTACTTAAATAATAAATCTTAAATTACATTTACTGTAGAAAATGTATTTCATTTCTGGGCATCATTGACCAATGCATGGTTGACAGCATGAAATATATATAATTCAGTTCTACCTGAAATTGCTTAATTATTATTTCTGTCTTATAGCACTCATATCAGTGAAAAATACATTGCCTGCTGCCACGGCTGAAGCTTTTTGTGAAGGCCTCAGTCATAAAGCAACGTCATTCAAATGAATGGTTTGCATTAATCATTCTGGACATTGGAGCAAGCTGTTATCAATCTGTCAGACTGTCGTATGTCAACATATCAGTTTCTGATGAAAAGGGAGGTCTAATACAACATGGAAGCAGAGATAGATTAGGAAGTTCACCTTAAATCACTGACACTGACAATAAGGTATATCTTGGCAGACATTACAGCTGTAAGCAAGACATTCAAGGTCCATAACTGGAGAATAAATACATTATAGCTGCACATGATTTAGCATACTGGCATACCTCATACTGTCTGTATGGCAAAAACAATTTATTATAAAGTTACCAAGAATAAATTCCCACCTGCAAGTCAGGCTATGTGAATTAAAAATGTCAGAGATGAAGCTAGGGCAAATACGTCTGCCATGGAAGAAAGTTGTGCATTGGTGATATTAAATCATAATTATTACTTTTGTCTGGACATCATTACAAAATTTGAATTTATTTGTGTTTATGTTCATAATTTTAAAAAGTCATCTTAGATATTAAAACTTGTATTATGCTATTACTGTTTCAAGGGTTGTTCTACAAACATAGACGCCTGTGTGACAATGAGGTCAATGTTTATGGGAGAGCAGTGTGTGCAATTTGGGGAACTCCTAACCCTTCACATTGCTGACCAACAGCAGAATTTGTATATACCTTTTTTTATTTGAGAAGGATGTATGTTAGTTTTTCATTGATCACTTGTGATGAGTGCTTCTCTGAATGCTTGTGTCTTGAACATTCGTGGGAAGCCTGCATTATGGTGAAGATTAAGTTATGCACCTTTGTGAGCCCCATAAAAGTAGCTGGAAAAAGTATTTTTAATGTTTTTCCTATGACCATAAAATAAAAACTGAAAAATCACAGTAACAACTGAGAGGGCAGCTGACAGGTGTGGTAAAGCTAGGAATGACTTTATAAAGGTACTTGTTATTTTAAATGGTTAGAGTGCATACTTTATTAATTTCATGGAAAGTGAATCAGTTGACAAATACAGTACAGAGCAAAAGAGTTTTGGCATACATTTAGCAAGGAGACTATGGATAACAAGTTTATAACTATAACACATTTGATTAAAACTAAGCATAGGAAATTGGCTTTGATGGAGCCTTTTTTTTCTAGATATAGAGGAACTGGATGACAAAGGGTGTCACTGATCATTTCTAGATCTATGTCTTGATGATGATATTATACCTGATACTTGATTTATTTATATTTGTTTTGTAGGTTACAACACTGATCTCCATGGACCTTTTTCAGACTGCCTGGAAACTGTGTCTGGTTACGTGATCTGCTCAGAGGCAATGTAGGCTGAGGGAATCAAACCTGGCACCACTGGAACACAGGAAGCAGCATATTAAAAGTTCCTTAATCCACTAAGCCAGCTACCAGACTTTTTGAAAATATGTGGTAATGAAAGGTCATTGAGTAGATAATTCATTAAAAATTCCAGTATTTACAACCCACAGACTTGTATTGAAAGAATGTAGGAAAATGAAGAGAACTGGTACCATTGCAGAAAGGTACAGATTTATATACTGGAGACCGAAACACAACAACCGATAGGGAGGATGTAGAGTCTGTCCTGAGAACACTAAGGACTCACAGATTATATTACTGCCTGCATGTCTACTAGTGAGATTAATCAATGCTTTTTGTTAAGCAAATGGGGCATCTAGGAATACTATTTACTTTCTCAGGTACTATCCATGTTCTAGGATAGACAGGGTCTATATTTATTTTATTTTATTTTATTTTACATTTGTTAACCGGGCTAGTCCAACTGGATACATGTCCATTTTCAGTGGATGCCCGAGGAGAAAAGCTCCGCTAACTACTACTTAACAAGTTAAAAAAAAATATACAGAATTATGCAATAAAAAGAAAACATTTGCTTTAAATATAAAACACTAAAACATTTATATATCGTGTACTCTCATTTTAACCAGCCAGTTGTTGTATCAGACCACACCACACTAGAAACAGGATTCAAATTATCTGTGGAGTTGTGTGAGATATTCATTGGAGATTACCAACCTCCTATTCTAAATAGCAGAGATTTAGGGAATAGGTGTCTTACATAAATAGAAAAGAAATTAGACAAAGAAGCCTTGGCAGGGTAAACATTATCCAAATGCTCCTGATAAGAAAAAGGTTAAAGCTGTATACATCTGAAGTATGACAGAAAACAAGGGAAAGTTTAAATGGTAGAGAGTAACATACAAACAATTGAGGTGAGGATTGCTGGCGGAAGGCTTATTGTGTGCTTTTTTGATTGGTAGTTACTTTAAAACTTCTTTATCTTTGCTTGTATTTAAGCTTCATATTTGTGTGGGGCTGCTGTTTGCACAGTGGTGGTTAGTGGTGCCCTTATATAACACAAAAGCCTAGAAGCTCAGTTTTTCCCTAAACAGCTGTCAGTGAAACCCTTCCAAGCTTTTCTGCTGCTCTAGGCATAACTCAGTTGCGCACTGAGCAGCGCTGCCTTATTGATCAACCTTAGCCTACACAAATTATAGGGTGTATATTACGTTATCGAACTTTCAAAAGTTTGAACGTCATATGGTCAACCCCATCTGATCAAACTTTTAAAAGTTCGAACGTTTCAACAGAGATCTCCATACAGTGCGGAATGGGAGGAGTTCCCTTTCTTGCACTGTAGTGCGATCTCAGAGCTGGTAAATTTAAAGAGTGGGGGGCACAGCCCCCCATGTGGGGGGTGCAGGGGGCTTGTCCCCTTCTTAAAATGGTCAGGTAGGTTTTTTTCTGTTGTTTATATTTTTTTTAGCTTTTCAAACTTTTAAACGTTCGGTCATATGGCTTCGACTATATGAGGTTCGAACTTTTGAAAATTCGATAACGTAATATACACCCCAAAGTATAGGTCTTTCTTGTAGTCTTGGTGGTACCAGCACTGTCCTCTCAAATTAACCCATTAACTTCCCTAATAAAACTCCAGAATCTAAAGGATACCAGTGCCAATGCTCTAAGCCTCATCTCGTCACAACAAACCACCCTGTCTCCTAAAGTCATCACCCAAAATATATCTTCCACCATTCCTCAGCCTATTATTTCAAGAGAGCAGATCTAAGTGCTCTCCAAGGCCAAAAATGTGGCATCAGTTGGACCATACAACATCCCGGTTGTCTTTTAAACAACTTAAAACATGGCCTAGCAGACCCACTTGGCTCTCTGTTTAACCACCACAGGCTGAGAACTGGCTATGTTCCAGCGGAATGAAGGACAGCAACAGTAGTCCCTCTGCACAAAGGGGGACTGTCAACTAACCTTGGGAATTACAGGCCCCATAAGCTTGACTAGCCTAATCTGCAAGGTCATGTAAAGAATCATCATAGACCTTATTAGCAAGGACATAGGTAGTCTCCAGACTTTGAACCCATCCCAGATCATATTTGTTAAAGGTAGATCATGCCTGTTAAACACAGTTGACTTCTTTAAGAAAGTCACCAAGGCCATATGCAAGTGAAAGCCAATTCATGCCACCTATCTTGACCTAGCCAAGGCATTTGACACAATCCCCCACTCAGGTAATATAGAAAAACTCTCAGGTAATGTAGAAAAACTCTCACAGTTGGGAATTAACCCCTACATTACCATAGGGGTAGTGAACTGGCTCAATGAAAGGACACATACCTCACCACAACAATAAATAGGACGTGCTGGAGGGATAGATTCCTGTCCCAGAGACTTCCCATGCTCTGGAACAAGATTCCAATCTACATTAGGCAGAGCTCCTCGCTAACACTCTTCAAGAGAAACCTTGACGAGTGGATGGGAAACAGAAAGTTTACCTCGGGGATCACTTCAGTGGCTCTGCTGGACAGAGGCACAGGGAACTAATCTAAGGGGGCGGCGAAAGGCATCACATTCTGGCTAGGCTTATAAATGCCTTTGGACAGATAGCCTAGTACCTACCTATGAACCTATACTATCAAAGTGGGTGACTTCATCTCTAGCAAAAGACCAATCACCAATGGTGTACCATGAGGTTCTGTGCTGTGCCCCTTACTGTTCGGAATTTATTTCTCAGAAGTCCAGGAAAACTTGGATGGCCTGTGGCTGACCAAGTTTGCTGATGATTGCAAATCTGGAGCAATCATTATGTCCCCCAATTATATTAATATACTACAGACAGGGTTAACACAGAAAAATGATTGGTGCCAAAAGTTAAATGCAAAAAAAATCATTATTATTCCCTTTGGGAAAGCTGACATCTCTGCTCCTTACATTATAGACAGCACCTCCCCTAAGTACAGACCCAGTGATATGTAATCTGGGTACTCAGGTTGATAGCAATCTGAACTTTGATCCCCATGTATCCAGAGTAGTAAGGGAATCTTTCTATGTGGCACAACTTATAAGCAAAGGCATTGCATCTAGATCTAAGGATGTTATAATTCCATTATACTCAGCCCTCACCAGACCAATAATCGAGTACCATTCTCCCTTTTACATGTACCTCACCAGACACCTGCAACAATTCAAGGGACCACAGAGGTTTCTCACCAAGAAATTACAGGGTACACAAAACAAGTCTTAAGCAGAAAGTCTGAGCACCCAGCCACTGTATTCTGTCTCCTGCAGGCTGCTAAGGGGTGACCTGTGCCTGGCTAATAGGGCAGTCTTTGACCTGACCCTGATAGAAATGTTACACATTTGTAAATCAAACTGGAGGAGGGTCACTCCTTCCAGGGATCTTAACCTAGCCTCTGGCATGAACAGCTCATGCTGGAGCAATAGTTACATCTCCCAGAGACTGCCACTTCTCTGGAACAAGCTTGCAATTCACATGAAATAGAGCCCCTCCCTGACCCTTTTCAAATGCAACCTAGATTAATGGATGGGTGTCATTAAATTCACTCCTGGGGTGGTGCCAGTGCCCCTCCTGGACAGAGGAAGTCAGTATTAACTACCATAGACCCTTACCTCTGTAAACTTCACTCACCTAACAACTGACAATTGGGGAAACTCGAGATAAATATGACTAGGCTTGTAAGGGCTCTATGTTCGTTAGCCTAGTAACCTCCTATGAACCTATGAATTCTTTGTGTTTACTCACAGCATTATTAATGTAGTCATGAAACGTATGGCTAAGACTGTTTGCAAACAATAGTTTGCCCCAAGTTATAATATAATCAGTTATATAGGGAACATAAAGCTATAGCTTTAGTTTAAACAAAAAATAAGTCAGAAGTGTCAATTTTTTCTTTAAGAAATGAAATATGAATACATATGTATATAAGAATATTTAGGGAAAATGGGGAAGCAGTGTATATAAAGTGGCATCCTCAAAAGAACTACAAAGTAATAAAGACTGAATGAAAGTAATAGATGTTCCACTGACAACTGAGTAGATGAGCTAGAAAAAAGGTACAAAATAGTTAATATTTTTTAAACTGTACCAGCTACCATTTGGGGTAACTAAAACACATGGACCACAACGGCCACTTTCCATGGTCCTGAGGAATCTAGAAATGAGCTGATACATCTCTTGAGAGACATATTCAGCAAATGGCTGGCCATTTCATAAGTGGACTGCAGAAGAGCAAGTGTGGTATAGTTGTACAAGCTGGGGTAGATAAAATATGGGGTGCTATAGCTCTGCTGGTGCAGAAGTAATGACAGGGAAAAGCAAGGGGTGAATCTTGATGGGAAGGGTGGCTGCTTATTGAGAGGATAACGATCTCCAGGACAGAAGTCTATACCAGTTCATTGAAGGAAGTATCTGATCCAGTTGTATGACTGCTTGGGAGTAGAGCACCTGTATACTTGACAAGGTCATCTTTCCCTGGGCTTAATAACTTTATGAGAGAACTTGCCTACCAATACCTATCATTAAGCACATTGGGATGAGGAAGGCTTTTGATTCACTTGCACGGTGGTAGCAGATACAAAACTGGATGTGTATTAAGAAGAGTACAGCCTAAGGAGCTGGACTGCTGCACTGCTGAAAGATAAGGGACAAAGGATTGTGATGAGTGGGACAATGCCACTAATAAGGAAACTGACTAAAAAGATATGCAGTGCTCATTCCTGTGTGCAATAGTGGTCATTCCTGTGTGCAATAGTGGTCATTCCTGAGTGCAATAGTGGTCATTCCTGTGTGCAATAGTGGTCATTCCTGTGTGCAATAGTGGTCATTCCTGTGTGCAATAGTGGTCATTCCTGTGTGCAATAGTGGTCATTCCTGTGTGCAATAGTGCTCATTCCTGTGTGTAATAGTGATCATTCCTGTGTGCAATAGTGGTCATTCCTGTGTGCAATAGTGCTCATTCTTGTGTGCAATAGTGGTCATTCCTGTGTGCAATAGTGGTCATTCCTGTGTGCAATAGTGCTCATTCCTGTGTGTAATAGTGATCATTCCTGTGTGCAATAGTGGTCATTCCTGTGTGCAATAGTGGTCATTCCTGTGTGCAATAGTGCTCATTCCTGTGTGTAATAGTGATCATTCCTGTGTGCAATAATGATCATTCCTGTGTGTAATAGTGATCATTCCTGTGTGCAATAGTGGTCATTCCTGTGTGCAATAGTGCTCATTCTTGTGTGCAATAGTGGTCATTCCTGTGTGCAATAGTGGTCATTCCTGTGTGCAATAGTGCTCATTCCTGTGTGTAATAGTGATCATTCCTGTGTGCAATAGTGGTCATTCCTGTGTGCAATAGTGCTCATTCCTGTGTGCAATAGTGGTCATTCCTGTGTGCAATAGTGCTCATTCTAGTGTGCAATAGTGGTCATTCCTGTGTGCAATAGTGGTCATTCCTGTGTGCAATAATGCTCATTCCTGTGTGTAATAGTGATCATTCCTGTGTGCAATAGTGGTCATTCCTGTGTGCAATAGTGCTCATTCTAGTGTGCAATAGTGGTCATTCCTGTGTGCAATAGTGGTCATTCCTGTGTGCAATAGTGGTCATTCCTGTGTGCAATAGTGCTCATTCTTGTGTGCAATAGTGGTCATTCCTGTGTGCAATAGTGCTCATTCCTGTGTGCAATAGTGGTCATTCCTGTGTGCAATAGTGCTCATTCTAGTGTGCAATAGTGGTCATTCCTGTGTGCAATAGTGGTCATTCCTGTGTGCAATAGTGCTCATTCTTGTGTGCAATAGTGGTCATTCCTGTGTGCAATAGTGCTCATTCCTGTGTGCAATAGTGGTCATTCCTGTGTGCAATAGTGCTCATTCCTGTGTGCAATACTCTTTCATTCAGCTCAGAAGGCATACAGAAAAGGTTCAGCCCCTTCACCGAAGGCACATATGTGCAGAACTGAATAATGCTGGGAAGAAAGATTTGGAAAAGCTGAACAAGGTGGGCAGAAATGTTCCATTTCAGGCTAACTACTAGACTGCAGTTATAATGCCTCCCATGTGAACTATCAGCTGTGGTGTGTAGAACTCCTGGCACATCATAAGCATCTGGGGATACTAACTACAACTGCATCTGCCAAGGGGTGAAAGAAGAGAAGAATAGCAGCAGCCAAGATAATTCTGGGGAGCGTCATCAGGTAGACAGCAAACAATGCAACTGTCGCATTATTCCAACCTGTCGCATTATTCCAACCTGTCGCATTATTCCAACCTGTCGCATTATTCCAGGCCCTGCTCAAATCACAGCTTTTGTTCGCTTTGGGAGGACAAAAATTACAGACATCAAGACTGGTGAAGGTTGTTTAGAGGAAAGGCACCTTTAGGCTGAACATGATGTAGAAGAAAGGGCATAATCATTAACCAGAGGAAATCGAGCTCTTCTCACTAAAGAACAGAAAAGATGGGGGAGGGGGAGATGAATGATATAGATGCACAATGTCATGTCCTGTCAGGGAGGTGTGTGGCGGGGGGTCATCCTGACTAGGAAGGTCACGGAGGAAAAAGGGAACACAGGCAATAGTTTGTAGTGATTTAAGCATTTCCTAGAACTCCAAAAGTACTTCTTCACGTAGAGCTTTGTGGACCTCTGAAGTGGACTGTCAGTGCTCATGATGTATAAGAAATGCACAGAGACATTCAGGAAGGATAGGGTAGGAATGTAGTAAAGTTATGATGTTACATGCATTTACCTGGCATACTACGTATACTTATTGTCTCCTTCCAGCAAGCTAAAGTAAAGTTATGAAATGGGTGTTTGTTGGAAGTTCAAGACCCACTAGTATGAGTCCCTACATTAAAACACTTTAAATGTGATTACAGGAAGTAGCAGTAAGCTGCAAGCATGACTGTGAAACATTATTGATAATTTTTTGCAGGTGGTCAAGCCCCCTTGCACTCCCCCATGTGGGGGTCTGCCTTGTATACACCCATCATTATCATAATTCCTATCCTCAGTCTTATATACTTGATATCCTACAGACTGTTAAAAAATGAGCTATGCCTGGCATGCAAGGCATCCTCTGACCCAATACTGATGGATTTACTGCACATCAGCAAGTCAAATAGCATCAGAAATACTTGGTCTAGGGATCTTAAACCTTTTCTGCAACATCAAGAAAATGGTTTGGAAGTACAGATATATCTCCCAGAAGATACTACTGCTTTGGAAAAGACTCTCCATCCATTTTAAACAAAGGTCATCCCTGTCCTTATTCCAGTGCAACTTGGATCTATTGATGGGTAAAATTTACCCCAGGACTACCCCTGTACTACAAATGGACAAAGGCAGCTCCAAGTGCTTTATTCTATGCATGGATCCCTTCAAGTTATCTGTGGTATGATCCCAGTTATTTTCACTAGGGGTAATATATAATTATCTTCCATGCGATGGGTAAGGACAATCTAACACCAAATGAGATAGGTTAATTTGAGCACAGAAAAGAAACTGGCTAGGCTTAAAATGACCCACACGGGCAGCTAGCCTAGTACTTACCTATGAACCTATCAAAACAGAAAATCAATGAAATGCAATATAATTTAATACAATTTGTCAAAATGTAATGAAGCACATTTGCTAGACACTGGCACACAGGTAAATGCTGAGGACCCCGATGAAGGCTGTACAGCTAACTCAGTTCAAAGTTTTAAGATACAGTTATAATATGCATGGCATGTATAAGTTGTCCTAACCAAACATAGGAAAAACTGATACCAGAATTTATTAAAGCACATACTGTTGTAAATTTCATTACAAAAAAACAAGTTACACTGACAAGGTGCATTATTATATATTGAAATTAAAAGATTGGCTGTGAGATCTCTTGTTGCAAATTTACAGTGTTAGCATAGTTCTACTGTTTCAAATGGAGAGATATAAGCAATGGAAGTTTAAATGAGCACAACAATGGCTCTAATCATTCTTACATGTAATCTTCCAAAATCTTTGCAGTAATAACATTCCATTTATTTTAATACATATATAAAGCAATAAGATGTATCATTCTAAAGGAAAGGCAGGACAGATAATATAGATTTGCTGTGAAAGATCACCTCCTATGATGTTGACAAATGGAAAATTGTTTCCAAAACTTCTACAATTAAAAAACATTGTGAACTTAAACAAGTGACACATAAAGGATCAAATAATTCCCCAAATTCTTATTTTTTAATGACGGAAGCAAGACCTCATACCACCTATGTCTGTATGTACACTACTCTGAGGTCACACTGACTTGCAGAAAAGAGGAAAGTTTAATATATTCATTTTCCAGGTGTAAGACAATGCTCAATGTGTGGCCAAATCAGTGCTAATACTCACTTAATGCTCAATGTGTGACTGAATCAGTGCTAATACTCCCTTAATGCTCAATGTGTGACCAAATCAGTGCTAATGCTCCCTTAAGGATCAATCTGTGACCAAATCAGTGCTAATACTCCCTTAATGTTCAATGTGTGACCAAATCAGTACTAATACTCCCTTAATGCTCAATGTGTGACCGAATCAGTGCTAATACTCCCTTAATGCTCAATGTGTGACCGAATCAGTGCTAATACTCCCTTAATGCTCAATGTGTGACTGAATCAGTGCTAATACTCCCTTAATGCTCAATGTGTGACCGAATCAGTGCTAATACTCCCTTAAGTGGACACACAGCAGCAACAATGTTCCGTCGATGACATACAGACACTGTAGCAGGACTTGGCAAACATTATGTTCCCCAGATAATCAAGCTGTGCTACTAGAAAAGCATGCCTGAAGTACTGTAAATGTGTTATGAGGTAAACAGCTCTAATGATATCACAAGCGTGTTTTATCATCTTCCTCTCCATATCAATAGCATAAAAGTAACTGTAGGACAGTCTACACATCAGAAGAAAACCGCAGCATTGTTACAGCTGAATTTCATTGTAGAAAATGTCATCCATCTTTACCAATGTTTGCAGCTGGTAGTTTATTGGAAATTATGGGTTGTTTATAGAAAAGCTATAATTCCATAAGAAGTTGGCCTCTGCTTCATTGGAGTAAACTGGGAATTGCTTCCAAAGGCAGTAAATGCTTCAACTTCACCTGGAGATGTAAAAAAAGCACCAGGAACGACCATGAGGCAAAGAGCTGTGTTAGCTACAAAAGGATTAAATCAACAAACTGATTAACTGAATTTGCAATCAAAAGTGACTTAACAGAAAACCTGTTTTATTATGTATATTATATTAGTATATATCAGTATTAGTGCCAAATAATGGAGCTACTGTGTCTGTTTCTCATGACAGTAGCCACGTTATCAGCTTTTACACTTGACGTCTGGCATGCTGTTTCCCCCTGTCATATTGACTTCAATAGCAAACTCCCATTGTTGATTTTACCCTGTTCACAATTATGGTTCTTCACTAAGTCTATTTCTTACTGTGATGCTATTGATGACTGCTCATACTGTGACTGATTTTTTTTTGTTGTTGATTGATTTTGCTACTGAATAAGAGTTTAAATGATGCCATATCTTTTGTTTATGTATATGTTACATATTTCATTCCAAACATAGGCATATGTTAGCTGTTTGTTCTGTTTAGTTACATTATTACTTTACTATTTGTAACTTAGGTCATAGTTAAAAGGGTTTGTAGTCCAATCAATTTATATGTTCAAAATAAATAGATTTAAACTGTTATTAAACAAACAAAGTCAGCAAGATCAGTGGGAGTTCATCACAAGGAAGCACAAGGATGGTGCAGGTGGATAATGTTCTGAAAACAACAATGGTACTTGTGAGGGCTGGTATATGGAAGGGAAGGAATTGTCTTCTTCTCTTTCCCAGGGGGATGGTGGGAGTAGGACGAGGTGCTGTTGGGTGGGCTACTTAGTCACCTCCAATAGATTCTGCAACACTGAGTGAAAAAACAGCCGCTGGGCTGAGTAGCTGGAAAGGGCAGGAGATGCACACAATCTTGGGCTCAGGGCTTCCATTCGCCATATCTCATTGTCATCACTAAGATGATGCAAGCATGCAAGGGGGAAGAGCTAAACCTGTACAGACCCGGCAACCATGAACAAAAGTGATACCGCCCCCCACATGTATCCAGCATGTCAGTAGGAGGGGCTAGCAACTCAGGACCAGCAGGATATAGCAAGCAGCAGCCTAAACTGCTTGATGCACACATGGCATTGGATACAGTACGGATTTAAGGGGGCAGCATAGTCATAGTAAACCACCTTAAACCCACCATACAGTCCCCCTCCCCCAAACAAATGATGACAATACTAAAAAGCATGACTTAATATGAAACCAAAATAAAAATGTAAATAGCAGCACAGAAAATTATGTCTGATTTTAAAGATGCTTAATGACCTGCTAGGATGGATATATTTAAATGACATTCTAGACCATTTTTATTCCTCTACAGTCCTCTCAGCCAGCTAAACTGGAGCGATCTTAAAATAAAACGGCAAAGTTTGCAAGTAACCTCATTAACCAACTCCACAAGTATGTGGCACTTCAGTCCCTGAACTAGTTAGAGCTAACTAATCTAGTAGCCTATTCATATCAAGACTGACCAGAACATTTTCTATACCAAGACAAATGTCCTACTACCAGCCAGTTACTAGACTGGTACATATGCCCCGGAGAAATGCAATCATGAAACCAGCACCTATTACTTGCATAAAATGTAAAATCATAATGGTGTTTGTCTGTATTCTGTATAGTTTGATAAACTACTATACTCAGCCCCAGCAGATAACAGAAATATATCACTTTTTATAGAATAAATAAATAAATAAATAAAATAAAAAATGTTACTCTCCATAGAGAAACCTAGGCTCTCAACCAGACAAATGTTTTCATATACTGTCTCTAAGGCATGGAATAATCTCCCCCCTTCAGGACTGTCAGGCAATCCTACCTCCTTTAACAAATCCCTCAAACTACATCTCTCCTCACACGGGTTATGCTTCTGCACTCCAACACTGAATCCCAACTCCTGATTTATCTCCCTGGTGTCACACCTGTAACTATTTCATTGCTACCATTTCCTTCCCATCACTCCACATACTTACTGCTTCCCCCCAATAGCCCTTCTATTTCCCCCTGTTCTTACGACTGTACTTACCTCCCCACAGCTATGAACCTACAGATGCTACATTCATGCATTATTTGAATACATGCTATGTACCTTGCAATTATATTTCATTCATGTCTTTTTTGAAAATATGCCATTTACAACTTCTATTATTACATGATTTTAATCTTCTCACTGTTGTTTTATTATCTGTTTCATTCAATGCAATGGTACTGCTCAATATTTCTTTGTTTGTTTGTTAATATTTTTCTTTGTATGTAATTTTGTGGAGCTTTTCTCCCCGAGTCTCCATTGAAAATGGGCTCATTCCAGCCCCAGTGAACTTTCTCGGTTAACAAATGCAATAAATAAATAAATAATAAACAAATTTTATGTATATATATATATATATATATATATATATATATATATATATACTTTTCTTTATCAAAATTTCACAATCTCTAAAAAGAAAAGTAAAACCCCACTTCCGCAAAAGTGCACTACATCGAAAGTGCACTTTTACAAAAGCCAATTCACAAATTGGAAAAAAAATTACTGTAAACACTGTTTTGCAGGGGGGCAAGCCCCCCTGAACCCCCCACCTCCCTATTTAAATATACTAACTCTGAGATCACAAGACAGTGGGGAAAATAATATATTTCCTTATCACCACTGTAACGTGCTTCGGCGAATCGTCTTTCATGAAAGTGTACTTCTGATGTAGTGCACTTTCGCTTAAGTGGGTTCGAACTGTTTCTCGATGAACTGTGTTTTCGACAAACAGAAGGAGACCTATATATATATATATATATATATATATATATATATATATATATATATATTAATACATATGGGTTTACTTTAAAACACCAAGACCGGAAGATCGACAACTGAGATGACCGACAGTTTAAAAGCATGAAACTTCACATGCCCGACAAACCACAATCCCGACAATCAACAAAACAAAACAAATACCTTTTCCGAAAAACAGACATACAACACAAGCACAACAAAAACCTTACAAACCTACACTAAACCTTACATACACAACTATCTATGCACTAACCTTAACCCAAACCCTAACCTTAAGGTCCGTCACTATCGCACACTCACCTAACCTGCGCCCTAACCCACTTAATCTGCCCCTAACCCTAAAGTCTGTCACTATCGCACACTTACCTTAGCATAACGGTGTTCTCAATGTCAGGCTTTTAAACTGTCAGTCATCTCAGCTGTCGATCTTCCCGTCTCGGTGTTCACGTCATCGGTGTTTTGCGTGTCAGTGTTTTCAAGTAGACCCATATATATATATATATATATATATATATATATATATATATATATATGGATCTACTTTTTCTTATTGAAAGCTCATGCTTTTCGAAACGGAAAAGTACGAACCCATTTATGCGGAAAAGTGCACTTAAACAAAAGTGCACTTTCGTGACTACCAGTTTACCAAACTGGTAATATTAACAAAATAAACACTGCAGCACTCTAGCACACTACAGTGGGAATAAAGGAATATACCTGTTTCCCTACTGTAATGTGATCTTGGAGTTAGTATATATAAAGTAGCAGGGGTGTGGGAGGTGCAGGGGGGGCTTGCCCCCCTGCAAAAATGCTTTTGTATTGGGGTTTTTTGTTGATATTGCCGGTATGGTGAACCGGTAGTCTTGAAAGTACACTTTCGTTTAAGTGCACTTTCGTGTAATTGGCGTCCTACTTTTCCTTTTTGAAAGCATGAGCTTTCGATAAGAAAAACTAGACCCATACACAGACACACACACACACACACACACACACACATATATATATATATATATATATATATATATATATATATATATATATATATATATATATATATAAATAATAAAACCTGTTTGAAGTCATAACTGCAAGAAAATGGTCTTGCACTTGTAACAACCCCATTGTTAAGACCCCTTTTTACTTTAAACCTTATCCATTTTATACTTTACAGTCTCAGTTAAATCATACCTATCAAAAAAAGACTCCTGCCTTCATACAAACCCTATTGCTAAGTCCCCTGCTAATACAATCAAATCAGTATCACAAAATCTTCAGACTTTTACTATAATAATTTCCTAGTTACATGTCTCAAGTGAATTTAACTGTTTAGATAAAATATGTATATGTCTTATTTCCTGCCTGTGTATTAAAATTATAGTGAGAGTATATACATAGTCCGTAGAAAAATGCTGAATGTTCCATCGATGCATGTGTGTTGTACATGTTGCATATACTATGTTCTATAGTGTATATATAATGGTGATTGCCTAAGTTATATAGTCCTGTGTTTTATATAGTATGTTTTACTGTTAATTCATTCAAAATGTGAAGAATGTGGATCTGATTGGATATTGGCAATGGCAGTCAAGTATTATTTAATGTACACTGTTTACATTGCAGAGTGCAGTGACTGTGAATCGTTTTATGTGGGAAAAATAAGAAGGTTAGTTTGTATCCACAGATACGAATATAATTATGGCATTAAAAAGGGAAACATTTTCAATGCACTTTATAAACACTGAAGAGTGTGGTTTATTCAAGAGGTTTATTTTCTAAGCAGCTGACCCTCAGATTTGAGATTTAAGGGGCAGAGAGTGAGACAGAGACAGAGAAAATAAGTTAGAAAAGAAAGAATATCACTGACAAATATTACTAGGTGCAATGGCTGTTCCAGGATTAAATGATTTCATTAATTTTAGATGTTTTAAAAGACAAACTTTTGAATCAATTTTAATACTAGAAGTTTTTTGATATAGGCATGTTTTTTTCTTTATTTATGCAATTGCTATCAGTTTTAATTTGTCATGTAATGCTTAATTAATTAATTATCTTAGTATTTAAGACTGAGTGTTTCGCAATTTGGTGGAACACTCTGACAAAGATGAAAGTGGTTATTGTTTGTTTGCTATTAAATCAGTATTTTAAAATTTAGTGTCTGGGACATTTTTATTCTTCTTGATGGTGTTTTTGAGAGAAATGCTGGGTTAGATAAATCAAATTCTGGAATTAAAATTGTTGGGAGAAATATTAATGATATCAGATATGCAGGTGATATAACACTGACAGTTGATATTGAGAAGGAGTTGAATGTTGTGCCAATGAAGGTAATAGTAGAAGACCCAACAGCTGGTTATTGCTAAACATTAAAAAATAAGATAACATCTCAGATAATTTGCACATATTTCATTCTTTACCATTAATGCCTCCTAGTCATACAGAGTTGCAAGTTTTTTGATATCAACAATTTTACAATAGTGAGGTATATGTAACATTATTTTTGACACTATAATTAGTTCACTGACTTGCGCAGTGCAAAACAGCACTATTAAATGTCTTCAAGAATGTTGGCATGCCACTTGTCATTGGGTCTCTGTTAGTCAATTAATAAATTAGACATGCACACATACATGCATGCACACAGACAGACACACACATATGCGTGCACACACATACGCATGCACACACAAACACACAGGTATGTGGGGGAGCGGAGCCTTGATGGCCAACTAAGATCAATGAATTTTGAGAGCTCCATAAACTAGTATAATAATATAGGAAAATGTTATTATTTTCAAGTTTAAAATGTCATAAATCTATAGATAAACTACTAAACTACATAAATATCAGTTTTGGTGGAGATATACAAAAATGATCCTGTCAAGTAACTTGGAGATATATTGAGTCACTGAATATGAACAACTCAAAGAATTATCATCCAGATGCTGCTTTGAAAAAAGAACTGCAATTGATGACATCTACCTTATATGAACTATCTTTGAAGATGGATGGCTTCAAAAATGACTTAGAAAACCTAAAATTAAATTCTCAAAAACAGACTGATACTCTTAAGGAACTATTACAGTAACACCATACAAAAATAACAAATATAGAGACTTCTCTAAATGTCATTGAAGGGAGACTCAAATAGGAAGTATTCCAAAAAGAATTTCTGCTTAAACAGAATACATGGCTGCTTAACAAAATAGATGACTTAGAAAACAGGGAAAGGAGAAACAACATAAGGATCTTTGGTCTGCCTGAAAACACTGAAGGTGAAGACATTATTTTATTCTTAACATCCTGGATTCCTGAATTTTTAGACTTGAAAGAGGGACTTTCATTTGGAATTGAAAGGGTGCATAGAGCACTGAGGAAACCTGCTTCTAACTCAACAAATACTCCACCTAGATCCATAGTTACAAAATTTCTTTCATTTCTGGACAAGAGACAATATTAAAATCTGCTTGGAGAAAATCACCCTTAAAATACAATCAAATTCTGATAAGGTTTGACAATAATTATTCTTCCAGAATACTAGAACAAAGGAAAAAATCTGGCCAATAATAAAACTGTTGAAACAAAACAACATTAAAGTACAGCTGGCCTTTCCAGCCAAGATAAAAATAGTTTTTGCCAATGAGATGAGAACCTTTAACGACTTAGAAGAAGCTACTATATTCACCAAAAACAACATAGTGATTATCCGGGAAGAAATGGAATGGATGGCCCCTACTCTTAAAAGAATAAAAGAAACAAATCCTTGAACTGATGCTAGAAAGAAAAAACAAAAAATTGATTCCAAGATAGCTGTCCCAAAAAATAACTCTTACAACTACATCTCTCAAAGTATCAGTTGATATGGTACATCACTTGGCATCTGTTTTTATTGAAAAAAGGAGGGTTTCTTAAACAACTGAGAAACAGTAATGATTTATTCAGAATGTTCAAAGAGTCCAATAATTCTTCACAAACAAAGGTAAGTCAAGATGGGTTACTATTTACATTATATATAAGCCAAACAAAGCAACATATAATACAAACAGAAGTTTCTATTCCCCTACTTAAACTCAATGAATACTTATCTTGTTCATTTTTCATTGATTTTACATATAATAATTTAAGTAATTAATTAACTAATTCAACAAGGTACCATTCATCAGAGTTCAGACTCAAGTGTATTAAATTAACATCATATATATAATAGCAGTAACAGTAGAGTGTTTTGGAAAAAAAATGCTGTTATGAAGTTTAATGCCTTCTTCAGTTAAAGTATGATTTAGAAATGTCATTTATATCCTGGTTAAATAATAGTAGCAAGCTCTTAGCACAAATGTCATCATTATGCTGTCTAAATATAGTTAATATCAATTATGGCAGGTATCACAGCTATGAGTGCTGTTGATCAATCCTGATATGGTGTGCATGGATGCAGTTGTGTCTGGCAGCTAGTACAAATGTCATTATTATTCTGTCTTCTTCTTCTTCTTTCGGATTTTCCCGGTTAGGTGTCGCCACAGCAGATCATCTGACCGCTCATGATTGGCAGTGGAGTTTTACAGTGTCGAGTTGCCAGCCCGGCGCCCAACCTTCCACAGAAGGCACACACACACATGCACTCACACCTAGGGCCAATTTAAAGTGTCCAATCCACCTACAGCATGTCTTTGGGATGTGGGAGGAAACTGGAGCACCCGGAGGAAACCCACGCAACCACAGGTAGGACATGCAGACTCCACACAGAAGGCACCCCAGCCAAGGATTGAACCAGGGAACCTCTTGCTGTGAGGCGACAATGCTAACCGCTGCACCACCATGGCTGCCCGTCATTATTATTCTGTCTAAACATAGTTAATATCCATTATGGCAGGTATCATAGCTTTGAGTGCTGTTTGATCAATCCTGATATTGTGTGCATGGATGCAGCCATGTCTGGCAGCTAGTACAAATGTCATTATTGTTCTGTCTAAACATAATTAATATCAATTATGGCAGGTATCATAGCTTTGAGTGCTGTTTGATTAAGCCTGACATGGTGTATGTGGATACAGCAGTGTCTGACAGCTGTTATATGTTGCCATTTTTGTCTCTGGGAAGCTGTGGGTTGTGGCTTGTGATCAACGTTTACTAATGCTTGTGAATTAGCAAGAAACATTTGGTGTTTTAGCCTGGATCCAGGGGAAGGGGGTGGATAGAACTGTTGTTGTTCTTCTTCTTTCGGCTTTTCCTGGTTAGGGGTCGCCACAGCGGAACTCTGGTCCACTAATGATTGGCAGTAGATTTTTACGGTGCCGAGGTGCCAGCTCGATGCTCAACCTTCAACGAAGGCATGCTAATTCTATGCATGTCTTTCAAATGCCACTCGACCGAGGGGAGGACATACAACATGATGGGAAAAAATCATTTAAAAAGACACTATCTTACAGAAAAAACATCTTTCAAATGACTACCTCTACAATGTTTACAATTTACCTTAACACCCTGTAATGCTGTCAGATTTCAAGGAAGGGCCTTTAGAACAGTTGCTCAAAATCATTCACTTTCCGTTATCCTGAGCTTGAGGAATTTTCATTGAATACTCAGCTCGAAAACAGCAGCCCTATGTCACTCAAACTTTTCAGATGTTCTTATCACTCTGATCTTGAACAGGACAGTTTTTTATAACTTTACCCTTAAGTAATGAAACCAGGATTTGCTTCAATATGCGCTCCATCTAAGCTGCAAAATAAACACCAAATACTGGCTATGCCCAACACTCGTACACCTTCATAATGGCCTCACACATGTATAAACATTAAACAAAATAAATCAATGCAACAATTTTACAGCTGCAACTACTGTATTCCAAACGCAAGTACTATCTTGCTGCTGCACCTGAAAGAGTCTCAGGCATATATACATCCAATAATAGCAATAGGACAGACATCTGAGAAGGAGAAAAATAGCAAAACAGGCTTATGTAGTTCATCTAAATGTAACTGCAGTTAAGCTAAAAATTATTTTAACAGGAAACTTCAATCTGTCAATTTCTTCAGATTTTTTCAGTGTAAAATATAAACAGTCATACAGAAGAATGCACTTCAAGAGTGTGTCCTACCATTCTGTTGCAAGAAATCTGATGACGACTGTCCCTAAGCCAGATCCATTTTCATTCATTACTTTCTTTCCACATGCAGTCCTTTCAGCAAAATGTGATTTGGAATATTTTGGCAGAGAATGGTTTGTTTGTACGTCTGCTGAGTGAGAGGTGTGAGGGCTGGAGGAGTGTGTTGTCTCTTGTTGTGACAGCTTGTTGGGAGGTTTTTTTTTTTTTGATCTGTTTGCTCTCTGTTCTTTTCCTGACTGCTGCCTTGCTGAAAGGGAGGGAATTTAGGCTTGAAGTTGCAGGGAAGGTGCATCGTGAGCCTCTGGTATGCAGTACACAGACACACTAACAGAAGCAGACGCTCCCAAGTTGCTGTAGTAATGGAGACAGAGTGACAATAATGCTTAATGGCTCTGAGGAGCCTCCAAGATGATTCTCGGCAGTGATGTTTTTGTTTTTTAAAAAAAGTATATATAATAAAAGGGCTGTTTTAAACCACATGTACACATATTGATGGTCTTCCAACACTTTGTTTAACTCATTAAGTTGATTCCTGATTAAAAATAAATAAATAATAAGTGCAATTTTATATTTAAAATGTATTTTGGTCCAAACACATTAAGGACGTACATAAGAGTGGAAGTCTGAGTTACTGTGAAAGACTAAGAGCACTTGGTCTTGTACAGAACCTTTTGCAATGGTCTGGGAGGTGAGCTTGCTCAGACGTGTTGGGCATATGGGGATAGCTGATTCTAGGGGTGTTTGGGGTTGCCGGGAAGTGCTACAGAGTCATCAGATTTCCTTCAGGGAAATATCTGTGCGAATGGAAGGTGTGTTGAGTGGTTTACTGGCAGAGTGGCCACTCCATGGAACAGGCCGGTAAAATGGAACAGGACAAATACTGGTTTGGATATTTTAAGAACAGGCTGGAAACACACCACATGAATTAGTGAATGGTATTCTGGCAAAACTGGATGGGCATTGTTGCCCATGCTTGAAGTACTGATATCCGTGTATGTAAGCATGGAAGTATACTTATAACAATAAGAAACTAGAAGAGTCTCATAATTTAAAGTCTATGGACTGTATAAACATGCTTGGAAGGAGCTAATGATAATAAACATTACAGCTTGTGGTCTCTCAAATAACAAAGCAACAGCCAAAAAAAAAAAAACACACACAATAGTTATGTAATGTATGATTTTAGTAAATCTAGACATAAAATATATAATTGTCATATAAGATGAAGCAGTCTGCTGAATTTAGATATTAAAGACATGATTTAATAACATGGGCTTGTGTATAATAACACTACTGTCTTAACTTGTCATAGGTTGGTACTGGGCTATCTGCCCGAAGGCATATATTAGCCCAGCCACGTTGTGTGGTGTTCACCTCCCCTTTAGTAGTTCCCTAGACCCTTGTACTAGCAGCTAGTACCCTTGGCCCCTATCTAGTAGTGCTGTTGGTGTGATCCCCGGTGTGAACTTTCTGTTACCCATCCACTCAACAAGGTTCCTCTTGAAGAGTGATAGTGAGGGGCTCTGTCTTATGTAGATCAGGACCCTGTTCCATAGTAAGGGAAGTCTCTGCGAAGGGAATCTATCCCTCCAGCATGTTCTATTCATTGTTGTGTTGAGGTTTATATCCCTAGAGCGTGTAGCTCGAGTAGATTTGGTTTTGCTAAGATGGAGCATGTTCAACAATTCTGGGTTGCTCATGGCTCTGTACGTTAGACAGAGATCGCCTCTGAGAAAGCGGTATGCAACAGAGAACAGTCTTAGCTTTTTCAATCGTGCTGCATAGGGCAACTGTTTGAGGCCAGTAATCCTCTTGATTAGGTACCTCTGTGGTCTCTCCAGCTGCTGGAGATGTCTAGCCAGGTACATTCCAGTTGGTGCATTGTACTCAATAATGGGTCTGATGAGGGAAGAGTAGACTGGCACCATTACATCCTTAGATCTTGATGCAAACCCTTTTGTGATCAGATGGGTCACATAGAAGGATTTTCTAACCACTTTGGCAACATGGTTATTAAAGGAAAGCTGACTATCTACTTGGGTCCCTAGATTCCATATTTCTTCTTCTGATTTCAGGGGATTACCTCCTATGTTGTAGTTTGCGGGTACTCTGTTTTTTCCAAAGGGGATTACTACGCATTTTTTGCATTTAGCTTGAGACCATGGCTTTGACACCATGCATCAGTCTCATTTAGGCCCTTCTGGAGGATCTCCATGTTGGCCGGAAACTCTATTATAGCACCCATTTTGCAGTTGTCTGCAAACTTAGTCAGCCACAGCCCTTCCGTGCTTGCCTGTACTTCTGAGAAGTATATGCCAAACAGGAGGGGCCCCAGGACAGAGCCCTGAGGCACACCACTCGTTACTGGTCTGGATTCAGACATGGATCCCGCTACTCTTACTTTATGGGATCTGTCTGAGAGCCAGTTTGCGATCCATCTTGCGTGGGTTTATGCCCAGGCTGGTGAGCTTATCAATAATACCTGCATGGGGAATGGTGTCAAATGCTTTAGCAAGGTCAAGGTAAGCCGTGTGTACCTCCTTTCCCTTATCTATAGTCTGAGTAACTGTCTCAAAGAAATCCACCAGGTTCAGGAGACATGATCTGCCCTTGACGAAGCCGAACTGTGTGGGGTCCAGTGACTGGGGGTTCCCAATCTCTCCATTTATGAGTTCCATAATGATTCGGTCCATAGCCTTACAGATCAGACTGGTCAGGCTTATTGGTCGGTAGTTCCCAGGGTCAGTTGTGGCCCCACTCTTGTGTAGTGGGACCACCGTTGCCGTGCACCATTCTATGGGCACATATCCTGTGGAGAGGCCGAGACTGAACAGGGTATTAAGATGCGGGGTTAATTCCTTTTGGAGCTCGCGTATGACACAGCCTGGGACACCATCTGGTCCCATGGAGGCAGTGTTTTTAGCTTTAGATAGAGCCTTGTTAACCAATGTATCAGTAATAATTGGACTTACACAATCCCCTGGAATGGTAATAGGCCCTGTAGGTGGTGAGGGGGGGGGGGATTTGCACTAAACCTGTCAGCCAAGATGTTGGCAATGTCAGAAGGGTCAGTGTATTTTGTTTCATTTTGTACTAGCTCAGAACAGACCTGAGCGTTGCCATTTAGGTTTTTGACGTAGCCATAGAAGGCCTTATGGTTATCCTTGGCATCCTTGGCAACTTTTTTTCGAAATTGGCTTTAGTTGACTTGATGAGGGCCCTCAATTTCTTAATAATGCTGATCAGGGATGATTTTTCTACTTGAGATTTGGCCTTTTTTGTATAAGTCTCCTCCTTTTATTGTAAGGTTTGCTTATGGCCGGGGTCCACCAGACTGGTTTCTTCTTGCTTGAGGAAGGAGTCTTGGTTTTATTTGGGATAGCACGGTCCATGCAATCCTGAATATGCGTATAGAGTGCCTTGGTGTAGGATTCCGCATCATAAATGACATACACTACATTGAACATCAAGGGGAAGCATGATGATTTTCTTATATAAGTAAATTTATTTATTTTATTTTTATTTTTATTTTACATTTGTTGACCGGGAAAGTCCGACTAGATATATGTCCATTTTCAGAGGAGGCCCGGGGAGAAAAGCTCCAAATACAGTAATGAAATTTTGAAAACATAGTTAAAAAGGATTTTTGACTATTAAGACTCACCTTAAACTTTAAACATAATTAATATACATATTTTTTTACAAGTACAGTCATAGATAATAGCATAACACAAATAATTATTACATAGCTAAACAAAAATTCTTTAGGAATAGTTAAAAAAGGTAAATAATCAAAGCAAGAGGAAGCCAGTACCAATAGACTTAAAAATGAGAAGTAAAAGGGAGACAGTGTCAGTCAGGATTTGAGTATGGACATAGCCATTGTGATTTTAGGAAGATTTTAAGTTGTTGTTGGAAAAGAGGAGTGGATGTCAGGGATATTAGTTCTCTTGGAAGTTTGTTCCATGGGATACCAATCGAGTTAGTAAATAGGCAGTCCCCAGATTTGTTACTGGATTTTAGGGGAGAGACAAGTACTCTGTTAGGAGATCGTAAGGTTAAAAGATTTTAATAGGGGCTAATAAGGTTTCTGAGTATGGGAATATTTGAGGGATGATGCAGGATCTAGTGAATGATTATGAGTTGCTGAAAAAGAAACTGACTATGCAGTTCTAACCATCCGAGAAGTTTGAGATTTTTGCAGTAGTGGGTACAAAATGGGGCATCAGTGGCAAATCTGGCTATGTTATAAGATGTTGCCAACTTATTTATATTGCTTTTGGAGAGGTTTGTATAAATTGGTGAGGCATAGAGGAGGGTAGAGATTAGGTGAGTTTGGGCAATAGTAGTCCTGGCTGAAGGAGTAAGACAGGATTTAATTTTGTACAGGGAGCCCAGTTTTCTATTAACCAATTTGATAGTTAGATTGATATGAGTGTCAAAATTAAGATTGTGATCAATTGTTACCCCTAAAAGTTTGGTGGCTGTGTCAGGAGCTATTAATGTAACATTTTTAGAGATGACTGTGAAGTTTATGGTGGGGGATTTCTGAGTGGGAGTGAACAGCAGTAAGTTAGTTTTTTTAGGGTTAAGGAGGAGACAGCATTGATGGAACCAGTTTTCTACTAAGGTAAATATTTTTTGGGTTGTGGCTTGAAGTTGGGAGGGCGAGAAGGCGGCACAGATTAAGGGTGAGTCATCAGCATATTGTATACAGGTGGTTTGAGGAAGGGAGGCTGACAGATTGTTAATGAATATAGTAAAGAGGAGTGGTCCCAAAATTGATCCTTGTGGGACTCCGAGAGTAATAGGGAGCAGAGAAGGCAGTTCATTTTCCCAGAGGACTGCTTACTGTCTGTTTTCTAAGTAAGATTGAAACTATTTGACTGTTAGTGTATCTAATGTGAGAGATTTAAGTGTATCTAACAATAGTTTGTGATTTACCATATCAAATGCTTTGGAGAGGTCAATAAACATGGCAGAGGATAGGAGATTGTTATTTCGATTTTTATTTATACAGTCTGTAAAGGATAGGAGAGCTGTGGTGGTGCTATGATGTGGTCTAAAACCATTTGGCAGTCTACTAGAAGGTGATTTTGGAGGAGATGAGTAAGAAGCTGGTGATGAATACATCTCTCCATAATTGTTGCTATCGGTGAGAGTAGGGCTATTGGGTGGAAGTTTGAAAGTTCACTTGAGTTACCTCCCTTGTGGAGAGGAATAATATGTGAAACTTTCCAGATGTTAGGGATGGAACATTCTGTAATGGTTCTGTTAATTAAAATAGAAATGGGGAAGGCAAGTACTCCAGCTGCTAATTTCAAATATTCAGCTGGAAGGAGATCAGCTGATGGGGTACAAGGTTTGAGTTTCAGCAGTAGGTTGTGTATGTGAGATGTGGGAATGGGTTGTAGTTGAAATAGGGGTAATGAACTAGTTGACACAGGTGAGTTAGATGTGAACACTACTGGTAAATAATTGGCTAGAGACTGGACAGTTTCAGAGAAAAATTTGTTGAAAGTGTCAGCAATTTCGATAGAAGAATGTTGAGTCAAATTAGAGGGGGTGGGTGTTTTAGAGTGGCCAGGATGAAGTAATTTATTTATTCCTGACCAGAATTTTTGTGGGTTTTGATATTGGGTTTGTTGGAATTGTAGGTAATAGTTTTTTTGTCAAGGAATATGGCTTTCCTAGGGGCATTTCTCAGTTGAGAAAAGTTTAAGTGATCAGTTTGCTTTTTTGTATGTCTCCATTTAATCCAGATTTTATTTCTAAATCACATTTTTTGTCTAGTCTCTTTTGTGAGCCAGGGAGCTGGTTTGTTCTTAATTCTGATCAATCGAGAAGGGGCATGGTGGTCTAGTATTTGTAAAAATTTATTGTTAAAGTATGAGACAGCTTCCTCTAGAGGTAAGTGTTTTAAGGGGGTCCAATTGCAAGCTTTAAGCTCAGCTTGAAAGTTAACTGGGTTTAGATTTTTTGTATTTCGGGTGGTTATGAAGTTTACTTGATTGGGTATTGAGGTTTTTAGCTTTGTTATAAAGGTAAGTGAGTGGTCACTGATATCATCGGGAAGTATGCCTGTTTTATAAAATTGAGGGATGCTGTTAACTAGTATCCAATCTAAAGTGGTTTGTTTATTGCTAGGTTTGTGAGTTCTTGTAGGGTGGGTGATGGTTTGATAGAAGCCATGAAAGTTAATGAGGGTAGTAGGATTATTGGCAGTGCAACTTTTCCAGTCAATGTTGAGATCGCCAAGAGTATGGTTTCTTGGGGGAAATTTGAGGAGAGTCAACATAGGATGTTTTCAGCGGTACTAATGTTATTACCTGGGGGGATGTAGGAGCAGATAATATAAATGGATTTATAAGCATTAATTAGAAGCTTGGCCATTAGGATTTCGACATTGCTAGGCAAAGGATGAGTAATATCTAGGGCAGAGGGTTGCAACTCAGATTTATATAATATTGCAACCCCACCTCCTTTTTTGTTAGGGCAATCTAATCTAATTATGTTATAGCCTGGGGGGATAATATCATTGTCCTTGGTGGTTGGTTTGTGCCAGGTTTCAGTTAGGCATAGGATATCAAAGGAGTGTAAGTCTAACAGGGCATGTAGGTGGCTAATTTTATTATTTAAACTACGGATGTTTAGATGGGCTATATGGAGAGAGATGTTGCTAGGAGAGGGGGTGCAGGAGGTGTCTGGATGGGGGGATTGGGAATAAGGGATATGAGAATTTGGGCCTGAGTTAGGATGAATGTCACCATGTAGTAGTAGGTACTGTTGTGGCATAAGAGACAGTTTCAGTAGTTTATCTACAATAGGGATAGTTCTTTTGGTTTGGAAATATTTGAAATGGATTGTTCTATGAAATTGAGGTTGATTGTAGGCTGATGAGGATGTAATGTTACAATGGGATTTTGAAGTATAAAGGGCGAGAGGGGTAGTTTGTTTTAAATATGCATAACAAATCATGTAATTGCTTTAACTTGAATTGTAGATTTTGTAACCCATCTTGACCATATATAATACTTAAGAGGTTACCAAGATAACTAATGTTTTATACATGACATCAAACTGACAAAGTTATTCAAGAGAAAACAGAAGAAGCCTTAACTTGACATGTCACAGAATGTAACAATCATATTCTGAACAAATAGTATTAATTGACAATAGACACTCAGTTTAATAACATGGGCTTGAGTATAATAACACTACTGTTTTAACTTGTCATAAATGACATACACTACATTGAACATCAACGGGAAGCATGATGATTTTCTCATATAAGTAAGTGAGCATAACAAGTTATATAATTGCTTTAACTTGAATTGTGATTTTGTAACCCATCTTGACCATACATAATACTTAAGCTGCTACCAAGGTAACTAATGTTTTATACATGACATCAAAGTGACAAAGTTCTTCAAGGGAAACAATAGAAGCCTAAACTAGGAATGTCACAGAATGTAACAATCACATTCTGAACAAATAGTATTAAATTGACAATAATCACTCAGTTTAACCTTTGCTGATTATACAAAATAGAATGTTGCCATTTAAATCCAAAAACTTTCAGTATATGCCATAAAATGGCAATTTATGAATATGGAAAGGGAACTTATAGTCATTAATTACAATAAGTGAATTTGTTTTTTTAACCGATAATTTCACTCATTTTATAATAAGAAATGACAGATATGAAAATCCTTATGTGTAGGAAATGGGGGAAGAGGGATGCACTGATAATTAAAATGCACTAACTTTCATCAATATTTACACAAAACAAACTTGATGCTTTAAGTAAGTTAGCAACAAACAAAGTGATTACTTAAATGCTGGCAAACAATGAAATATAACTTCCGATATATCCAGTAAAATACATTGTATTATAAACATTAGGTATAAATATTATTATCATCTATTTATATTAAGTAATAAGTTTTGAAAGACTAAGGGTAAACATGTTAAATAACTGTGTGCTATAATCTTTTACTGAGGTTTTATATATGATACATACTTTACTATGATTGAATTGCTTGTCATCTATCTTTCATGTAAATATTAATTGCTTATACAATAAGTAGACATTTATATTGTATTATAATTCTGTCTAATCTACAATAGGACTATATCTGTTCAAAATAATATAAATATTACTTATTCCTGTTACAAATATTCTCCATATGATAATTCAATTTATGGAGCTCAGATGTTCTGGATTGTCAAGGTATGAGTGATATTCTGATGGACTTAGGTTTATCCATCAGATTAGGAATGATCATTGCATGGCTAGTGCGGATCTTAGTTTTGTTAACATTTATTAATTTAAATTTATTTCACAAAAACATTTTTAGTATACCTGACCAAAACATTACTTTATTAGTAAACACTCAAAGTATAAAACTGATAATTTCCTTTAAAAGCTCAAACATATACTTTACAGTTATCAGAGGAAAATGTTAAATAGTCACAATAAAACCAAAAATACATAGTCTAAATAACCTAAGATGGATTTGACTTTATTATCTTTAAATACCAATGGCTTAAACAATCCTAGCAGGAGATCAAATCTACTGAAATATGTAAAACTGAACAAAGCACAAATTGTCTTCCTTCAAGAAACTCATTTCAAAACAAATGACAATTACAAATGGAATCCTAAGGAATGTATGATATTGGCACAATCCACTTATAAGACAAAGACAAAAGGGGTAACAATTTTATGGAAAACAAATGTGATTAACCTAGAAATCATTTATAAGTATGAAGATAAAGAAGGCCTTATGGCATTAGTAATAGTTAAATATAATAACAGAATATGGACCCTAGCCAATCTATACTGGTTCTCAGGCATTGGATCAGGAACTGTTAAAAAACACTTGGATTTCATTTCCAGTAATTAGAAAGGCAACTTAATATTAGGAGGAGATTTTAATTGTATATTTGATATTTCTGAAACTACAAATAAAAGACTGCTGCGTACATCTTCTGTATCAAAAGCTTTAAACAAGTGGGTAGAATCATTTCATGTTGTAGACACTTTCAAATTTAAAGAAGATAAATCTAGATCTCAGATTTGGTGCCCAAACTAGCATAGATAAAATATTTGCTGCCCATGACTTACACTCTAAAATCATTAATTTCTCAATCACTCCCTGCCCCTTTTCAGACCACAATTCATTGATACTAAAACTTCAAAATGGATACAAACCATTAATCTTTAATTTCAGAATTCAAGCATATATAACTAAAATTAAAGAGTTCAAAACCTGGTTATTATCTGAATTACAGTTCTTCTTAGATATTAATTACACTGCAGAGATAAATAAAATAATGATATGGGACTCATTAAAAGCTTACATATATGGTAAACCCTAACTTGGTATAAAAAAATCAGAGACTGGGATTCTGAATTATTAGATCTACAATCCAAACTTTTGTCAGTAAAAGCTGAAAAAAAATCAAAATCATTTCAAGATGAAAAAGAAAGTAGAATTATTAAACAATAAATACAATGAAATTTTAACACATAAAACTAGTTTAACTTTAGAAAAACTAAAAAAATAATACCTTGGCCACTTCTCCCAAATATCTACATAATTTATCCACAAGAATCAAAATACAATCAAAAGCTAATAACATTAAAATTATCTTCCATGAAAAGAAAAGGGAAAATGTCTCGGATATAGGTGACATTCTTGATGCCTATAGAAATCACTATATGGAACATTTCCAAAAAGAAAATATACATATCAATCAATTAAATCTAGATGAAAAATGTTCTAATATAAAAAAAATACCAGAAAAATTACAACTAGATCTGCAAGCACCCATATCGTAGAAAGAAATTACAGATACAATAAAAGAGGGTAAAAATAATAAAGCTCCAGGTATAGATGGCATAATTATGGAAATATATAAACGTTTCCTTCAAAGATACTATCCCTCTTCCATAAAACTCTATTAGAATTTCAGTCACAAGCTTTAATACCACCCTCTTGGAGATATTCCTTAATCACACCAATCCTAAAGGAAAACAAATCCCCAAACCTCTGTACCTTATTTAGACCTATATCATTATTAAATAATGACTACAAGATATTTATGACAATATTAACTAACAGAATGAAAATACCACTATCCAACACAATAAATAATGATCAAACTGGATTTTTATATCATAGACAAACACACATGACAATATCAAAAGGATAATTTCTCTTATAGAGTATGTTAATAAAGAAAACAAAAAAACACTCATAATTGGCTTAGATACAGAAAAAGCCTTTGATTCCCTAAATTGGGACTATTTATTCCAAATTCTGGTGTTATTTGAATTTCCTCCTTCCTTTGTTCATTTGCTAAAAGATATATATACAAAAAATGTTGCGTATGTTGAGCTAGGTCCTTTCACCTCTGAATCTATACATATAACAAAGGGTACCAAACAAGGATGTCTCATGTCACCAATTCTATTTGATGTGGCTATCGAAATATTGGCAGATTCAATACGTAACAATACAAAAATCAATGGAGTAGATGTTTATGAACAATACAACTCTAAAGTAATGCTCTTTGCTGATGACATATTATTAATATTATCCAATACAAAAGAGACATTAGAACAATTAGATATTTTAATTGACACATTTTGCAGGACTTCAGGACTCCATTTCAATAAATCAAAATCAAAATCATTTTTTTTATTTTTAAATAAAAAAAAAAAGAATCACAGACAAAGGGGAATCACATTATAGGGAAACAAGAATCTACCTTAAAATATTTAGAAATTGAGTTATACAATGATAATAATTAGTCTAAAAAAACTGCAATAATATCATCAATACAATTAAAATCTTTGTGGAAAAGTGGAACAAAATAATATTAACATTTGAAGATAGACTACAGTTAATAAAAATGGTTTTACTACCCAGGATTCTATATATAGCTTTGGCAATACAATGGTTACCAGAAAGGAATATACTCAAAGAAATAAACTCATACATAATAAATTTTTTATGGTTTCCCAAAATAAATAGAATAGCTTTAATACATCATATCAGACCATGGAAACAAGGAGGATTAAACGTTCCTGACATAGAAACATATATAAAAGCATCAATATCTAAAATAATCTCAGATTGGATAAGTCCAAATTATTCTGCAAATTGGAAAGAATTACTAACTGTAATATCATTAAATAAATTTCATTTACAAAACAAATTCAAATAACAAATAAAAACAATGTGCCATGGCACATATTATGTATTAGTATGCAATATAACATAACTAAGCCCACTAAAACTCATATGATTAATTATTACATTGACTCATTTAGGAAAATTATTAATGCAAATATAGATTTAAAAATCTGGTTTGATCTTTTAACACCATTCATAGTTACAAAGAGCTATCCACATAAAATATACAGAGAAATAATTAATTCCTGGAACAGAAAGGATTTGTTTGTTGGTTTCAATGTATCAAAGAACTAAATGCTCTGGATATGCAAACAATAGAAACAACATACAAAATTCCACAACAAGATTGCCTAACTATGCAAAGCATTCTGACATATTCGCAAGATTAATCCAGAATAATTAGTAATTCTTCATTTAAAGAAATACCTAACCTTAAAAAATACCTATGTGAAATCATATATAATGATTATGGCATGGGAAATAGTATTTCGATATTTTACGCGATATTGCTGTGGTAGCATTGTCACCTCACAGTAAGACGTTGTCCTGTGCGATTCTCAGCTAGAGCATCTTCTGTGTGGAGACATGCGGGAATGGGCGTACCTTCAGTGAAGGTTGTGTGTCAGGGCCGGCAACTCGGCATGTAAAAATCTACTGCCAATCATTAGCGGACCGGAGTTCCGCTGTGGCGACCCCTAACCGGGAAAAGCCGAAAGACACAACAACATTGATAAATTATAAAACAACACCCAAATCCTCATATTGGAATTATATAACAAAAGGACACTCATTACAGCTAACTAAAGAAATTAAATCAAATATTTTATTATCAATAAAACATACATCCTTTACACAATACTTGAAAGTTTTTAATTGGAAATGCTTGTACAGAGCATTCTTAACTCCAGATAGAATTACTAAAATCAATTTCCATAAAGGGAATATGTTGAAAATGTGAGCAAATACACAGTGCAGATTGGAATCACATTTTTTTCAACTGTGTTAAAATTAAGCCATTTTGGAATGGTATTATAAACTTTTCACAAGCTTTATTTAATGAATCATTTAACTTATCTAAAGCTCTAGTATTATTAAATGTGTACGAAGGTCCTCATTTGAATGAGTTAAATTGTATCTAGTATGGACAATACTTGCGATGTCAAGGAAGTGTATAACAAGAAGATGGAATACAAACACAATACCGACTTTGGAAGACGTCTACAGCCTACTGAAGACCACAGCATTGTTGTAAATTAAAATTTAAAAATTAAGGATTCATCGTAAGCCATTTATTAACAATCCATCAAAAAAGTCTTATCTGTGAGTGACACTTTACAATAACTGAACAGATGCACTCTGATAACTGGATTGTTATACCTATAAAGTAATTGTATATATTGAGCTCTGTTATAGTGTTAGACTGATGTAAATAGTGTACATAGTTGTTTAAGATGTTATATACAAATACTATGGAATTTATACAACTGAACTGCATTTGAAAATAAAATTTGTTTTGAGAAACACACAGGCACACACACACACACACACACACACACACACACACACACACACACACACACACACACACACACACACACACACACACACACACACACACACACACACACACATGCATGTACATACCTTGATTCTGTACAACCACAGCATTTTGAGACTGTCATTATGTGAATATAAGTGGAATACTCTGAAGTAACCCTACAGCTCTACTGTTCCATGTAATGATGCCAATTTAACTTTGATATATCAGATCTCAATTTGTTCTCAGTTCTATTCTATTTAACACCTATGAACTGTCTGAATCACTCACTAGAAGTATTAATACTTATCTTCTTTTTTTTCTTTCAGCTGCACCCATTAGAGGTCACCACAGTGGATCATCTGTTTCCATTTCTTTCTGTCCTCTGCATCTTGCCTGCATGTCCTCTCTCACCACATCCATAAACCTTATCTTAGGCTTTCCTCTTTTCCTCTTACTTAGCAACTCCATCTTTAGCATCTTTCTCCCAATATACCCAGCATCCCTCATCAGCACATGTCCAAACCAACTCAGTCTCACCTCTCTGGCTTTGTGTCCAAAACATCCAACCTGAGCTGACCTCCTAATATACTCATTTCTAATCCTGTCCATCCTCGTCACTCCCAATGCAAATATTAACTTCTTTAACTCTGGCACCTCCAGCTCTGACTCCTGTCTTTTCATCAGTGCTGCAGTCTCCAACCCATATAACAAAGCTGGTCTCACTAACTTCTTGTAGATCTTCCATTTCATTCTTACTGGTACCCGTCTGTCACAAAGCACTCCTGACACTCTTCTCCACCCACCCCACCCTGTCTGCACTCTCTTCTTCACCTCTCTTCCACACTCACCATTACTCTGAACTTTTCATCCCAAGATTTAAACTCATCTACCTTCATCAACTCTACTTCCTGCATCCTCACTATTCCTCTGTTCTGCCTCTCATTCACACACATATATTCTGTCTTAGTCCTACTGACCTTCATTCCTCTCCTCTCTAGAGCATATCTCCATCTCTCCAGGGTCTCCTCAGCCTGTACCCTACTCTCACTACAAATCATAATGTCATCTGCGAACATCATAGTCCATGTCTTGTCTGTCAACCTATCCATCACCATTGCAAATAATAAAGAGCTCAGAGCTGATTCTTGATGGAATCCCACCTCCATCTTGAATGCATCCATTACTCCTACCTCATACTTCACCACTTTCACACTACCCTCATATATATCCTATACTACTCTTACATACTTCTCTGCCACTCCCGACTTCCTCATACAATACCACAACTCCTCTGTAGGCACCCTGTCATATGCTTTCTCTGAGTCCACAAAGACACAATATAACTCCTTCTGACCTTCTCTGTACTTCTCCATCAACACCCTCAGAGCAAAAATCACATCTGTAGTGCACTTTCCTGGCATGAAACCATATTCTGCTCACTAATCATCACCTCCCTTCTTAACCTAGCTTCCACTACTCTTTCTCATAATTTCATATTGTGGCTGATCAGTTTTATCCATCTGTAATTACTACAGCTCTGCACATCACCCTTATTCTTAAAAATGGGTACCAATACACTTCTTCTCCACTCCTCAGGCATCCTCTTACTTTCCAAGATTTTGTTCAACAATCTGGATAAAAACCCCACTGCCATCTCCCTAAACACCTCCATGCTTCCACAGGTATGTCACCTGGACCAACAGCCTTTCCATTTTTCATCCTCTTCATAGCTGTCTTTACTTCCTCCTTGCTAATCCATTGCACTTCCTGATTCACTATCCCCACATCATCCAACCTTCTCTCTCTCATTCTCTTCATTCATCAGCCCCTCAAAGTACTCTTTCCATCTGCTCAACACACTCTCCTCACTTCTGAGTACATTTCCCTCATTATCCTTTATCACCCTAACCTGTTGCACATCTTTCTCAGCTCTGTCTCTCTGTCTAGACAGTCAGTAGAGGTCATTTTCTCCCTCCTTAGTGTCCAACCTTTCATACAACTCACTACACACCTTATCCTTAGCCTTCACCACATCTCTCTTCACCACACGTCTCATCTCCTTGTACTCCTGTGTACTTTCTTCATCTCTCTGACAATTCCACTTCTTATTTGCCAACCTCTTCTCTGTATACTCTCCTGTACTTCCTCATTCCACCACCAGGTTTCCTCGTCCTCTTTCCTCTGTCCAGATATCACACAAAGAACCTTTCTAGCTCTTTCCTTTACCATCTCTGTTGTGGCTGCCCAGCTATCTTGGTAACTCTTCACTGTCACCCACTGCCTATCTTAACTCTACCCTTAACTCCACCTTACAGTTATCCTTTTTCAGCTTCCACCATTTGATCCTTGGTACTGCCCTCACTCTCTTCCTCTTCTTCTTGATCACAACATCATCCTACAGACCACCATCCTATGGTGCCTAACTACGCTTTCCCCTGTCACCACTTTGCAGTCTCCAATCTCCTTCAGACTGGCTCTCCTGCATGGGATATAATCCATCTGCATGCATCTACCTCCATTCTTGTATGTCACCTATGTTCCTCCCTCTTCTTAAAATATGTATTCACCACAGCCATGTTCATCCTTTTTGCAAAATCCACTACCATCTGACCTTCTGCATTCCTCTCCTTAACACCATATCTACCCATCACCAATATGCCCATTACAATCCGCTCCAATCACCACTCCCTTACCCTTAGGTACACTCTCCACCATTTCACCATTTCATCCAACTCGCTACAAAATGTTTCTTTCTCATCCTTTGCACACCCAACTTATGGAGCATATGCACTAGGAACACTCATCATTACACCATCCATTTCTGTCTTCATAAAATCATTCTGACACTCATTTCTCCTCCAAAACACTCTTGACATACTGTTCCTTAAGGATAACCCCTATGCCATTTCTCCTCCTATCCACACCATTGTAGAACAATTTGAACCTGCCTCCTTTTTAAAATTGAGTGTCAGCACTATAACTACTGTTTTAGAATTAAAAAAAAATTGTGGGACAGTGCATAGGAAATATTAAGAGATTTAAACTTTAGCCTTGCCTTTAAAGCTTATCCTGGATTTTACTGTGTCCTTACTGTACCTAAAATGACTAGTTTACCATATTGTTGAGATTATACATTTTTAATAATGCACAAACAAAGCTACTCTCCACTTTTTACAAAAGGAACAGTTTTAAAATATGAATATTTTGCAGTTAAATAAACCCTACATATCAAATGCATTTTGTAACAAAAAAAACAAACTTTTTAGTGACGTAAGAAATGTTTATTATGAGATATTTTTAAACTGTCCGTCTAGTTGAGTTCCTTTAGATGAACTAGTCTTTGACTGGGAATGTTAAAGCACTGATGGGTGGCAACTACAGTTTAATCTGTCACATATTTGACTCTGTCAAGTTTTCTGTACATAAAGAGTCAGTAATGTACATTAGAAACAGTTTCTGAATCCCAAGGAAAGCATTCACTCTCCCTGGATTCAGAAACGGGTCTATATGGCAAGCGCGAATGCTTAGGTTGTCGAATATGGCATGATCGACATCGAATAAGTGAACCATGAGTACACCAAATGCCAGAAACCACGAAATTCTAAATCCCAATTCGGCATAGTTGGCCCTTCTGCGTTATAGCTCTGTAAGATAAGTGTGTGATAGTTACGGACCTTAGGGTTAGAGTGCAGGTTAAGGTAAGTGCATAGATAGTAATGTATGTAAGGGTTAGAAGTAGGCTTTTGTTAAGTGTATGTGTGTGGATTATTTATTTTGTTTGGGTATAGCTTATTAAGGTAAGTGTGCAATAGTTATGGACCTTAGGGTTAGGGTGCAGGTGCGGGTTAAGGTAAGTGCATAGAAAGTAATGTATGTAAGGGTTAGTGTAGGTTTAGAAGTAGGGTTTAGGTTAGTGTATGTATGTGGTTTATTTATTTTATTTGGGTGGGTAGTATGTAGCGAGCTGTGTAGTGGGAAGTATGTTTTATTTTCGTTAGTGGGTGGAATGGTGTTGGCCAAACATAACAATTCGGTGATGTGTATTTCTGCATTTTGAAGTTTCAGTGAATTGTGCATTCTCTTAATAGGTGTCAATCATGCTGTATTCAACAACCTAAGCATTCGCTTATAATATAGAGCCTTCAGAAACATTTCCCAGGTCATGGTTAGCAATTGTACATGGCAAGTGACCACTTGCAGGGCACATGAAAAAGACGTTGACCACCATACATCCTGGCATCAGTAGAGGAGAATAACAGAACGACGTTGGGGTAGCTGCACCATTAACAAACCTGTATATGCAACCGGTCATACTTGCTGCTGGTAGCCATAACGTTTCACATCATCATTTGGGAGGTGCTGTGTCATCCAACAATGCTTAACATTTGATGAAACACTGAAATTATGCATCCCTATCTTGTCAACAGAGTCACAGAGAGAGGGTTTGGATGGTGGCCTAATGGTAAAGGTGTTTACCTTACAAACACAAGGTTCAGGGTTTGAGTCTTACAAGGGATAATTGGCTAGGCTTTAAATGGCTCGCAAGGGCAATTAGCCCAGTACTAACCTATGAACCATACAGGAGTTCTTTGAGATGTGTCGCACTCTCCTGCAGGGCAATGGGAGTTGCAGACTACCAGTCCCTGTGGATACCAAAGTATTTGTGGTTTTGAGAATAATAATTACAGTGACCTGTCAGTCACCAGTGGTGGAAGACTTGCTAGGAGTAGCCCAGACATCTGCCTCAGGGGTGCATCACCAGTTCCTTGATGTCATGCTGCAGCATGTGGGGGAAATATATAGTGCCCTCATTCTATAAAGGAGATTGAAAACACCATGCAAGGCTTTTATGCCATAGCACATTCCATAGAGGTACTAAGGAGGATAGCCCCCTGTTGGAGAGGGAAGGAACAGTCCACAAAGATCACAAAAACTGATATGCCAAAGAACAGACATAAAGACGATAGAATGGACTATTGAGGATAAGAAAGAAATTATGTATTGTTACTATTATGCAAGAATCCCAAAATTTCCAGACTCAAGATATACAAAAAGATTAAGAGAGAAATTAGAGGAAAGAAAAGTACTTCCACAAGAAAAACTGTCAGAAGCTTCAAATAAAAATTTATGTTCATTAATACAACAGATTTATGAAAAACATTATATAGACCAAGAAACATTGGTCTGTTTGGAAAAACAAGCAACTGAGGAAGTGTGAAATTATAAAGAACAAAATCCTAGAGACTTTTGAAAGTTGTAAAACAAAATATGGACATGGGAAAGAATGAGAGACCTGATCTGCTGCAATATTTATGCAAAGGAGAAAGCCAAACTAATCGACACAAAAAAGGCATCCGCAAAGAAATTCAAAGAGAAATACAGGCAAAGGCATCCAGGTATGGAAATTTTCACAATAAAAAATAAGATCACAAAGGGGGAAAGTAGAACAGAAGATTAGTAAAGTAGAAGTTAAAAAAATAGAAGATGACATTATGGAACACTTATGATGTAAAGGATTTAGTGTAGAAAGTTTAACACAGGTTATATCACAGCATGACGGAACAACAAGTCCCCAGAGTAAGGAGAAACAGGAGGATCAGGAGACATCTGAAGAAGAAATATGAACATGTGAAAAAAAAGAGATTTGATATGGTGCAATATTTATACAAAGGAGAAAGCAAAACTAATAAATACAAAAAGAGCAGCACCAAAGATATTTGAAGAGAAATATAGGCAGAGTAATCTGGATATGGAAATTTTACAACACAAAAAATAAAAAAACAAAGAGGAAAAGTAGAAAAGAGGATTAGTAATGGAGAAGTTAAAGAAAGAGAAACTGAGGTTATGGAGTACCTGCAAAGTGAAGGATTTAGTGAAGAAAATCTAACCAAGAAAACATCACAGCAGGCTAGAGCAATGAATCCACAAATTTAGGCAAAACCAGTGGAGCAGGAAACATCTGATCACTTGTCACATGAAGATATGTTGGAGCCTTCCATAGGAAACCAGTGCAAACATCCAGTTTGAGTTGCACAGCAAGGGGAGGAACAGGAAAATGTGGCAACTCTGATGCAGCCAGTGTTATAGGGTGATAGGCCAGTGAGTTCCCATATGAAACAGCAATGGATGACACAAGAAGAAACCAAAGAGAATGTGGCACAGGATGATGCTGTGGAACTACCTATAGAATGCCCACAGGAAATGGAGAACAAAGAATATGCCCATCGTTTAGAGGAAAATTACCTAAAAGAAGAGTTGCTTGATTCAATAGAGATGGACAAACATATTAAGATCAGTGAAAGAAACAGATTACTGAAAGTCAATAAAACCCAAAAAGTCAGAAGCTTGATAAAACAAATGAACACAGTAATTAGGACTGTCCACACAAATTCATGCGATATAACAGAAGTAAACAGGATATATTAATAACAGATAAAGTCTTACCACAAAAATACAGGGTAGCAAGGGAAGGGAAGGGGAGAAACTGAATGCCAGCATGGAAGTATCGAACAGAGAAAACTATAAAGCAATTAAGACAAGAAGTGTCACTATTAAAAGAGTATAGAAGAGGGAACAGATCAACAAAAATACTTATAAAACAAAGATACTCAGAAAGATAGATGTGATAAAAGCAAAGCACAGTATCAGAACAGATCAGGATCTATTGTGCACTATTTTCTAAACTAAACATAGCAGCACAGACAACAAATCTTAGAAGATACGCAGATAAATATAAAGGAAAAGTACAAAATAAGCAATGTATTGATGACCCAAAAAAGTTTTATAGAGAACTGGAAAACAAGGCAAAAGGAATCAAAACATGACAAAAAAAAAGAAGAAATATATACATTTTGCATAAATATTTATGTAGATCCTGTGGAACATAATGATGCTAAATGGATAAAAGAAATAAAAGAAAGAATAAGAAATTCAAATGTTCAGGATATGCAATTGGATGAAGCAACAGCCAGAGATTGAAACAAAGTTAAGAAAAGCTCCTAATTGGAAAACCCCAGGCTCAGATGCAGTAGCTAACTTTTGATTAAATTATGAACATTGTGCAACAGCAAAAAAAAAAAAAAAAAGTTGAAACATGAACAGACAAATAATCTATAATTCACAGTTGAGTGAAATGGCCAGCAGACTTCTTCAGAAGAAGTCTGCTGTGGGCAGACGAAAGCGCTCATTCTACTTTTTGGAACTGTGAATTAAAGATTATTTGTCTGTTCATTACGGAACTTTTTATTTTACTAAATTATGAACATCTTTACATGAAGATTTAGCCAAGTATAAGAACTATTTATATGCACACCCTACACAGACACCAGCCTGGCTAACAACAGGAAAAACAATATACCTACTTAAAAGTGAGCCTGCAAGCTATCCTAAAAACTATAGACCAATAACTTGCCTTCCGACAACATATAAACTATACACTGGAACTGATGCCTACAGAGTTTATAGTCATTTAGTAGAAAACTCAACCATGGCAATAGAACAAAAGGGTAATTAAAAGAAAGTCATATGGAACAAAGGATTATCTGATGTTAAATAAAGTCATAATGGAGAACTGTAAAAAGGGGAAGAATCTAAGTATGGCATAGATAGACTATAAAAAAAACATTTCATACTATTCCACAATCATGGATAAAAGAGTGCCTAAAAATGTATAAGAAAAACCCCGCACTGATCGATTACATCACAGCGACCATTAAGCAGTGGTAAACAACTCTGCAATTAAGACGTGATAAAGGACAATTATTATTCCAGGGATAAAAATTCAAAGGGGGATATTCCAGGGTTACTCTCTTTCACCGCTCCTATTCTGTCTTCTCCTTAACCCATTAAGATGTCTAATTAACAAATTAGGTTACGGCTATAATTTGGCTCCCAGAAAACAACAAAGTGTAAAGACTTCTCATCTTCTTTTTTTGTAGATGATTTAAAACTGTATAGTTCATCATATGAGGAACTGAAAGGACAACTGCAAGAGGTCAAAACCTTTTCAGATGATATAAGAAAGTCATTTGGTCTTGATTAATGTGCAAAAGCAAAGTTTAAAGCAGGAAAGCTGCAACACCAAGAAAACATTAGTTTGGGACAGGAATGTGATATAAAAGAACTCGAGCAAGAGGAAATATATAAATATTTGGGAACTGATGAAGGATCAACAGTACAACATGGACAAATGTGAATAAAATTCAGTAAGGAATATTTTAGAAGACTCAAATTAATCCTGAAAACAGCTTTGACATCTAGGAACAAAGTTCAAGCTATAAACCAATTTGGTCTTCCTGTCCTAACTTATAGTTTTGGAGTGACTGACTGGTCCCAAACGTTGATGGATAGTTGGGACAGGAAAGCAAGACCGATACGTCATGCTCATCAAATTATTTATAAACATCAGTGCATACCAAGACTATATATTCCCCATTTTGAAGGAGGTACGGGCCTTCTCGAAATTGATTACATGTATAGATCTACAATAGTGGGACTGCATACATATCTGCTGACCTCAAAAGACTCAAATGTAGTGAAAGTTTTGAAACATGAGGAGAACAAGTCTAAGATGACTTCCCAGCTTAGTTTAGTAGAAGCATATCGGCGTCAAGCAGGAATGGAAATCAAACCAGAAGAAGATAAAAATCAGTGAGCAACTGAATGTGCCAAAAAACAAAAGAAAGAATATAAGGTGAAGGATCAGATGAGAAGGTGAGAAATGTGGAAAATGCATAAATATAGTTGCAAGTATAGGAAACTCTTGGAACAACCTCATGTTGATCAGGATCAAATGCAGGAAAGGTTAAGGAGAAGTGAATTCAAACCAAGAGATAAAAGGTTAATATTGGGGGCCCAAGATAGTGGGCTAAGTACACATTGGTTTACAAAGTCCATTGAACATGTGGGAGAAACATACAAATGTAGGTTTTGTAAAACACAATTGGAAACAGTTGTATACCTCATTGCTGGTTGTGACATACTAAAGGACTATATACTGAAAGTCATAGTAATGTGGCAAGACTGTTGCACTGGAGATTGTGCAAACATTATGATATTGAAGTAGCTGAAAAACACTGGAAACATGAGCCACAAAGCGTAATAGAAAATGATGAAGTCTACATCACATGGGATCACCCAATACCAACAGTCCAAAAGATAGATGCTAGAAAACTGGATATAGTGGTCCAAGAAAAGAGGACAAAAGTAGCATTGATCATTGAAATTACCACACCAAGTGACTACAGTGTCTTGCATACAGACAGACAAAGTCATTAAATATCAGGATCTTCAGGCAGAAATGAGAGCAATGTGGAAGGAAGATACCCAGACAGTTCCAACAGTAGTAGGAGCAATGAGTCTTATAAAAAATCATTTGCAATCGTACTTAAATATGTTATTGCTACATGTAACTCCATATGAATTACAGAAGGAGTCATTACTGGGCATATTGGGGGTGCTGCAAAGAACACTTCTTGCTTACATCAAAGATTAAAACAATACTAATTTCATGATCTTTAATTATACCTTGACTTAGGAATGGGATCCATTCCCATCATGATATTAGAAGCAAAAAAACTTGGAGAAATTAAAAAAGGGAAGTACTGAGGCCCATAGACAGTATCCACATTGAAATAAAGGCCCCACCTGGTGATCTTGGAGAAGGGTACCTAAACCATGAAGGTTCCTACTTCATCACCTGTGAAGTCATCTGTAATACACAGGGTATAATCTACAATTTGTGTGCAAGCCACTCGGGTAGTACTCATGGCTCCCACATATGGCATATTTATGAGCTATATCAATCATTTGTAAGAGGGTAATTTTCCACAGAGGCATCTTATTGGTGATGCCAGATATGCCCTGGGGCCATGGATAATAGCACCAATCATAAATCCACAGACTGTGGCAGACATTAGCTACAGCTATTCTCTGTAGCAAGCCCAGGTCAAACAAGGACTTGCGCTGCTGTAGGAATACTTTCGCTGCCTGGATGTATCTGGAGATGCCCTGCACTATGACCTTGGCGCATGTGCAGATCTATTCACAGTACACATTACATAACATTGAGGAAAGAGTTGCATCAGAGAGTATGCATTCAGTATGAATATATCTTACTACACCAAGCAGTGGAGGATGAAAAAAGTGAGGAAATACTGGAGAAGCAACAGCAGAGAAAAACCATGCCAAATGAAGGTGGAATTGGTCAAGAGGTAGAAGCTGGTCCATAAATATCACCACATTAAAGCATATTTATCTATATCGATCTATCTGGATAGTGGGATGGAAGTAGTGACACTGCATGTGTCTTTACTGGATCCCCCATGCCTATGAGTGTTATCAATATCTGAAGTGGACACATCCAGTCAGCACATGGGGACCTTTGTCATGTAAGCAATCAATGGAACATGCAATCCTTAAGGTCATTCTGCACAACATGTATCATTTCTCAAAGGACTGAGGTTTTGCTAGCCTGTGCCTCTGTGACAGTCCTGCTCATTTGTTTGGGAGAGACTAGTAACCATGGCATCTACTGTAGCCATCAGCATGCTAGCCACTCCTGTCCTCCCCTTGCAGAGCTGAGTTTGTGGAACTCAATACTGGCTGCAGCACTACAGAGGGAGACATCTCTTCCCAGCTAGATTTATCAGTGACAACCTGCCCTACAATGTCTGTGTATCTGCTGTGGGTTCTATAGGGAGAGAGACCATATCCACTGACTTGATAGGGGACCTGCATCTACATTCCCTATCTCCACTAGAGACACTATTCCCCCTGAACATGCCAAATGTTCCCTGCATTCATTGCCAGAGTCAGATTTGTACCCAACATCAGACAATGATATATCCACAGTGGAGAAGCCAGAAAGTATATCACATACGAAGACACAAATGAAAAACCCAAAATAAGTAAAATTCATCACAATTACTTTAATCCCAACCAAGAAATGAAAAAAACTATAACCATGGGGTATAGTGGTAGAATGTAGCAAGTTAGACCTTATCTTGTGCGGGTGCTGTTCTGCTTTGAAGGCTTAGGGTTCCTGCACAACAAAGGAAACATCATTTATTTACCTACAGTATTCTATAGTGTTACGCAGCATGTGTTCCCCACAACACCACTGATTTACCTTGCACCAGCGAGGGAGACACAGCAGCATATCACAGCTCTGCTCCAATATCTAGCACCCCACTGTGGGATACTGATGTCTCTAATCCCCTATGCAGAGAGGCAAGGAACTCCTCCATCCCACTTAATGGTAATACTGCCAGCAAACAGCCTCCAATCATCCTAACCTCCTATACCTGGTGGGAAGCTCTCTCTTTGGGAGTATGATTCATGTCACTGTTCTCAGCATGGGACCTGCTAGTAGCCTGTCCTGACCACTGACAACACCGATATCTGTAACAGAATCCCACCAAACAATGCTACAATATGGCCAGTCAAATTTTTCCTAATTGAGAATCTGCCAGCCATGGAGATATACAGCTTGCAGCAAAATATCATCCTCTGCATGAGAGTACTTGCATATCCTTTTATTTTGTTATCTTTCTCCAAGAACCACAAGCACAGTCAGAAGATGAAATAAAAATGATTTAATAATCCAAAATACTTAGTCACAATAAACAGTAAGTGCTTTCATCCAAATCAGACTTCCTCAGACTGACTAATGTGTAACAAAAACATTGTACCTTAAATACTATCTAAAAAGCACATGACATCCTGTTAATGATGTAACTTCCTTCTTTTGAGATAGGCAACAAAATCAGATCTATCATTAAGGCCAGGTGGATAGTATTTTGGCTTATTAAATTGTTTTTATTTCATCTTCTGGCTGTGCTTGTGGTTCTTGGAGAAAGATTATTCTGTTCCACTGAGGTGTGTTTTTTGTGACTTATTTTGTTATCTTGTTATTTCTCTCACTTTATTTCAGAATTATGTACAGCAGCTGCCACTGCTAACATGAATCTCACCCAGTACTTGTTAGTATTTAGTCCATTACATCGCAATACATTACTAATCATAAGATATATAAGTGGTTAATGTTAGTGTCAGTGGTTAGGCCTGAACTCTCAGCCTCAGCCAGGCCCCTCCACACCCTGCATCTCTCTAACTAACTACACAGGCTGACTTCCCAGTAGCTGCAGCAGGGAACAGCAAGCCGACCACCTCTGCTGCCTTAGCAGTGTTTTACTAGCCAGAAGCCCCAGCATTCTCCCAATGGCTATTCCCAGTAGTGGTAACTATGTGGCTTACAGGGAGCTGGTGAACATGGTGGAGAAGCCAGAGGGCCAGCAGCTATATGCTCAAATTGGACACTTGAAAGGGCTCTTCTTCTGACTAACAGAGTTGCTCTTTTTGCATCTAGTAGAGTTGCATCTTTGCCTGACCCTGCCAGCAATACCTCAGGTGGGACCCAGTGGGGAGGGTGAACAGGTTACTATCTGACCTCTCCATGGGAATTGCATGGACAGTGTAGTATGGTAGACCATTCAACCCCACCCCCCATCCCAGTGTATCCTTCCCTGTTGTGTCAATGAGCTCCCATTAGTTGTCCTTCCCAGTATCTTCCCTTTGTTTGTATTGTGTCTCCAACTCCCCAGTTGTCCCCCTCCTTCAATGTTCCATCACCTCCCCCGTGAATATTTGTTCCATGTTTTGTGTTTGTGTGTGTGTGTCTGCCCCTGCTACCATACCTTTGCTTTTCTTTATATCCTACCTAAGATTTTCCTCTTCAGAAAAATAGCATGGGCATGTGTCCACAAAAAAAGAAGAAAACTTACCCTCCCATTCTTATCTTCCCTGATTTCCCTTGCATGAATTATTCTGCTTGCTGCCACTTTTCTTACTTACTATATACTCCCATTTCCACTGCTTAATATGGTCAAAATACAGATTAAGCATTGCTTAAAACAGAGTGCCATTTTTCTTATATTCTCAGTTCTTAGAGCATGTGCATATGTTGAGGCTTGTATATCTCCAATCTCAATACTTTTTTTTCTTTTGACTCCATACCTGTTACTGCAGATTTCTCTTGCTCACAATAGGTCCTACTTTGGGAATTTGGCAAAATGGTTAATGTGTTTGCCTTACAGACACAAGGTACAGGGTTTGATTTTCAAATGTGAAAAGGAAATTGGCTAGGCTTGAAATAGCCTGCAACAGCAGCTAACCTGCTATTTAGCTATGGGGTGGGGAGCTTAATAACTAGTTATGATAAGAGCATCATGTTTTCTCTTCACAAGCTGATAATGAACTTTGGGACTCATCAAACTGTAAACACTACCTGCAGATGTCAGTCTGCAATCAGGTTCAAACACTACCTGCAGAAGGCAGTCCGCAATCAGGTTCAAACACTACCTGCAGGTGTCAGTCTGTAATCAGATTCAAACACTACCTGCAGAAGGGAGTCTGCAATCAGGTTCAAACACTACCTGCAAACATCAGTCTGCAATCAGGTTCAAACAATACCTGCAGATGTCAGTCTGCAATCAGATTCAAACAATACTTGCAGACGTCAGTCTGTAATCAGGTTCAAACACTACCTGTAGACGTCAGTCTGTAATCAGGTTCAAACACTACCTGTAGACGTCCATCTGTAATCAGGTTCAAACACTACCTGCAGACGTCAGTCTGCAATCATGTTCAAACACTACCTGCAGACCTCAGTCTGCAATCATGTTTAAACACTACTTGCAGATGTCAGTCTGTAATCAGGTTAAAACACTACCTGCAGATATCAGTCTGCAATCATGTTCAAACACTACCTGCAGATAGTCTGCAATCAGGTTCAAACACTACCTGCAGACGTCAGTCTGCAATCATGTTCAAACACTACCTGCAGATATCAGTCTGCAATCAGGTTCAAACACTACCTGCAGACGTCAGTCTGCAATCATGTTTAAACACTACTTGCAGACGTCAGGTTCATGTTGGTTATGTGTCTGAATCCAAGGCTTTGTAATTTGCTAGAACCAAAAGATCTGGCAACATCTGCAGTGTTGCTCTGTACTTTTATTGTCATTGGTTTTGACAAGTCAGTTGTATGTGTGTAGTTATTAGCATTTGATTACCACCAGTAAAGTCTGGTTGGGTACTAAAGCTCCACATATAGATTAGTAGAAAACAAAAAAATTGTATAGTTCAGATATCACTTACAAAGGCAATTCTGATAGCATTATTCAGAACACAGAAAAAATGTTGTGTAGTAGTTCACGTAGTCCAAAAAAATTCACCATTTCAATATATGCAGTGACAATTAGATTATATATGACTTATTATATATAATTAAACTGCTGTCCAATTATGATATGTAGCAATGGTGGAAAGAATAATATTTCAGTAGTCAAAATTCATGTAAAAAGTACAAAAAGCACTAGTATGTGTTCAGTAACTACTTGAGATGTTGTAATAGACTCTTATGTAATCGTGTTCATGAATTATAGATTATATTATGCCTTGTTGAAAAGCATAAGGTCAAATGAATAATTGCTTAGCAATGATGGTCAATATAAAGCAGCAATATAAATACAAATTATTGGATTTTAAAGGGAATATAATTTATTGAAATGGGTTTTAGTTGAAAGAGAGGCTAATTTGTTTTTAGGAGTTAGTTACTTGCAACCATTTATATAAGAACATTTTTCTTAAAGTCAAATGTCAGATGTCAGGTACATAATTCATAAGTTTATATTTCCAGTACTGCTGATGAGATGAGATCAATTATCAGGACTAATGAAAGACTTTATTGTAATCACTCTTCTCTCCTTTTCCTGTTTTACCCTCAATTAATAATTAACCTATTATTAATTGTGACTAGAAAACAGCATGGTTAGTTTCCTAAAAGAAAAATGGCTCCTGATTGAAATATTGGCGTATGAAATGCTGAGTGCTGACATGCTGAAAAAAAAGACAGAAGCTCCAGGAGATGAGCGAATCTCGAAGATCCCTCTTCTCCTTTAAACTTTTATTTCCAGCACTCACCCTCCCCCACCCCGAACACACACACACACACACACACACACATATATATATATATATATATATATATATATATATATATATATATATATATATATACCAACTCCAAGATCCCCATACCTTGGAGGAAAGGAAATATACACCAAAAACTGATCATTTCAGACTTGATATATATAAGTCCAATTTTTCAGCCATTCATTCTCCATGTTTCGAGACTCATTCTAGAAGGTCCCTGCATTTCTAATGGTTACTAAAATGGCCACACAAGAAGGTTATCCATACCGTTTTTAGAAGCAATTAAACCTTTTGCCTTTTCAGTATTCATAATTCAGAAAACTCAGACAGGTTTATTATTATTGCAATTGTCAGTCTTCATGAATTTCTGTATACACTGATACTAGATGATTCTTTAAAGATGAATATTAATAAAACAAAAAATTAAGCCATATAATATTTTATCATAAAATGATAATTCTGCATGACAAATAATTATCCTTTTTTATTTTAAATTATTTCTTATTCCCCTACCTGCACCATTCATGAACTGATGTTACTATCATCACCACCATTATCATACTCATGTTTTTCCATTTTACATGGGGATGGGGTATCATATCAAAGGTGTACAGGCAGACACTGCTGCCAAGTGAACCACATCACAAGAACAGACCACGGCTGGTCTCTCTGACATCACAGAGGATATTAGGTCCCTGCAGGACCCACAGATCGCCAATTATTCCATTAACTTATACACACCCACACATCTACTATGTGTAATGCATGTTTTGTCCAAACAGAAGTCATATGTTGCTACAATCAGTAAAGTCCTTGGTGTTACAAAAATCATACACATGCTGTTATGCCTGGCAAGTTGCACTTTGACAGGATAGTGATACATGTAGATATGATTTTTTTTCTTTACACACAGCTACAAATGGCACAGTACAATGAGTTTTGGGAGAATATTTGCATGTAGCTGTTCAGCTGATGTGAGTCTAAGTGCGGTGCTAGCTGTGATGTGAGTATGATGCTTATTATATCCTTACTGGTGACAAACTGCATAAAAACTGAACCTGTGCATGCTGGCACAGTGCAGGAGGTGGTGCTGTCAAAACCACTATATTAGCTGGAATGTTATGCATCATGCAGGATCATATCAGACACTTTAGAGAGCACATATTAAAATGACCCACCAGCAGTAGGAAGCACATCTCAATGAGAGCAAAGAAGTTGTTGACAGTGCAACATGTTTAGTCATGTCCCTTGTTATATGTTTCATGTACAACTGCTGCACACCTTCACACTGGTGTGAACAGTTGTAACTGCTAAGAGTATGAGGCATCACCCAAAAGTCATCAGTGTGAGAGGGTGCCTGATTACCTGCATCACACACAGCTTTTATTAATGAGAGAAGGGGTCTGTGTATGTGCATCACCCAGCAGTTACCAGTGTGACAGGGTGTCTATGTACTGGCATTACCAAGCAGTTATTAATTAAATGATACCTGTCTATCTGTAACATCCAGCAGTCATCAGTGTGAGAGGGTACCTGTCTGTCTGCAACACCCGACAGTTATCAGTGAGGGATTGTGCCTGTCTATCTGCAACACCCAGTAGTCATCAGTGTGAGAGGGTACCTGTCTATCTGCAATACCCAGCAGTTATCAGTGAGAGAGCGTACCTGTCTACCTGCATCACAAAGCATTTGTCTATGTCACAAGTGATAATTCAGTAAAGGTGTTTGAAAAAAATGTGTGACAGAGCCTGCCACCCAGCAGTCATCAGTGTAAGAAGAGGCCCATCTACCTGCATCACCCAGAAGACATTAGTGTGAAAGAGTGCCTGTCTTACCTGCATGACCCAGCAGTTATCAGTATGAGAGACTGCCTGTCTGTCTGCATTATCCAACAGTCATCAGTGTCAGAAGATGCTTGTTTACCTGCCTCATCCACCAGTCATCAGTGTAAGAGAGGCTTTGTCTACCTGCATCATCCAGTAGTCATCAGTGTGAGAAAAAGCCTGTCTATCTGCATCACACAGCAGTCATTTCTGTAAGAGGGTGCCTGTCTACCTACATCACCCACCGATCATAAGTATGAAACAGTGTCTGTCTGCCTGCATAGCCCATCAGTCATCAGTGTCACAGGGAGCTTGTTTACCTGCATCACACAGCAATATACCTCTCACATTTTAGCACAAGGCTTCTGTACAAAGTTAAAATTAATGGGGGGGGCAAAGACCCCAAATCAGAGAAAGATTTTAAACATAACCCATCAGTCATCAATGTCACAGGGAGCCTGTCTACCTGCATCACACAGCAACATACCTCTCAACTTCTTACACAAGACTTCTGGACAAAGTTAAAATTAATGGGGGGGTAACGACCCCCAATCAGAGACATATTTTAAACATTGCTCTTATAAAAAACAGAAAGTTGCTAGCCATTATTTAATGGTTCCAGTCTTCAGTGACTTGCCAGAAATTAACAAATTTTGGGGGAAGCATATCAAAAATATGAGGCAAAACATCTAGCATTCTGCAAAACTTTGGACAGTTTGAAAGGTATGCATAGCAGTCATCAGTGTGAGAGGGAACCTGTCTCATTCAACAATCATCTGTGTGAGGTGATGTCTGCCTTCCTGCATTACACATTAGTTATCAATGTGAGAAGAAGTCAGCCTGCCTACATTCCTCAGCAAACATCAGTTTGAGAGGATGCCTGTCTACCTTAACCAGCTATAGTCATCAGTGTGAGACAGTGCTTGTATACCTGCAGCACCCCAGGTAGATAGGCACACTTTCACACAAATGACTGCTGAGTGATGTAGGTAGACAGGCACTTATTTACTTTGATAAGTGTGTGATGCTGGTAAACAGGCCCCTTCTTACACTGATGATAGCGCAATCCACAATGGCTGCATACCATGTTCATATTTGTACCGTAGAAACCTAGGCATGAGAAATAGATTTAAGTGTCTTCAGTAGGAAGAGTACGTAAGACTGTATGGGTGCGATTACACCAAAGACCAAAGGCGTAATAACTTCAATCCAGTACAACGTGTACATCATAGGAGTTTCCCATTCTGATTCTAGGAAATATCCTTTATTCCTATGAATAAGGGAGGTCCTGCATAGCTGAGGCTTGGAAACTACCTGTGTTACTGCTAGGAAGCCTTTGGGAAGTTGTAGTGGCCAGCATGCTTACAAGTGATAGAGCCCTAATAAAGGGTATGAGATGGATATCATTAATGCACACGGGCAGTTTATGGCTCTAGTCATACCTGTGTACCTAGTAACTGGATGCGCTACTGACTGTCCCACCAGTGAGACATGTCATGTGTGGGTATCACAGTGATCTCTGTAATGACAGTGGGTGCCTAGTTGATTTCAGAAAGTTTCATAGATTTCTTTCTGCATTGCAGTATTCTCTGTTGATCCTCTACTTCACATTCCCATATGTGACTACAGCCCCTTTGAATTGTATCCTTCCTTATAAGCATGCACACAGATGCCTACAATTTCATTTGCATATACATTACATGCTATGGCTCACATCTGTGCACTGCCATTCAATGCTTTCTGCTTACTTGTCCCTGAATTGTACATTACTAAGCATATGAGCATTCTCTGCATGCTAATGGTACACAACTAGCACTGTGTTTCCAAATCCCACCTAATGTGTTATAATGCATTATTAAGAAACAGGCAAATATCAAATTCTGCTGTAACCTATATAGCTAACATTGGTGGTCATTTTATTAAAATGCAATTCCCTTAAAAACTGAAAACAACCTTATTACCTCTACAAGAAAAAAAACAATTAATTGAGCTAGAAACCTTCCAAACCATGTCCATTGTAAGGAGTATACATACAAAACCACTTCACCTTGATGCAGGGTTGAATCCAGAACAAGGTACCCTAGGCAGCTGCCTAGGCTCTAGAGCTATCTGGGCAGCCCAATAAAACATTAATACAAAAAAGCTGTCCCATTCACATCTCCAAACCCTGCTTACATCTCCCAAACTGATTACCTGGGTCTGCTGCACTTGGCTGCTCTGTTTGGCATGACATCAGCCTTTGTCACACTTTCATTGGCTCAAATGTGAGGCATTTGAGCCATTGAAAGAGTTTTCCTGGAGCTTCACGGTCTTTTATCAACATTAGAAAGAATGGTGTAGAGAGATGAGCCATTGCATATTACCAATATGTGCTGATGGATATCATTATGCAAATGCCAACATTAGAGAAACAATGCTTAGAGAGCAACGTATGCTGTTGGATAGGATGTCTTTTTACATAACACTGACATGAGTATAGCTAAAAGACTGAGAACTGTAGAAGTGTGCCTTTGGATGTATGCAGAAGTGTATGGCCGTTGCATGTATGCAGAAGTGTATGACAGAGGGAGAAGAATTTGCAGTAAATAACCATTGTGATCTTGCTCTGCTCTGTAACTGATACAGATAGATATGTACATGTATATGTACAAGCAGCTAGAGCTCTGACCTTATAAATCATTGAGGATTACGATAATCTGCTCTGTTTCATCCCTTCTTTTACTTTTTACTAGTTTCCATATTTCGGCATACCTCTCACTAACAATTTTCCTGCTATTTTATTCTCCCTATTTTGCGTATAATTAAAAATCCAAAATAAGTGCATCAATGCTGAAAAATAAATTTTTTCAGACCTGTCCCCATTCTTCTTTTTATTTTATTTTATTCCTCTTTTATTACGATTCATTCTCACACCCCATATAAAATGGGAACATTTTTCAAGCAATTCCATTTTATATTTCATGGAAACATATAAACTCCCCCAATATAAGCAAGTTTATCCAAAATATATGTATTTAACATATAGATCTTTTTATATGATAAATTAAAACTTTTTCACCATGGGAGCATTTTTAATTGCTTTCTGTTTCACTGTCCACTGATTCAGTATGCTTTCATATTCCCCAAACTTAACCCTTACTATATTAATTTTCTTCCTATTATAATAAATTCCATTCATCTTCTTTATTTCATCAAAACCCTCCCCGGGATTCAGTAAGGTTCCATGCAGGAATAACTTATTCCTGCATGGAAGAGACCGTTTAGGAGCAGCACGGCAGCGTGCCATGCATAGTAATGAAGGCGTGCTGCCTCAGTTTCTAAACAGACACGGAGCATCGACGAGTGCAGGGGGCATATCTGGGAGCAGAGCTCTCACAATATACATACCCCTGCAGTCAGGAACTGCCATTTGGCAATTCCAATCAGCGAGACTGCTCATAGGGGGTTGCATACCCCCAACAGCATAGATCAATGCAGAATGTCCAGATATGTGGCACATACGTCTGGCCTGTTGCTCATTTACCCTGCCAAATCACTGGGATGATCTCATCAATGAAGTCTGAAATAATGGCAAACATATGAGTGTCAGACTTCAAATCCATCAGAAAATATACATAAAAACAAATCCAGTTACCCTAGCAACACCCCAAGTTTATAAGAGCAATATTTAAAATAAAATAATATAAACACTTTTTTTTAATCAAACAGATTAAATTTAACCATAGGTGCGTGGGTTTGCCCATTGCTTAGCTATGCATAATGTAGCTTAAATGGCACAAGAAAATAAATATCAAGATACATGCAAATGAAGCAGTACTGCAATAGTGTAGTGGTCAGAGCATTTGCTTTATGAGCAGTCATTTCCAGTTCAATTCTCACTCTAGTAAAATCCATTTTCCATGTCAAATCATTTTATGAACAATATTTTTTGTTATATAATCTACTAAATAGCATATATTTGTGAATTACAGTACTGCATTAAATGCAGATGTGAGGTGTCATTGAAATAATGTTGTAAAATCCACAGATAAACACAAGTGCCCCATACAGTATATGTACGCATGAATCAGGGATACAAATTGAAGGTATAATGTGTAATGAATGATAAATCCATAAACTGTCCAAATCCACCACCTTCTAAATTTGTCTAAATTAGTGCAGGGGTAAGCGGGAGTAAGCACTTGTAAGCAGTAGTAAGCTGGTATATGCCTGTTTGCGCGAGAGTAAGCAATGCACACACAGATTAAGCAATGTTGAAGCTAACTCTATGTAAGCATATTTAACCTGAAGTTAGCATTTCTTACTGTCATGCAAACCCACGCAAACCTGCTTACAACTGCTGAAAAGTGCCTTAATCACTCTGTATCCAACAGCCGCTGTTCTGGCCAGCAACAAAAAAAAAACAGCCCTTGCAGGTCTTGAACCCAGGACTCTGTACACTATAGTCACAGTAGTTAACCAGTAAGGCATCACAGCAGTGCATATGACTGAGGTATCACCAAACAGATTCTCACTGTAGGAAAATCAAAATGAACATGTGAAAGGAATCTATATACAGTTTTATGTTGTATAATCTACTACATAACATAAATATGTGAACTGGAGTACTGCATTAAGTCCAGATGTGAGGTGTCATTGTAATAAAGTGTTGAAATCCCCCAATAAACACAAGGACCCCATACAGTGTATGTACACTTGAATCATGGATACCAAACACATATAAAACATGTAATGAATGATAAATCAATGCCAAACAGCAAATAGTGTGCAAATTAAAAATTAAGCAACACTAAGCACTGCACACCCCTGCTTACTAGGTGTAAGCAATGTGTAGGCCAGCTAAATCAGTTTTCCCATTGGTATACCCCTTTAAGCAATGCCAACTTTAGGAAAGCAGGTTTGCCCATAGCTTAGCATTTTCAAAACCGTCTAATCATGGCAAAGTGTAGACAATCGGCTCTATTTAAACCCCACAAGCAGGAATACATCTTATAACTGGTTGCAGCTTCCTCTTGTAGGCACTGTGACTGATGTGGGTGAAGGAATGCACTTCCGGGCGCATCACTGGGGCATCCAGTAGTCCAACGTCATGGCAGGACTCCATGTTAAAGACCATTACCAGAGACTGCTGCAGGGCCAGTACCAGGGTTCCCAATATAAAGTGGAAGCCTGGGACCGTCTCGCCCATGACCTCATCAGTGCCACTGGCATCCCTTGTACTGGTGAGCATCTCAGGCATCACTATGCTGACATGAAGTGAAGAAAGAGGGAGCTCTTGGATCAGTAGATCCAAGAGGCTAGGCAAATGGGTGATGTCCCATTCATGTGTAAGTATCAGTCTACTACCTGTTAAATAATTACCAGCTTATGTATATTATGGACAGGTATGGCTAAATATTCCTCTTATGTCTTTGACAGTGGCAGATGAGCGGGCTGTGAACCTGGAAGCCCATGCCTGTAGATTGCAGAGGTTGCATTGTGAGGCAGGTTATTAATAATCTTGCATGTACTGCCATAAGAAATAAATCTAAAAGTAGTAGAAAGTTAATTGCCAGTATAAAACCTGTATTGTGTATGGCATGTACTGAATAACAACAAAACAACACTCCCTCGCAAGTATGGCAAGTGCAACAGCTCAAAACTGCTCCAATACTCCAAAAAATAAAGCCAGCACAATAAGGTGATTGTAAAACAACAGTTTAATAAAACTGTTCAAAACATCACTAGGGGTATAAAAAGCCCTTGTGAATACACTAAATATACATAATATGCAGCAAACTGGTTTCAGCTAACCCAGCCTTCCTCAGTGCAACAAAATAAATAAATATAGGCAGAGTCAGAGCTGTATATAAAAACAGCTGAATTATACAATTAAATATAATTGAAAATTTACAAATGCTCATTCAAACCAGGGCTGAACAGCCCACCTAATTTAATTATCCATTTTTTCTCCTTGGAATTAAGTATGGAGTGCCAACCCCCTTTGCAGTTTCTGTCCCCACCAATTTTATCAATAATGGTAAAATGAAAAGAGGCTGTTGGATGCTTTAAAGTGTGTTTATATAGAGAACTAGTCAATTTGTGGTTCCTGACATCACTCATATGTTCAGAAATTCTGATTCTCAATGGCCTAGAAGTTTGCCCTACATAGAATGCTGAGCATGAGCAGGAAGCCAGGTAAACAACCCAGTCTGAACCGCAGTTTGCCAAAAACTTGATATCAAATACCTGTGCTGTATTCTTACTGCTAAATTGTTTGGTCTTAAGTACTCTGGGGCAATGGGTACAATGCCCACAAGGATAAGATCCTATTAGTTTTCCCCCAGTCATAGTACTTTGCCAGACTGTATTAGTAGATCTGTAGGAATGTTTATGATGACTCAAATGGGAACCTAAAGTTTGTCCCCTGCGAAATGAAAAGTGGCATTTATCCCCAATTATTGAAGCCAATTTGTTAACTGCAAACAATATGTTCCAATGTTTATTTATAATATTCATGAATCCACCAGTATTCCGACCATAAGTAGTGACCATTCTTAACACATTTTGGCCCTCTGTTGTTTTTAGTTTGTATTGTAATAATTGTTCCCTGTTGTGTGTACTTGCCCACCTACTGGCCATGGTAATGTTTCCTAATCTATAGCCTCTATTGTCAAATCTGCCAACAAGATCTTCCTTATATTTACTAATTGTGTCCTCTTCTCAACATATACGTCTGACCCTCAGAAACTGTGATTTTGGGATGTTCCGGACAACATGTTGTGGGTGGAGGCTAGTGGCATACAATAAGGAATTAAATTGTGGATGCTTCCTATAAATTTCAGTTCTTAAAGTGTTATCAACATTCCTGGTTATAGTTACATCCAGGAATGTGATTTCCTGGGGATGAACATTCAGCTTAATCTCTATACCCCACTTATTCTGATTCAAATATTCCACAAATTCCATAAGGTAAGCACTATCTGCCCTCCACACCAACCAACAGTCATCCAAATACCTCCTCCAAATATCTATATCCCCCAAGTAAATATTATGGTTAGGATCATATATCAATTGCATTTCAATATAGGCCATAAACAGATCTGCATAAATGGGGACAAAAGAAGCCCCCATTGCCATGCCTTATAGCTGCAAATAACATGTTCCATGGAAGTAAAAAACATTTTTCTCAATAACATGCTCCACCAAGCATACTAGAAATGTATTAAACCCTGGTAGATATAAAGCAGTTCTGTCTAGCCAAAACTGGAGAGCTAAGAGTCCCACCCAATGGGGAATATTTGTATATAACGACATTACATCTAACGTGCATAGGAGCCAATCGGACTCCAACTGCATATTGGACACAATCCTCAAAAACTCTGTTGTGTCCTGGATACATAACCTAACACACCCCAAAAGATGTTTTAAATATTGGGTCAGGAATACAGATAGAGGTTCTGTCAAGCTATCCCTGCCTGAAACTATATGTCTACCAGGCAGTTTCTGAGGGTCCTTGTGTATCTTTTGTAAAAAATAAATATATTGGGATTTGGGAACTTTAACTGTGAGATGATACACATCCGTTTCTGTAATAATGCCTTCCTGTTTGGCTTCAAATAAAAATCTATCTATCTCAGCTTTAAATTTGGTTGTAGGATCTAATGGCATGGCCATATAGTATCTGGCATCCTGAAGTTGTCTGAGTGCATTTTCATAGTACATGTCCCAATCCATTGCTACTACTGCCCTGCCTTTGTCTGCTGATAGAATAACTAAATTATTGTTATTTTTTAACTCCAGCAGAGCTGCCTGTTCAATTTTTTTAGAGATTATGATGAAGAATATCATGTTCATGGGAGCTGTAGTGTAAATCATTTAAAACACTTGATTGGAAAATGGACACTTGCGTAGACATGGGTGGCATGAAAAGAGACTTGTGAAATCTAAAAGAACTGGTGTCAGTAATATTAGACTCACCATCAAAATACAATTTTAGATTCAATAATCTAAAGAATTAAATCACATTAGAAGCCAAAGAATCTTCTGCCACAAAAAAGCCGGGAACATAATTAAGGCCTTTATTTAAAAGTGATATTTGTACCACAGAAAGTGTCACAGATTAAATATTGTGAACATTATTACATTCCTTTAACATTTGGTTACTGCTTTGAGAATATCTTCCAAAGTATTTATTGTGCTTCTGTTTCCTCCCCCCTCTTCTATTCCTTGTCCTAAAGGGTAGTCAGTACTGCGTCTTTTGGCAGTTGGAGACTGTGGGGAGTGGTTGCCATCCACATCAGTGGCTGATGAATCCTCAGCCGAAGTGAAACTGACTGAGTGTTTGGTTTTCTTCAAAATAGATTTGGGCCTTTTACGTTTATTGGTATTAGTTCTATTCTGCATAACACCCACATTGTAACCTTTATATGGCATAAAGGGTTGTCCTCTTTCGTAATCACCTATGTCACAATGACATTTTTTGTTTTTTTTATCTTTGAGTTGTTGCTCCATGAATAATAAATCAGAGCTTATGAAATTCAAAGATTCCATGTAAACTGGTGAATTTTCGTGAATCTTGATTTCCTGACACTGATTTTTAATATCATCTTCTACCCTACATTCACAGTAAGATTTGAGAGTATCTACAAAACTCATGGAGGTTTGTTGTTGGATTTTGGCCCATTGTTCTAATAGTATATTATCAGCCTGGCTGTCAAGTGGTTGTAACCTAACTCTTAACCCTTGAGGGGTAATACCTTTAACCTTCTCTGTACTTCTCCATCAACACTGTCAGAGCAAACATCGCATCTGTAGTTCTCTTTCCTGGAATGAAACCATACTGCTGATCACTAATCATCACCTCCCTTCTTAACCTAGCTTCCACTACTCTTTCCCATAACTTCATGCTGTGACTGATCAGTTTAATCCCTCTGTAGTTACTACAGCTCTGCACATCACCCTTATTCTTAAAAATCGGTACTAAAACACTTTTTCCTCCATTCCTCAGGCATCCTCTCACTTTCCAAGACTTCATTAAACAGTCTAGTTAAAAACTCTACTGCCATTTCACCTAAACACCTCCATACTTCCACGGGTATGTCATCTGGACCAACAGACTTTCCGTTCTTCATCCTCTTCATAGCTATCCTTACTTCCTCCTTGATAATCTACTGCACTTCATGATTCACTATCCGCACATCATCCAACCTTCTCTCCCTCTCATTCTCTTCATTCATCAACCCCTCAAAGTACTCTTTCCATCTGAATAAACCAGATAATATGGCAGCAAGAGTCTCATATAGGTTGTATGTAAATAAAAGGTCAACAGCCTGGCAATAAAGGTCTAACTGCTGGACTGCCTGTGTTTACTCTGGTATCATATGGTTATGTAGTGTTGCAATTTCTTAATAGTACTGTTGTATTAAGCACTGTTACCCACACTATGCTACATAAATAAAATGTGTAGGAATGTCTGTTTATGACTGTTGTAATCACAAGAGGTCATACTGTACAACTGAGAAAGACTTAGACAGAAAACAGTGAAAAGATAGACAACATACTCTAAATAGCACACTCAACTGAGATGTGAAGTGCTGTATTTTTAGCACACACAGCCATGGTTCAAATCCTGGGAGTGGTAGTAAGCTGTATGCAGAATCATACCCCACAACTGTACAGATATTGTCAGAGAGTCCAGATAATGGGTGTAAGTCCCCTGCCTGTTACCCTGTCTCCCTGGTAAATCGGTGGGATGATCCCAAAAGTTTAGGCAGCAAATAATGACATACAACTGATTGTCAGACATCATAACTGTCAAACATATAACCATAATGGCCACTGTGGTTCCATATATGCACGTGTTCTGTTTGTTATGCAACTGTTCCATATCTGGTGTTTCGGGTTAATGGAAATATCTATGCATGCTGTTATACCTAATCCTGGAATGTGTTGACTATTACTAACCCACATATGTTTTAAAATTAAAACAGCATAGCACGTTTGGGAAGGCCGGTCCCAGCAGACCCACCTCTCCCATCTTATCTGGCCATGGCACCAGGCACCAGTATGTCTGGGATCCACCTGGGACCTCCTTGTCCACTGGTCTTGCACCACCTTTGGGTGGAACTGCCTCAGGGGATGGGGCACGCCCCCCCCCTGGGAGCAGGCATGGACAGGATACTGCCACCTGTCATCAGGTCTGGGGTCTGGTGCGTAGCGAGCTCCGCAGGGAGTTTGGAGATCGGCTATGCCAGCTTGAGGGTCGCTTGGCACAACTAGAGGGTCAGCCTGCCCCTCATACACAGACCTCAGCACAGCCACCTTTGGGTTCATGAAGGTGTAATGGTGACTGCCCATGGGTGTGGATCTCAGTCCCACTGTTTCCACTAGAGGGCTCATGGGCTTCTGACTTTCAAACACCCCTCCCCATCCAAGGTGTTTACCCCCCACATGTGTCAAATACCACCCCCTGTATGCTGTCTTGTCTATCTTGTCTGTTATCCTACCAAACCTCCCTCCCCAAATATACCTACTATCCCGCCAACATTCCACTCTCACCTTAAAAAAAAGAAAAGGGGCAATCTGTTCCCCAAAAAAATCTCACCCCATACATAGCTGTCCATTTCGCACACGTGTCCACTGGATGCATGTAATCTGGTCTAATTGGCTTCACAACATATTATTGCTGTCCTCACCCCTCTCTCAGGGGTATGAGTGTCCCAATCTACCTCCAAATCAGTGTATATGCACAGCTGTTGCTGTAGAAGAAATGAGCAGCTATGGACCTTCCCTTCACCCATCCTGCACATCCCTAGCTATTTCCCTACTGTCTTTTGTGCTCCTTTTTCATCACTTTCCTATCAACCCTTTTTCTTTTCTTTTAAAGAAATTAGCATGGGGGTAAGCAGGAATAAGCACATTTAAGCAGCAGTAAGTGGGTTTAAGCCTGTTTGCATGGGGGTAAGCAATGCATACACAGGTTAAGCAATTTAGAAGCTAACTGAGTATAAGAAACTGTAACTGGAAGTTAGCAGTGCTTACATTCACACAAACCCGCGCAAACATGCTTACAACTGCTTAAAAGTGCCTGAATCACTCCGTACCCAATAGCCCTTGTTCTGCCCAGCAGCAAAATAAACAACCTTTGCAAAGCTCAAACCCAGGACCCTGCACACCATAGCCAAAGTGATTTACCACTAAGCCATGTCACATGAACATATCCCTGATGTTTTCACAAACATATCATCCAGCACAGTCATTCAATAGTACAGGAAATGTATTTATACATGTAGATATATGTGTGTGTGTGTGTGTGTGTGTGTGTGTGTGTGTGTGTGTGTGTGTGTGTGTGTGTGTGTGTGTGTGTGTGTGTGTGTGTGTGTGTGTGTGTGTGTGTGTGCATATATATATATATATATATATACACACATATATATATATATATATATATATATATATATATATATATACACATATGCATGCAGCTATAGATATATATGTCTACACATATATATATATATATATATATATATATATATATATATATATATATATATATGCGTGTGTGTAAACATATATATATATATATATATATATATATATATATATATATATACAGATATAGTTCTATAGATATAAAAGAGAACATAAATACATATATGACCAAAGGCACTGTTAATGGGGGTGAGGGGGACAAGCTAAATATCTCTTGTAAGTATTGATATCACCCCCTCCCCCACAGCCAAACAAATCTGCCCTGCAACACAATACCAACAGTTGCATGGCCCATACACAGGACTCTACACAACATGGCCACAAGACATTAACAGTAATCCATCCCACCTGTATGATGTCAGTATGGTATCAATAACATATCATGCAGTACAGTCTGGCTACCACAGGAAATGTATAATGTGGAAGCAATAAACATTCCAAACATACATATATACACACACACATATATATGCAGATATATATATATATATATATATATATATATATATATATAGATAGATATACATATATATAGATATATATGTAAATGTACATACACACACATAGCTATGTATAGGAAGATACATATTTAGAGGGTGCACAGCATATTGAACAGCCAGTATTTCTACAGTTGCCACCTTTTCAAATGGACAGTGTATGATTCGCTCATACAAAAGACAATTGTTGAATGAAACATATACCCACAGAGAAGTCAAAGGATATGACACCACACACAGGTTTGCATACATAAGAAATGTTTATTTGTGTACTATTACAGTTGTATATGCCATGTCATATAGCTGTTAGGTCTTTGAAATACATACTAACTGAGTAATGCAACTCTCAAGCAGATCATGTTATACAGTAATCTGAAAGCATAACATATGTTGCTGTCCAGGCCAAGGCCTTTAAGTAGTACAGCAGTAAAGAAAGACTGGGCCAGAGGATAACAATCAGTCAACAGTAAGTAATGCAGATGTAGTTCAGCAGCCTCCAGTTACACTCTGTACTCAACCCCTAGGGGGAAAATAATTAAGCTGCCATATGAGAATGTATCTGTTACATAACAATGCTAAACTGAAAACATCACTATCAAACTGACAAACAGAATAGTCTGTATGACAGTAAGCAATAGGCCACCAATGTTCCCAAGGCGAAATGTATAAAAATGTGCAGCCATATACCTTAAGGCAGCTTACAATATCCCTCACATGTTGAAACTGCCTAGGTTATATATGGTGCATACCCCTCCCCCATAGACTGACTTACAGGGTCATATAACACTGTTACATACACTGACCTCTGTACTGCAGAAGGACACATATGTTTCGTGCAGCGGTAGTCCACATATATATGGACCCTACCCCACAATATGTGTGGAGACCACAACAGCACTGGAATGATGGCAGGAGTGGCAGCACAACATAATCACAGGCCACTACATAACAACCTCTTACTGCATGTCATATGGACAAAGCCTGGTATATAGGTGGAGGACAGGCCCATATGTGACATAGTGTTGCAATACACTGAAAAAATTGCTGGTGTTACAGGATAGTCTGCAACATACAGGAATATGAAGTCAGAAACACAAATGGTTGTAGCCATGTACTGATAGCAATCAACAAACACAATGCCAGTGATATATCTGACACAAAACCTGTGTGGTGGACAGACAAAACATAACAGGCAATCCTCTGGCCATCATGTGGCCCACAGTTGAGAGTTATGCAGACAGACTGCATTCCATTTTAAACTAGTATGTACACACAACCCCTGTAGCACTGGTGCTATACAATGCATATAACAACAGTAATCACACTGTCTGCAGGTCTGGAACCTTATACAAATATGTAGCTGGTCTGAATCTGCAAGTCCTCTTGTAAGAGTTATTGCTACCTGCTGTCTATAACACTGCTGCCCATACACATGAAGGATGTCCTCCATACAGGAAAAGTAAAGGGACCTCACCCACATGATGTAGGAAATTATAGTAGTGGGTTACCATGGCAGTGGCAATTGGAAGTACTACACAGCATGCTGCATACAAGTAGCAAGTGGTGGACACTGACTGGTGCAGAGACCATCACCTGATCACATGCATCACCTGCAAAATCCATGCTGCAATCTATTCAAAGCAGCTCAATCCATTTAGTGGAGACTGAGATAGAGAGAGAGAGAGAGAGGGTGAAAGCAAAAAAAAAAACATCCATCAAGCCATCCCATAGAAACTATCCAGAAGAGACATCATTCCCACAACAGGTATGTGAAGTATATATGCATGTAATTGAATGTAGTACTTGGTCCATAATAATGGGATAGATGATGTGGAATGATTTATATGTGCCATCAGGTGTTGCTGTTGTAATGATGTCCAGCTGAACAACTGCTATGGACAATAGCGTCTGTCCCTGTGGGCAGAGGGCCATTCCTGTCAACTGTGCAGATCAGCACTGACTGACAAGCTGTAAGCCATCATAGTGTGTGTTGTGTAATGCAAGACATGTATATTAGTGTGGCCAATAGCTGTTGGTGGAAGTAATGCCGTTATGATGGACACGTGGGTTCCAGAGCCCACCACTTGTAGGACAGTCATGTTAATGTGTAATGTAGCATGCAGAAATGACATAGGTATGTAATAGGCTTACCTGCAATCTGTCCCTGTATATACCCCCTAATGTTAGGCTGTGTCCACATGTGGCACCTGTCTGTGTTGTAGCAAGGCAGAACAGTGCCATTGTGCAGGAAGGAGAGTGTGGACCTGATGTCTGAATGCACCCCATATATTTATATATATATATATATATATATATATATATATATATATATATATATATATATATATATATATATGTATACACACACACACACACACACACACACACACACACACACACACACACATGTATGTCTGCAGATATACAAACACGTATGTATAAAACTCATTTTATATATATATATATATATATATATATATATATATATACACAACTCAATATATATATATATATATATATACACACACACATGTGTATGTCTAAATATATACAAACACACTCACATATGTATAGAAATACATGTCCCCAACTTTTGCATGACAGTGCTGCATGATATGTGTAGGAACATCACACATATCAATACACACACACACACACACACACACACACACACACACACACACATATATATATATATATATATATATATATATATATATATATATATATATATATATATATATATATATATATATATATATATATATATATATATGTATATATATATAGCAGTAAGTGTATGCAAAATGGACAATTATATCAGGTGTGAACCCTATGTTGGGAACACATTGCCCTTGTTTGTGAAGGTGGGATTGGGAATTTCGGGAAGGATAGTAGGTATATTTGTGGAGGTGGGCTGGGTTGGAAGATAGAGAAGACAGCCTACAGGGGTGGTATATGACACATGTGGTGTGTGAACACCCTGGATGGGGAAGCCCCATGAGCCCCCATATGGAAACAGTGGGACCAAGGTCCCCGCCAATGTCCAATCACAACATCAGCTTCACGGCCCTGAAGGTGCCTGGGCTAGAGGCTGAGAATGAGGAGCATGAGGACCCTGTTAGTGTGTACTGAGGGCCTGAAGGTGCTGTAGCACATCCCCCAAGTCTCTGTGGAGCTCCCTATGCACCAGACCCTGGACCTGACCTCGGGTGACAGGATCATGCCTGTGTGTGCTCCCGGGGGGGCTGAACACCATCCCCTAAGGTGGTTCCACCTGAAGGTAGGGCAGGACCAGTAGATGAGGAAGCCCCAGGGTGGGTCACACATGTGATGTGGCCTGGTAACAAGGCTAGATGAGTTGGGAGAGGTGGTTCTGCTTGCAACTGTTCCCTAAACATGCTATTGTGTCACTGCTATAGAACATATGTGGGCAGTAATTGTCCACACATTCCCAGATCATGTCCAACAGCATGCATAGATATCCCCAATAACACAAAACAACAGATGTGCAGCAATCACATAGCAAACAGACCACATGCATATATGTAACTATAGTGTCCCCACAGGGAACATGACTACAAACACTAGCACAAAGTGTTGTACAATACGATATATGTCCCAATGGTAGGTATTCTGTAGACGTATCTGTTGAGTTGTGTGATCAGATTGTTGTCGCAGATATAGTGGGGGAGACAGAGATGTGTATTAAAAACTATGACAACCTTGCTGTATGAGGTCCTCAGACCTATTTCCATCTTTATGTCTTTTAGGCAAGAAAGAGGGATGGTGGGGTGGGGGGTGTTTGACTTACAAACACAAGGTGCAGGGTTTGAATCTCACAAGGAAAAACTGGCTAGACTTAAAATGGCTCGCAAGGGCAGTTAGCCTAATACAAACCTATGTCCAGGGAGAGGCTTCCCATTTATACAGCGGAGGAGAATGATGTCATCATCTCACACCTGGTGCAGCACTACCAGGTGTTTTTCGGCCGAACAGCCCATGAGCAGCAGGAGCGCACCACCCTGTGGAACGATCTTGTCCACAGGGTAAACAATATTGGCCTGCATAACCACAGTTATGAGCAGGTCTGACATCTTTGCACAGACCTACTTCTCAATACCCATCAGTGTGCTGCTGCAGTCAGGGGGGATCAGCTTGCAATGGGGGGGTTATGCCATCCAGCCCCCCTGACACATGTTGAGAAGCTCCTTGTCAGCCTCGGGGCACCTGCCCACCAGCACACACAATACCTGGTGGAGAGCATAGTGGAGGTGGGTGCTTCCCACACAATGGTAGAGGAGCATGCAGGTAAGGCCACAGGGCACATCAGTAGACCTCTGTTGCATATCCATCCACATCTGTACACTTAGATCATGCATATGTGAGATGACATATATATATATATATATATATATATATATATATATATATATATTGTCTGTTGCTGCGTAGTAGTAATAAACAGATGTGCATAATCTGTAGTATTGTGGGCTTGTACTGTTGCTGTACTGTTATGCTGCACCCACACTGTACCAATGCCACCACTGTGACTACTAACATCACATCTCTCACACACTTATGTAGGTCCCTTTGGTATACCTCCTGGGCAGCAGCCTGTAGCTGGTGAGTATGGTGTTTGGTCAGGTTTGCTAATACACTGGTCATGTTATGGCCATGGTATATTCCACCCACACATTTAACACACCTACCCATAATGCATGTCGTACATGTTCACGTATTGTTGCTGTTAACTGCACTGCATCACAGTGGTCCCCGTAATGGTGTATCTGAAGGGTATGACAGACTCCTGCAATATAACTAACATCCTTTCATTGCAAAATGTGTGCACAGAGATGAACATAATGGTGGGGCAAATGGCCTACAGTAGGAACATGTGTGAAACATCACCCTTATACAGTGCTACAACAGTGTATATACCAGTATTACAATGGCAACTGTTACAGATCTACACTATGGCATATCACAATACTGCAGTGCAATCCACAACCCTTACAACCTGCAATGTGGTCCTAACATGAGCAATGAGTATGTAATATGGAATCATAAGTTAGGACAGCAAATATGGAGATACATACCTTCACAAACACTGGAAGCATATGTGTGCACACAGTCCAGATAAAATATAGTGGAAGCAGCTGTTGAGGTACTGACTGCATGCATTTGTCATGGAAATGCACCTTCCAGGAAGTACACATCCCCAATGTCACACCAAGAAATGGTCTGCTGTCCAAGTTGTTTGTCCATCAAATGTGCCCACTTACCTGCAACAGAGGCAGCCGTGACTTGCACACATCTTACATGCCATGGCATGGACCCCATACCCAACAGGTAGCACCCAGGAGTTGGACATGTAGCCATACCTCTCCATTGCATATACCATGGCAAACAGTGTAGACAGTCATGCATGTGGCGAGGATGTATGGGACAGGAATAATGCAGGAAATAAACAGGTGGCCATCCAAGACAGATGATGTCAAATGTAGCAAACTGGTCATGCAGGCCACCTAGTAACATGCCACAACACTAAGGGATTTGCAGGAATGTCTCACAAGTACAAGCTGTGCAGGATCCATGTCAGCAATTGCCCAGACTCTGCAAATGTGTGGCCCATGAGTTAGGGTAATCAGATGGGACAGTTGTACCACAGAAAACATCAGCCAGGCCTCTCTACAGGTAGTGTTTGCATAACAGAAAATGTCCCCAAAAGGCATGCATTGCAATGTGTACTGGTGTACCAAGACCATGTTGGAAACCCATAGACAGTATCAAGTAAGATACATGTGCTGCACAACCAACACCTCACCCCACCCCACCTCAGGCCCACCATCCTCATCTGTACCATGCCAGTGCCAGTCTACATCTGTATGTTCGCCATTCATTTGCTGGGACTAGGTTGTTACACATATTGTTCAGTGTTTGGGACACTGCAAACTGACACATGTGTAGGCCATAGTTGTCAAGCATCTGCAAAAAGGCTGAAGGTGGGGAGGGGGTGTCATCATGACACAACAGTGCACTGCAGCAGGGATCCAAAGGATGCCATGAATGGCGTATCTGCAAACAGTTAGGAACTGTGGCAGACATAACCCTGACTCTACAGCAATAGTGATTGCAGTGTGAGAACTCCAAGGGATATGCACATGAGTTGACCTGGCATTCATGCAGATTTGGGGGACATGTGTAGGGCAGACTGACTAAATACTGGCAAATGCAGATGGCCCATGCTAGTATACCCCTGCCAGGAATAGTGACTGCTGTAGTACACATAATAGTAGATGCAACAAACCATCATAAGGGTGTGCACACATATGCACCCATGAAGTGCATGCATCTCAATCAACATCAGCACAACTAACACATTTGTTTGACACTGCATTTGATTGTACAGGTCATATATCACATATCAGGCTCATGTAATGTTAACATATGCAGTAATGTGGTCCCATGGCATATCAAGGAAGAGGGTGTCATATAAAAAAGGGTGTGTACACTCCCCATAGCCATGGTAAGGTTTGACCATTGTCAGTGTAATTGTATCGTATTGGCCATACATGCACCGCTGATGATGACATCTGTAAATCAGGCATCAGGCATTCACAAATGACATCTGTCCACATATCATTCCAGGTATGTGTCGGGCAAACATATAGGGGCTGTGAGCAGCAGAGCAGACATAACTGACACAGTAATACACATTCAGCAATGGTGTGTACACCTGGCAGGTATGGTGCATAGTACATGGCAGGGTGCTGAACAGGTGCACAGCAATACTGTGTACATGGGTGCAGTGTTTTCCAGGGGAAGGGGCATCACCTACCAACACAGCCCATGCATCACACACATGTATACTGTTGCTAGCATGGATTGACTATAGCTGCACTGCATGCTATTGAGTACCATATGTAATGCATGTTGACAGATGGGTAATAGCAGGTATATGTGCAATATCTTCATGCAATCTTACCTGTAAGTGTGTGTATATGTGGGTGGGGGGTTATTTTGTCTTTAAGTGCAATCTGGTGGAGTTGAGGGGGGTTGATGCATGTAGGATATGTGTGTGCATGTGTGTGTGTGTGTGTGTGTGTGTGTGTGTGTGTGTGTGTGTGTGTGTGTGTGTGTGTGTGTGTGTGTGTGTGTGTGTGGGTGTCCATGTATGCACATGTGTGATTGTGGGGTTATTCATACATCTCTACTTCCCTTTGAAATCATGCAGTACATGGACATGGACTGACACATGAGACATCAGGAATACTTGTCTGATATGTAATCTTAGGACAGTTAATAGTATAATAAGGTCTGTAGCATGTAACATGCATTGGGAGGAAAACTAGACACCAGGTATATTGTTATAATTGCAATCAGCAGAAAGGTGAAAGAATACCCACGTATGCAGCACTACAGATGCATTATGGAATTACTAAACAACACCAGTGAGTGTATCCACATATTACTGTTGTCCACATAATAAGTTAATAGAGCAACATATCTTGCATCTACTGAGCAATAGTTATGTATGTCACTCCAGTGCGTGACATTATTGAGTGACTGTAGTAGCCCCAAACATATGGAGGCCATGCTCATGATGTCTGGATAAACCCAGAGTGAACACTAGATGACAGCAGTGAGTCCTTGTAAAACCGATTCCAAGCAAGTCAAAGAGGAAATGGAGTAACAGGTCATGTTTTGTGATCACTTGTCTAGGTAATTAGAAGAATGATACATTAATGATTGGTATTAATGAGTGTAAGTTTCTAAGTGTGATGCAGGATGGGGAACTTAAGAGAAGAAACTTGGGACCATCTGTAAACTCAGGGACAGGTAAGTATTATGGTGAAATGTCAGTGTCTGTGTGTGTGTGTGTGTGTGTGTGTGTGTGTGTGTGTGTGTGTGTGTGTGTGTGTGTGTGTGTGTACTGTTAAGCAATGATGTACAGGACTTAAAGTGCATTTTTTGTTTTCCCCTTACAGGTGGCAAGGTGGTTCAGGTCCCCCTTGCAGGCAATCTGATGTTGGTGTCCATACAGACGCTGAAAACGATGATAGATGTGTTGAGGCACAGGCAGGGTTGTCAGAGGCTGAAACTGCACCATCGTTTGACATCCCCCCTGTTATCCAACCCATCCCCACACATAGTCACAGTGCCTATAGATACCCCATCACCAGTGGCCATAGCAGAGGGACAATTGGTGGTTGGTGGCAGTGCAGAGGACAATGTGGTATCACAGCAGCCATAGCCAGATGTCCGGCAGGGTACCACACAAGCAGATGTACAGAGGTGCTCATGGGAGGGCTGCTGGTCATCATGCCCCTGGAAGAAGTGCCACACCTGGTACCACCAGAAGCATGTTTCAGGCTGTCATGGAGGTGGAGGCACGTATGGAATGGTACATCAGATAGGGTCTGAGGCTGCAGAGGGCTGCTCTTTCAGCTATAAGTAACAACATCTGTGATCTTGTAGGTTCCCCCTTTTATTTTACAGAGGTCATTGATACAGTGGGGTGAGATGGTGGGACTCCTCAACCGTGGATTGTCTGTGCTAGAGCATGTGGTGGGAGTGGTGCAATGGCCACTTGGACGTAGGCCAGCAACAACAGCTGGAGGTCAACATGCAAGGACACCAAGCCGCTCTTGTAATGGCAGTACCAGCCCCAGCACTGCAGGGAGGGAGCTGTCCACACCACACCACAGCAGCCACATGCAAGTGGCCTTGGCCAGTCCCAGGAGGGACCTCATTCCAGTGGACATATGTCATCATCAGGGGAGAGTACCATATCGAGGCTTGGACCTGGACATGCCTGTGGAACCCCTGGCAGGCACAGTTCTCGTGTCTGTGGCCGGAGGTGGTGAACTGCACACCCTGCCAGGTATGGTCTGCAGCTGACCAACAAACACCTGTATAGGGCAGCCACATGGCAGAACTGTGTGCATGCATACTCACACACAATACAAACACACCTAGGGCAACCCCATACCTACACACACCACATCATCATGGCGATATTTATAATTAAAATCCCTCACTCACACACATGGTGTCAAATGTATGGCCCAGCCTAGGTCTCTGGAAAACCATCAACAAACTCTGTGCATATGATGATACCTGTGCCACATCCATGTCATCTATAACATCGATGCAGGGACAGACTAATATGATTCTGATGCACACGGTGACTGTACTACAGTGTACCAATGTACTGCTGTATAACGTGTTGTCAGCAGTAACGTTTAATGCTTACATTTCAGGAAGTGTAGCTGTCCAGCCATGATGCATTGTAGCTGTTATTAACACTGAATGATTGTGGTCTCCATAATGTTATCCATTTGTGTTTTAGGTGTCCATGTGCCAGCAGGAGGATGGTCTGCTGTCATATCTCACAAGGGGTATGGCACTGTGGTGACACCTTGGCTGTGCCATATCCTGGGTACAGGTGAGCACATGTCACAGGTCTGTATAACAGTTACTGCCTGTGCCACATGGCTGATAAGTCTGGGGGTGGTGTAAACAGGTGAGTGCATGGTGGCTGCTGATAGCAGCCCTTCTACAATGGACAATGGTAGTTGTACTGTGTGGTACACACCACATGTTTGTGTATAAAACACACAGAGGCTTTGGTGTTGATGCACTACACAGAGAATACTGTACACATGGATGGATGTACCTATGCAAGGAACCCATTGTAACCTATGTAATTCCACCAAGCCAGACTACGCAGTACAACACATTGTGGAATAAGCAGTCTGCTAGTTTAATGTCATTAACGATGGTACTGGCAGGGTATATGTCCCCTTCCCCAATGTAGTGCAATCCTCAATATGGTAAACATATGTGTACTGATGTGGGTGGCACACCCCTACACTTTGGAGGGTGAGAGGTGCTGTAGAACCACAGATACTGTGATAGACAAAAACCTAACCTGTTAACATGAACTGTACAGTATTATGGCCAGCTACATGGGGGGATACACTCAACAGTAACTGCAATGATGTTGGCTGAGTCCAAAACAGCCATACCCAGCTATATATACCAACCTCAGTATCGCTGCACACCTATACAGTGGGGAAGAAGCCATTTACACATCTAACAGTAGTTGTGATGGAATGTATGTCCACAGGATGATACCTGTGACATGATAGAATATGCCACACAGTTCTTGGACAGATGACCCCATGGGACATATATATTCTGCAACCTGAAGTAGATTTCTCCACATACATGCACACTCTTACTTGGCAGCACTGGGACTAGACCCCTACCTAGATATGTAGTGCTACTGATGTGTGTGGCTTTAATTGCACACACCACACAGCTATTAGGATGAGGTGTGTTCCAGGTTAAATGTTACATGCAGAACATCCCAGGAATGTACAGTATGGTAATGTGGGATGTAATGGTTATATATGGACAATACATAGTGTGACATACCATCATATACACACTGAAAAACACATAACAGTCAGACACACATCTGAGAGACCTGGGCCTATCAGTGCTAGCTACCTTGTCAGTGCATCCATTGTGTTGCAGGTATGTTGCACACAGCACATGCATAACTGGTCTGGATAATGTTATCAGTTACTTATGTGGTTGATGGTGACAGTGGTCACCATACAGTTGAACATGGGACATGTACTGGGGGTACCATGGTGTAATGACAGTATACCCAGCACCCACACCCCACTGTGGATATTGTACACACTGGAACCCATGATGGCACTCTGACATACCCACCATCACACACTGACCAGGACTGCAATACAACCCCTTGTCCATCCCAAGGGTGTTACTACAGGGATATGCATCTAATGCACATGCCACAGGCATAGTAGGGTGATGCATTGTCATGCCTCTCTTACGGGCAGCAATATCACTATCTCTAATATTGTGTGGCAATGCATATTGTAATAGGAGTATGTGGCCTCGAAATGCTGCACCCTACATATATACACACATGCACACATACACACACTTACCAGAACTGAGTGGGTATCCCATGCCTATAAACCCATTTGTACAACAGTGTTGTGCTGGTACTGCAAGGCCCAGGTAGCCCTTAGGGAGAGGAGCATAACAAGGTACATATAATGTCCAGTACAGCAGCAGCTACATCTAACTATGGCAATGGGTGGTGCAGTGGGTGTGAAGGGTCTCAGGGTATTCCCAACTACAGGCCTACAAACACACAGACACTGATATTCTCAGTAATGCACATGTACACATTTGTCAGTACTGGGGTGCATCGGTGCAGGTGTTCATAGGTGTGTACCAGGATATTGTCCATGGAGAGATGAGAAGTGTAGGGGATGTGTGTACAGTGGTATCATGCCACCTGCCATGTGCCAGCAGGTCATCTATCAACAGACACCACTGTGGTGACCCTCAGGGTGAGAGTAACATGCATCAGCCAATCATCTGGGTGCTTCTGCAGAGGTCTGGTGAGGTGCTCCAGTTGACATGTATGCAACATGTATTACATAACATGGTTAGTATCTGTGTTGGAGACCTGTACACAAGCATGTTCTGTTGACTGTGGTAGTGTAGTTGAGGTATCCATGGCATGTGGTGTGTACAGGGTGTTGAGTCCTATCTGTGGCATCTATAACACAGCTGGGCAGACATGTCAGTGTCAGTCAAGCATAGATTGCCTGTACGTATCCAAGATGGATACCTGAAATCTGCACATCTGTACAGGGACTGGCAGACATCAGCTCACCAACTAGCTATGCATTAGGATGAATGTGTTGACAGATAGACATCTGACACCGATAAGTATGCCATTACTACATGACGGCAGCCCTCACTTGCATGTGCTATACACAGTAGTCTACAGTTATTTTCCACATGTCAGATCATTATCCAGTAGAAAATATTTAATGAGACTTGGGTTGAGAGGGTGGCCTAATGGTTAACGTGTTTGCCTTGCAAGCACAAGGTGCAGGGTTTGAGTCTCACAAAGGATAATTGGCTAGGCTTAAAATGGCTCGTAAGGGCAGTTAGCTTAGTACTAATCTATGAACCTATGAACCTATGAGACACAGCTCACACACCAGGAACACAACAGTGAGGACTCAGAGTCCATCTTTGCATGCAGGAGTGTTTGTTTCTAGTACTACAATTAGCAATCTACTCATACTTGGGAAAGCACTGTCTACAGTAGTAACGTAATGATACACTATATGCCAGTGTGACTGCATATAACCTGGGATACTACCTTTGTATGTACCACATTCACATGGATAAGAGTGTTGTACAAGCCATATATACTCATGTCCCAGACAGGAGACTCACACCCCTTGCTACTGTAATGACAGCACATAGACACATGTTATGTACATGGCAGTACATACAATTATTACAGATGTCATTACCCTGCTATGTTATCAAACTGGAATGTGAGCACTGGTTACCAGGGCTGAGCCATGATTAGCAGGTGTCAGCATTGTGGAAATATAACAGCTAAGCACATTTGGGCACTGGTAAGCAAAGCCTACATGGTGAAACTGCCCGTACAATTAACTGTACCTTAGCACAGCTTAGCTTCATGCAAACCTGCACAAATGTGCTTAAAGCTGCTCAAAACTGCCTTAACAATTCTGTATCCAGCAGCCCTTGTTCTGCCCAGCAACAAAATAAACAGCCCTTGAACCTAGGACCCAGTACACTACAGTCACAACAGTTAACCACTATGCCATGACAGCTGTGAATAGAGTTGTTGTTTTTCCAATATATCTGTCAGTACACATATTGAATAGTATTGAACAGTTTCTGTAATTTCCTCAATTGTGTAGTACTTGTTAGTGATATTACTGTTGCATCACATATGTTGTTATATCTAAATATACGCATACCAGATACATACGGTGTGATATATCTGGGAAGGTGTACACAACAGTAATGTGTACACATGACAAGCATATGGTTATATACATATGTAGATATATGTGTACATGTACATACACATATATATATATATATATATATATAGATATATATAGATATATATCATATAGATATATATATATATATATTTATATATATATATATATATATATATATATATATATATATATATATATATATATGTATATATATATATATGTGTATATATATATATATATATATATATATATATATATATATATATATATATATATATATATATATATATATATATGTATATATATATATATATATATATATATATGTATATATATATATATATATATATATATATATATATATATATATATATATATATATATATATATATATATATATATATATATATATATGTATGTGTGTGTGTATATGTATATATATGTATATATATATATATATATATATATATATATATATATATATATATATATATATATGTATATATATATATATATATATATATATATATATATATATATGGATATATATATATATATATATATATATATATATATATATATATATATATATATATATATATATATATATATATATATATATATATATATATATATATATATGTTTACCATATGTCCAGAACATGCAGTGGAGTCATAGTGGAGTCATACCTCAGCACCAATAGTCTCTACCTCTTAGTGCAAGGGGATGTCATGTATGTATTGCAGGTATATATGCAGACTGTTGCTACTGTAATAGGGGTTGTCTTAACAGAAATGTTGGGTGTGGGAGGTCACATCTGCTATTGACATGTACACCATCAGTTACTGACAGACATCCTAAGGTCATCATAGTACAGAACCACTGATATCACAGTAATGATCCTGTGGACTACAGCAGAAATATTACAAATAAATGTGGACAGTCTGACACACTCTAGTTAGTCCAGAGGTATGCACAAATCCCCTTAGTGCAAGACATGTGGACCAAGCCTGACAATGTGGATGTTAACAGCCATGTAAATGGGTATATCACGTAAATACTGGACTACATATGCCCACACAGTTTATGCATTCACACACTCCTTTCTGTCCTGACACATAATAACCGGTGGTGCAGAGTTCACATGGCTACATACTACCTGCTAGTTGGTGACATACATCTGTACAGCATCCCACTGCTTTGTCAGAAATACATGACAGGTATGGTGGCCAGGCAGCAGTACATCTGGCAAATATCTGGACATAACATCACACTGGGTAATTACACTAAGCTGCTAGGCATGTAACAAAGCAATGTGCGAACTACAGACTGCCACAACACTGGCCTACATTTCTTATGGGGGAATACTCATGTACCTGCAAATATAGCAGGCTCTACAGGAATGTCACAGCACAGAGTAACAGACCCCTGTGTGAAAGTGCATACCCACAACCAATGTGAACACAGCCACAGCCACATATGGTAAGCGAGCTTAATATTACAGTATATGGACTGCTGATCAACACCATCCTCATATGTGCCACTCACACACTAACCCTACATATACTGGGCCACGACACTGTGTGGTCCGATGTCTGTCTGTGGTATGGGACATGTGTGCATTTGGCCCTACAAACATATAAGCCAATGGGGTACCATACACTGAAGCAGCATGTAACATCAGATAGAAAAGGACCAAGAACAATGACATCTACCACAGTCTGTACACAGGACAAGGTACATATTTGCAATACACATACTGTCAGCAATCACCGTAAGCACACAGACCTCACTAATGTGCACACAACCACAGAATGCCCAGGGTATGTCCTTAAATATAACCCCTACTATACATAACATGTCTAGCAGTCTGATATCTCACTGGTTTGTTATCAGACATGATGTCATTAAATGGTGTACAGAACATATGCACCTCTTACTGCATGACATATGCACAAAGGTTGACAGACTTGTGGCTGGAGGCACAAACATAGGGCCAATACTGACATGATGCTGTGATAAACTCATTCATTTACTGTTGTAACAGGGGTTGTTGTGACATATGTCCTATGAGGGATATGAAGTCAATAACTCTCATGGTTGTCAACATGTACTGACTGCAATCCTCAGACTATGCTTCTGCAGTTCTACGATAGGTAATATGTGAGTAACACAAGACACATAAGACTCCAAACACTGGCCAGTCTGCAGATAACCCTACAGGTGGGAGTATCCTCAAACACATAACACTGTCATGACAGGTATTAAATCATGTGGACCAGCCATATCCACACAAACTCTGGTAAACCAATATTACTTCAAATGCAGAAGAGCAAAACTTGCATTCTGTAGTCATGTCTGGAACATCCCCCTCCTGTATGTTGGCCTGTCTCCACAGTATATGTTGTTAGAGGTATATCCCACTACTATCTGTGATGCCGTTTGCCAAACACCGACATGAAGTCCTGCTCACAGTGAATGAAAAGGGCCAAAACCCACATGATGTTCCTAGTTATAGGAGTATGTTTCCATGCAATTGGCTATGGGAATGTTACCAAAGCTGTTCACATGCAGTCAGCTAGTGGGGGACTGCAATTCATGAAGAGGCCATCAGCTGATCATGAGCATCACTTACAAAACACAAGCTGCTGCCTAAGCAAAACAGGTGTACTTCTCCACATCCACATGAGAAGGAGTGAGAGAGACAGGCAGAGACAAAGTAAGGCAGCAAGTGGATGGGAGAGTAAAACCTAAGCATGTTTGTGTAACACATTTGCCAGTACAGGGTTTCATACCCCTGCCTGACTGTGCATTGCTATTACATGTCTATGCAGTTATTGCATGCACCACAGAGCTTACATGTTGGTGAGCTGTCCAAAGGTATATTTGACAGTGAGTGACATCAGCAACAGTGATATAGGAGGGATAAGGTAGGTGTAGTACACATGCCTGTCCACAAGAACAGGTCTCAAGGTTGACACAGCCACACTCTCTTATTGACTCACACACATTATCACACTTGGCAGGGTCAGGAGTAGACTTCCTAAATAGCTAGTTTGCCACAATACAGTAATACACTGGTATCACATGCACCACAGGGGTTATCAGGATGATATATAGGCAAAGGGTATGTCAAGGTGTCTGACATTAGAATACATGCTTCACTAGGCCAATGGGAGATGTAGTGATTGTGAATGGCATCCAAATCATTATACTCCACACACACAGACACAGGTTTGCCAGTAATGACATGCATGGGTGCTTTGCTTCATAGGTGTGTAGTGGTTGACTGTGCCAGAAGGCTGTACAAGGCTAGGTAAAGAGTATACCTTGGCATCAGGCCACATGACAATGGTCTGCAGTATGGCTCAGGGGTGTAGTGTCTGGATTAGCCCACTCAGGTGGGTATTGTATTCACCATCCAGTCATCTGGGTTACTACTGTGGGTGGCCAGTGCTGTACAATGCTTGCCATGTATGTGTTCTATATTCCATAACATGGACGGTGTCTGGGATGTGCACACATCCCATGTGCATGTTCTGTGACATGTGGAAGTGTACCTGGGGTATCTGGGGCATGTTGTGTAGACAGATTGTTATCATCAGATGTGCCATTCCTGACCTCTTGTGGTGAGAACTAGCAATGGATACCAGGTTTACCCTGTATCTACATTGAAAGCATAATACAGATTTTCACTGGTATCAGTGGCATCTGTCCATACAGGGCATGTGCATAAGGCATGGTATGTCCTTTGTGGGTAACATTTGCTGGTTCTACAGTTGTTGCAGGTGTCCAGTAGGGAACATAGTGAAGGAGCACTGTATGCAATGATTTGCTTATTGTAGGGATGGGACAGGGTGCCATGTCTTCTGTAGTCCACTGCAATCACACCATGTTTACTATCTGTGGGCAATATGCAGGGAACTACAAACATAGTTGTTGTTGCCTAGCCATGTGTGTTTGTGTATGAGACATGGGTGGAGAGGGTTCTCTGGGTAATACCGGGGATGCCTATATTGTTCCCCAAGCTATGATGTCACATGTAGGGGTATGGATTGTCTATCCCAGCCTCTCTGCTGTTTGACATCTGATATCCTTGTAAGGTGGACATTGTGACATATAATAGGCCCATCATATAAGAAATTTACAAAATCCGCTGTACAATGAGTCCTGTTATTACACACTCACAGTGACCTCCACACAGGATACATATGACAAACACACACATGCACACACACATATCAAGTCTCACAATTGCCATGTCTGGGATTAGAATTCTGACCTAATTAGTACATCATAATACAGCATTACACAGTTATAGCATGCACCACGGAGATTACTGGGCTACTTTTTCCCTAAAGGTGTATTTCAAAGTGAATGAATCAGCAGGCTGCCAAAGTGGGGCAATGGAAATTGTAGTGACTGTGAATGGCCTCAAAAGCATTGATCCCTACACAGACAAACAAACACACACACAAAGTTTTACAGTTGCCATGTCTGGAATTAGAACTTCTACCTAACAAGTACATCACACTATGCAGTTATAGCACATGCCACATACATTATTGGGCTTCTTTTCCCCAAAGGTGTATTTCAAAGTGAATTACATCAGCAGGCTTGCCAAAGTAGAGCAATGGAAGTTGTAGTGACTGTGAATGGCCTTAAAAGAATTGATGCCAACGCAGACAAACACACAAAGTTTTACAGTTGCCATGTCTGGGATTAGAACTCCTACCTAACTAGTACATCACACTACAGCATCACACAGTTATAACATGCACCATGGAGCTTACGGGGCTACTTTGTCCTCAATGGTGTATTTCAAAGTGAATGACATCAGCCACCTTGCTAAAGTAGGGCAGTGGAAGTTGTAGTGACTGTGAATGGCATCAAAAGCATTAATCCCTACACATAGAAACAAACACACGCAAAGTTTCACAGTTGCCATGTCTGGGATTAGAACTCCTACTTAACTAGTACATCACACTACAACACTACGCAGTTACAGTACACACCATGGATCTTACTGGGCTACTTTTTCCCCAAAGGTGTATTTCAAAGTGAATGACATCAGCAGCCTTGCCAAGGTTTGGAAATGGAAAGTATAGGTCATAGGTTCATAGGTTCATAGGTTGGTACTAGGCTATTGGCCCTAGGACCTATACATCCCTAGCCATGACAATTCCCTGGCTATGTCTTCCCACAATATTTACTTCCCTGGACCCCTGTCTAGCAGGGCAAGTGACATGATCCCTGGGGTCAGTTACCTATCTCCCATCCAATCGTCCAGGTTCTTTTTGAAGATGGCCAAAGAGGCACTCTGCTTGACATGTATGGGCAGTCTATTCCAGAGTCTGGGGAGTCACTGGGTCAGGAACACATCCCTCCAGCATGTATTGTTCATTGTTTTGACAAGGTTTGGATCCCTGGAGCATGTGGCTGTGAAAATTTGGATTTCTTTAAGTGTAGCATGTCCAACAGCACTGGGTTTGACATGGCATGTATGTTAAGCAGAGATCACCTCTGAGTACATGATATGTGACAGAGTATAGCTGGATAATTTTCAGATGATCAGCATAGGGCATCTGGTTTAGGCATGTGATTCTTTTAGTGAGGTATGTCTGCTGCCTTTCTAGTTGCTGCAGATGTCTTGTGAGGTACATACCTAATGGGCCATTGTAGTCTGTACTGGGTCTACTGAGAGATGACTACAGTGGGACAATGGCCTCCTTTTTCCTGGATATAAAGCCCTTAGTGATGAGGTGTGCCACATAGGTGGATTTCCTGACTGTTGTGGCGATGTGGTTATCAAAGGTGAGACCACTGACCACCTGTGTCCCTAAGTCTCTTATTACACTTTAAGTGTTTTGTGTATTTCCACCTATGTGGTACTTCACAGGTACATGTCCCTTCCCAAATGGGATAACTATACATTTCTTGGCATTGATCTTGAGGCCATGGCTCAGGCACCAAGCATCTCTTTCTGTAAGGCCCTTCTGTAGAATATCCATATCATGGTGGGATTCAATATTGGCTCCCAGTGTGCAGTCATCTGTGACCTTTGTTTTCCAGAGTCCCTTAGTGTTGGCCTGTACTTCAGAGCAGTAGATGCCAAACAAGGGCAGTCCCAGGACTGAACCCTGAGGTACTCCAACTGTCACTTTTCTGGGGCTGGAGTTGGTGTCACCTACATTTAAAATGAGGGTTCTGTCAGTACAGCAGTTGGCAGCCCATCAGGTGACATAGGGATTAATGGCCAGCTTGGTATATTTAGCTATGATTCCAGACTCGAGGATGGTGTCAAAAGCCTTGGTGAGGTACGGATAGGCTGCATGAACCACCTTACCCTCATCCACAGCTCTGGAGACTGATTCAAAGTTGTCACTCAGGTTCAGGTGATATGATCGGCCCTTCACAAAACCAACCTGGTTGAGGTCCAATGTTTGGAGGTTGCCAATGTCTTTGTTTTAATTTCCATGATAATACATTCCATGGCCTTGCAGATCAGGCATGTCATACTGCTGGGGCTGTAGTTCCCAGGATCCAAGGTGGACTGGGATAACTGTAGCTGTGTGCCACATAGTGGGCACAAAGCCTGAGGTGTGGCTAGGATTAGACATGGCACGTAGGTGAGGTGCCAATTCATTTTGTAGTTCATGTAGTACACAGCCCAGGATTTTGATTGGTCCTATGGCTGATGTTGTCTTAGCTCTGGAGAGTGTGGTTTTTATCTGTGTGGCCATTATTACCAGAATCTGGCAATCTTTCAGTGTTGAGATGGGCCCTTTCAGGGGTGGGGGGTGCAGTTGGAACTGAATCAATCTGCCAGGATATTGGCAATATCCTTGGAAGCAGTATATTTAATACCATCCTGTTGTAGCTCAGAGCAGATCTGAGCATTGCCATTTAGATTCCTGACATAGCTATGGAACGGCTTGCAGTTGTCTTTGGCATCTTTGGCTATATTATGTTTGTAACTAGCTTTGGTGGATGTTATGAGGGATCTCCGCTTCTTACTGTGGCTGGTAAGGGAGTATTTTGCATCCTGGAAATTCCCTCATTTCTGCAACAGTTTTTTCCTTTTGTTGTACAGTATGTTTATGTCAGAGGGACAACACATTGGCTTCCTTTTCTTGGTGGGGAGCATCTTGGTTCTATATTGGATGGCATGATTCATGCACAAGTGGATGTGCTCGTAAAGTGCCTTCATGTAGTATTCAGCAGTCGTCCTTTCAGTTCCCATCTGCATGGGTGTCATGATGTTAGTCACGTCTGACATGTGTTGCATGATGTTGGCTTTGGAGACGTTGGTTACGGAGGTTTCCTTACTGGGGTGTGGGGGAGGGATGTGGTGATTAGCTTATGGGCAGACCTGACCACCGATGGGGTGACCATAGGTGTGGTGCATTGACTTCCCATGTTGGTAATGACCAGGTCTAGGATATTTGAGCCCCTGGTGGGACTATGGGTTACTTGATCCAGGGCATTGGGAATTATGACTTCCAAGAACCGTTGGTCACACATGTTGGTACACAAATATTTTTCCCAGTTATTGGCAGGGTAGTGTAAGTCATCCAGTATTATGGTGTTTGGTTGTATCATAATATTTCCCAGTATGTTTCGAAAGGTGTAGTGGGAATCCTAGGGCATGATGGGGGATCTGTAACAAGCTATACAATTTGGATTGCAGTCTGACCTAGTGTTAGTTGCACTGAGGGTATTTCAGATGCATTCTTTTGGGCAAGTAGCCTGGTGGTGTGAATATCCTTGATGAATATGGACAGTCCTCCACCTTTATTGTTTTGGCCCTGGTTTGGTGGGTGACAGGTGTGGTGAGAGCTGTACCTGGTATTGCAGAGGTGCTCTCTGGAACCTTGGATCAGGTCTCTGTTACTGCACAGATATCAATGTTCTCCATTTTTAGGAGGGCCAAGTGACTGTGAATGGCCACAAAAACATTGACCCCTACGCACACAGAACCAAACACATACACACACATGCACACACACGCACACGCACACACACACACACACACACACACACACACACACACACACACACACACACACACATACACACACACACACACACACACAGAGTTTCACAGTTGTCGTGGGTTAGAACTCCTACCTGACTAGTACATCACACTACAGCATTACACAGTTCTACAACACACCACAGAGCTTACTGGGCTACTCTTTCCCCAAAGGTGTATTTCAAAGTGAATGACATCAGCAGCCCTGCCAAAGTAGGGCATTTGAAATTGTAGTGAGTGTAAATGGCCTCAAATGTATGGATCCCTACTCAGACAAACATACACCACACACACAAAGTTCTACAGTTGCTATGTCTGGGAATAGAACTCCTACATAACTAGTACATCACACTACAGCTAAAGGATGCACCACTGAGCTTACTGAGATATTATTTCCCCAAAAGTGTATTTCAAAGTGAATGACATCAGCAGGCTTGCCAAAGTAGGGAAATTGAAGTTGTAGTGACTGTGAATGGCCTCAAAAGCATTGATCTCTACACAGACAAACACACACACAAAGTGTTACAGTTGCCATGTCTGGGATTATAACTCCTACCTAGCTAGTACATCACACTACAACATTACACAGTTATAGGATGTGCCATGGAGCTTACTGGGCTACTCCTTCCTCAAAGGTGTATTTCAAATTGAATGACATCAGCAGCCCTGTCAAAGTAGGGCATTTGAAATTGTAGTGACTGTGAATGGCCTCAAAAGCATTGTTCCCTACACAGTCAAACACAAACACACACACACACACACAGTTGTCATGTCTGGGAGTAGAACTCCCACCTAACTAGTACATCACGCTATAGCATTATGCAATTATAGCACATGCCACAGAGATGAAAGGGTGACTCCCTCCCCAAAAGTGTATTTCTGGATGAAGACATCAGCAGGATTGCCATAGTAGGGCAATGGGGAGTGTAGTGTGTGTGCATGGGCCATAACCCATTCATCTGCAAGCAGACACACAACACTCAAGCACACATAGGTTTATATTTCACAGATATGTGTATACAACTGCTAGATGACTACTGACTTGTACAGTCATGTAACACAGTTATCACAAGCACCACAGACACTATAGTGCTGAGGGATACCAGAGGCAAATGTCTACAGTGATTGACATTTGCACATCATGTGGTTTTAGCCAATTGGATGTGTGCTGGGAAGGACAGGCCTCATGATGGGAGGCTCTTTATCACTGTCTGTCACTCTCTTCCACACATCTATGTATGTGTAATTTTGGCCTATTATAGTGTGTTGTCCTTGGATATATGTGTGTATTCCTTTCCAATGTGTGTGCAAAGCATGACTGGTGTGTAATGAGGAGTGTGTGCACAAACATCTGTGACTGTCAGATATGTATAGTCCACTGTTGTTGCCAGACATGGAGCATGCCCAGTATGACCTTTCAGTATTTTGTTGTCAGATATGGACTTTGTTTCTCTAAGTGTGGGAGCATGCCCAGTATGACCTTCTGCATTGAATGTGTGAATTCATTCCATGTAGGTTGTACTCCATTGCAGGCTTTTGTGTTCTACACCTACAGCTAGCAACCTGTTTCTGTGGGATATCTGTAGATCGGTTGACAATATGGGGTCAAAATGGCCAAAGGATAGTGGATTACTGTAGGTAATTGTGTCTGTGCTGCTTCTGCTACATGATCTTGGTGTTAGCAGAGATATTCAAACATATGTACTATTTTACACTGTGATGTTTTATGTCATCAAGTACTGTCAGGTATACATATTTGCTTGCAGTAATGTCATGAGGAACACAGGGTGAATGCAGCTGTGTCCAGTATTGTGGTCTGCAGCCTATATATTCTTGCACAATCATGCCATTCTGGAGGGGAAGCTGCAGAGACTTGCTGATGGGTCTATGTAAATGGTTCAGCACATTGGTACAGTGGTGGCTGAGAATCCCATGCTTGTACATTCATCAACGTGACAGTATGGCCATATCCTGCTGTGGCCATACCTCACAGCTGTACAGATTCACACAGGTTACCCAGAGGCAGTGGTCATAATTCCGGACATTACCCCTTCACATTGTGGTTTACGAGCAGGTTTGTAGCCACCCATTCCTGTGTTTGCAGGCAGGGATAGTATGTGCACATGGCTGAGTTTCAGACTTCACACACTCCATGCCACCCATGCCACCCATGCTCCCACCCCCCATTATTCTATCCTCTTCCAAACATTATGCAAACATTATCTGATATGTTCCCTGTAGTTATCACTTCATCCCAGCAGTAATTTGGTGTTGGTCCACAGTTCATGCAGTAGGACACGGTGGACATGTTACTGCGATTTGTCCACATGGCCTTGCATTTGGGTTCTGTGGACTGTGTTATGTTGTTATTTGGGAGTCCATGACATAACATACATTGGCAGTATAGGTGAGACACAGACCTTTGGCATAGGACTGTAGGGTATTTGATAATGATGCAGCACAGCTGTAGCAGGCTGTTGCATTGTGTCAGTCCTACAGTCCCAGACTGCAAGACACTATATTCCCCTGGGGTGGCAGAGTAGGTGTGCAAGGTTTTAATGCTAATACTTTCTGTCATTATTGATCCAGTGGTGTGGATGCTGACAGGGTGCTGCTTACAACTAGGGACACACCTGCATGGGACAGCTCTTCTGCATACTGCATTCTTTGCCTATTGCCTTTGCCTATTGTACTAATTCTCAACAGCAGGGATAAGACCTGTGAGGTACCTGTGGGTGATGGTGGGGTGAGATGGATGCAGGTGTGCTGTGAACACTACTTGCATCTGACTCACAGATATGCATGGAGCATACCACTTATGCTGGCTTGTACAGGGACATCAGCAGTTTCTCAATACTTCATACCTGTGACCTTTGTGGTCTGCCAGTATTTGGCCAGATGACATTGGTATTCCATTCTACAAGCCCAACTAATGTGCTGCTAACCTGTATGTACAATTCCAAAGGTGTGTCCATTTGACAGTAACATATTATAAACTGTCTGTCTGGGGTACTTCCACCTTTGTACTGTTTGTATGTCTGGGCCCACATTCATGCCATGTCCATCTTTCAGATGGTGACAGACATTACATCCAAATATTTACTATAGCTTACTGCTGGAATGTATTTTGCTGGAATGCATTATGTTTGGCACTGCAGTTGTAAGAACCTGGCTTTGTCATCGGCAGTACTGGCCAATGGCCACCAGGACAAACCTCACCATGCCTACATACTGACCACTCTCACACAATATACAACACACACCAACCTAACACATGCAGCCCTGCATATTTTACACATGCTACAATCTATCCCACTGCTTTGGCCGGCTCAGGAAATCTGTGCTCCACTGTTATTATACCTACACATACATGTTGCTACATTTCTACATAGGATTGTGGGGGATGGCAACACCTGACACTTGTACACATTTGCTATGACTGTACTGGTATTTCAGATACTCCATTTCATTCTGTATTCTGACCTATCATGCTGACTAGAAGCATATCATTGTACTACACTTCTTAGGTTTGATTGACCTACATTTCAGTTGCAGACTTCTTACCCTTCAAAAGTAACATCCCACTGCCTAACCTGTTGTAGTCTGTCTGTGTAGGTCTGGAGGGGGGATGCTCTCCATAGCCATCAGAGGCCTTAGCACAGTCTTTGTTTGTGTTTGTTTACGCCTGTCCTGCTGGCTGAGACTGTTGTTGGGTATGTGAGCCTCCCTGACTGGCATGTGTGTGTCCTATGGACACACATTTGGCCCACCACATTTCCTGCAGTGAGTTTTGTCACCTTGTTTAGTACTGGCTACTATGGTGACACCAGTATTTGTTACAGATTTCATGCTGCCACTATAGGTGTCTACTATCTTCTGGCATCCCATTCAGCCACCCGATTCCTTTGCATGCTCACACCCATACCATACATACAAGTAACAAAACATACTACTCCATTAGGCAATTGATCGGGAGAGTGACTTACCTTGTGGCTGTGCCAGTATTGAGGATGGTGCTGGAGGGCTGACTATGTCGGATGCACATAGTACACTCCCTATACATGGTTAAGCACAGGTAGTGTCATGTTTGACATCCCTTTTACTGTATGTAAGAGTCAGAGAGAGGTGTCATTCCCTGGGTTCCTACCATGTCAGTGTATGTGCTATGCATTGCCTCTTTTCCATGGCCTGGGCATACTGGGCATTCCTCCTTCTGCCTACTGGTGAAGGCTCAGGTTGTTCCTCCTCCAAGTCACTCTGTGCCTGTGCAGGCCTTGGCAATGGTGAGGGGCTGTGCAGCCCTGCCCCGTGCTGTTCCTGCTGCAGCTGTTTCCACAGGATCATATTGTGTAGCATGGCACATACGATGACAGTTTGGGTACATGTAGCTGCTGAGTACTGCAAGGCTCCACGGGATATGTCCAGGCACCGGAATCATGACTTGAGCATCCCAAACCCTTCATTCCTTAATCACAGTTTATAAGGGCAAAACGTATCTGTTCCAAGCCACATACATTTTGTTTGAATGAAAGAGACCTAACGGACAGATTTATACAACGAGGATACCAAGTTGGTAATATTACAATGGCCAAAAATCAGGTACATAACATGGATAGGTCAGAATTACTTCAATACAGAGACAAAACTGCTGCTACATCAACTACACTTAGATTTGTTACCACCTATGCTCGTAACACTAATTGTCTTTTGGATAGTATTCATAGGAACTGGAATATTCTTCAATCTGATTATAATATTGCTAACTTTATTCCGGACAGATGTACTTTCTCATATAGGAATGGAAAAAATTTAAAATCCTATTTCAATCATTACAAGCACTGTGACAGCAAATTCCCTACACACAAACAGACTACACTGTCAGGTAAAGCCTTACATGGATGTTTTCCATGTGGTCATTGTTCAAATTGTAGATATGTGACTACAGCTAAGGCTTCTAGTAGAAATTGCTCCAGGGTTTATGATGTGCTTTTTGCCAATTGTAGCAATGGTTGGGTTGTTTACCTTGCTACTTGCCACTGTGGAGCTTTCTACATAGGACAGACGCCCACTAAGATCACGAATTTCAGAACATATGAGTAATATTAAACATAAAAAAAATCACAAATGCTTTATATAAACATCATTTAATGCATTCCACTGCAGAGTTTAATTTTATGGTGATTGATGTTATTCATGGTAATCGCCTTAATAAAACTGAATGGCACAATATTCTAAACAATAAAGAAAGAAAGTGGATCATTAAGTTAGGGGGTTTATTCCCACCAGGACTTAATGAATATTTATGAATGTTCCACCAATGGGAAATGGCTGTATAGTACTTAAACAGCATACTATTTGTTTGGTGCTTTTTACACTGAGGAAGGCTGTGTTTATCCAGCCGAAACCGGTTTGTTTGCTGTATGTATTTGTGAATACAAAGTTATCTTGAAGTCAATTTTGCTGGCTCTTTGTGTTTTGTACTGTTCTGTGTGGAGCCTGGCATTTGCTCACGTGCAGGGGACTTTTCTTTTTGAGCATCCCAAACACATGTTCTATTATGATTCTGGTCTGTGCGTGTGCCTCATTATGGAGTTCTTGTTCAGGTGTGTGTGCATTTCTGATGGGTGCCATCAGCCACGGCTCCAGTGCGTAACCAGCATCCCCCACTAGGTGGCCATAAGGGATGTCCCCATTGGCAAATCTCTGGTACAGCTGTGTCATATGCCAGATATGGGAGTCGTGATAGCTTTCAGGGCAGCTAGCACACACATTCATTATAATTCCCTGGGCATCGCACATGACCTTGCAGTTGATGGAGGGGAAGCCCTTGTGGTTGATGGAGACCCTACCCCACTCACTGGGTGGTGCTTTGATGCATATGTGCATGCAATCTATAGCACCCACTACCTCAGGGTATTCTGCTGTTTGGTGGAAGAGACGCATATTGCTGGTCAATGCCTCATGACTGTTGTGGAAATATACGTGCTCACTGGCATGTGCTGACATGGCATCCTGGAACTGGTGGAGTACCCTGGATGCTGATGCCTGTGAGATCCCCACGATATCCCCAGTTGGCCTTTGGAAGGTACCTGTGGCTAGTATTCTTAGGCCTACACATATCTTGATATCGACTGGGATGGGTTCCCCTCTGTTGTTTCTGTGTGTGAGGTGTGGCCGGCACAGCTCAACAATTTGCTGTAGGAGGTCCCTGTCCACACTATAGCGCTCCACTATCTCCAGCTCATGCAGCCCCCGGTAGGTTACCCTGAGTCTGTACACGTTTCTCCATCTCCTCACTGTGAGTTGGTTGTCAGCATTCTCATTCTCACCACCCGCAGCCTCTTCCACATGTTGATGTATTATAGCTGCTGCAGCCCCTATCATTTTGTTGCTTTTGTTTGGTAAAATTTCCCCACGTGTGTACACCGGTGGTGTAGAGTTTTGGGGAAAAACCAGAGGGAAAGGTTTTTGCATAGTTTATAGTATTGTGCTGGGCTGGGCTGCTGCCTGTGTAATTGGCTGATTCTGATAAATTTCACCTGCCAGTTATGCTAGTTTTCCTTGATTACCTTCCTACTGCTGTTTTCCCTAACCCGTTGCCTTCCTGTTTAAGCCCAGGGGTGCACCACACAAACACAGTGCTTAGATGTGCATGGAGCTGCTATTTCCTGGTTTACTTTTTTTTCCCTTTAAAACACGGTGCGTGGTGCGCACACCCTCTTAGGCAATGTAAAGGGTGCTTGGCAGCTTCAGACACACCCCCTTGCTTAGCTCTGTTAAGTTAATGGCAAACCCAAGCCACGGGGCTCCAATAAGCTTACAGTATGCCTGACACACCCCTCTATGATGTCAGCTAGCTCTTAGGCTTGCACCATGGTCTTTCTGCACCTACACGGTTGGGTGCAGGCTAGCCATGAGGGGGAATCTGGGATTCTGTATCATTCCCCTCATTTGCATAGGATTGCCTGCTAATGCCTAGTTACAAGTCTGACACTGAGCCTTCCCCCTTAGCAACCACTATTCACTGGCCATGTTGTCTTCTGTCTGCCATTGAGTATAATGGCAAAATTCTGATTTTGGATAGAATGCTTTTTTAAAGTTTTTTTTTTTTTTTTTTTTTTTTTTTCGAGCTGATCCCATTTGCTCATTGCTGCCCTATGCTTAAACGGCTGAAATCAGCCAAAAAAAAATAAAAGTTATTTTTTTCATTTTTGCAACTGTTTTGCCTGCCATTGGCCATATATTTGGCCACTGGCATGCTTTACATGTCATATACACCCTTTATTTGGAGCTGTCATGACTCCATTTTGTAGTTTGCAGAAATGTACTCGGCTACTAACCAAGTACATTTCTGCAGATTACACTAGTCCTGCACGGCCAACTGCTAGCTTCCTGGATCACAAGTTCACCTCATTTGCATGGTTTTCACTTGCAAATGCGGTGATTTGCATACATGAGCTGTGCCCATGCAGGAATAGTGCAGGAGCGCTCGTGCACATCCTGGGACCTTGTTCCTGGATCTCTCGGCAACCATATTGCCTCCAGCAGCTCCTGTACTATTCCTGCATGCTGTGCAGAGTTTGCTGAATCCTGGGGCCTTACTTTTTATTTTTTCAATTTTAAATCCTCCTTTTAATTACTTTTCAGTTCTTACAAAGCTTTCATTTATTCATCCTCATTTTTTTACTACAACAGTCAAATCATTTGCATAACACACATACTAGTATCTCATTTTCCTTTCCCATCTTCCAACATACTTCATCCATTAATGAAATAAAAGTTGAATACTCACATTTATTATTAGAACAAAAAAATAAACAGTTAAGGGACAACCCTGCTTAACCCCCCCCCCCCCTCTTTTTAGGGTCTCTTTTCCATCCATCTGTTTACTATTACTTTCCGCCATTTACTTTCATTACAATTTGTTTTTAGTTTCCTCTATTTTTCTTACTACATACACTTTCAAAATTTCCCAATCACCTCATCACTTACGTTATCCAGTGCTTTCTCTGCATCACATGTAACCGATCTTACCTCACTTTTTTCTCTCAAGATCAGTGTCAGTGGCATAACAGGTAGCACACTTATCTGTGGTGCAAAAGGTTGTAAGTTCTAGTCCCACACCAAGCAGGTCATTTGCTGACAATGAAGCATATCATAATGGGGGTGCTACACTCCTGTGTGTGTCATTTTTGGATGAGATGTTAAACAGAGGCCCCATCTGCTTGAGTTGATGGCAGCTTAGGTGAATATAAAAGATCCCACAGCACCTATCAGAAAGGGTAGTGGTTCTTTATTATTCTTTTGGGAGGTGGGAATTAGTATAACGGTTAAAATATTTACCTCACAGACAAGAGATACAGAGTTTGATTCTCATCAAGGCTCACAAGAGCAGCTAGCCTAGTAATTACCTATGAATCAATATAATCATGGTTATTATTTCAAAGTAAAACAAAAAACAAATTAGGGTAACACTAAAACAAACCAATTATGGACTGTGCCGAGTGTCGTTTAATGGAAAGCTGAACAACAAGCTCCAATACTAAGCGCTTTCACCATCAATACAATGGTTATTATTTCCTTTACTATTATAAACATTTCAGTTACTTCTCTCCCTTTTTACACCAAAACAATTCTTATTACTTCATTCAATACTTTTTGTATCCTTTATTGTATTATTCTCAAATATATTTAATAATCAGTATTCCCTAAAGGCTTAAATCTCCAGTTTCCTATGTCTTTCCTTTCACCTTTTTCTGTATAAATTGTATCACCCCACTATATACTTCTTCCTGCTGTTTCCCTTCATCTAACCATTCATTGACTATTTTACAGAAAACCACTTTGTCTTCCATCCCCATTGATTTGTAAAACTCATAACTTAGTCTATCTAATCCTGGTGCTGACTCTTTTTCCCTTTTTATTACTTATTTTCTATCTGCCATAGTAATCTCTTTTTTCAGTTCTTCCTTGGTACCTTCAGATATTTTAACACGCCATTCCTGGATCTCATCTTCTTCATTTTAATACATTTTATCCACAATTTTTCCAGTACTTCCATTATTTTTTATGTTTTGTTTATATCTTGCACCACCCTCTTCATTATATAACACATTCATTCCTCCTTCTTTTATTCTTACATGTTTTCTAAATAAAGTGATATCTCCTGTTTCTTATCATGAAAGGAAAAAAAAAAACTTTGCCTAACAGATTTTTAACTTTTTGTTTTTGTTTTCTCAGTTTTTACTTGAGGCTTTTTCATTATTGATTTATATTTATTTTTATTTTTCATTCTGTTTTCTACCACTAAAATATTTCTTATACTTTACTTTAAATACTGCCAATAATACATACCAGTTTTCATTAAATTCCCTCATTATTATATTGTCTTCCAGTAATTTCTTATTCACCAGTTTCATAATTTGTCTAACTTCACATTTAACCTTTTTATTCATTTCCTTCTTTTATTATTTGTTTATTATTGTCTATTCTACCCCACACAGCTCTGTGATTTGAAAATTCAGCAATTTCCAAACCTCTGTCTGTTTCATCCATTCGATTAAAACACATTACATAATCAATTTCTGTTTTAAATATCCCTGGTTGATAAGTCCATTGTCTTTTTCCCTCCCCATGGTCCTCCACATTTTATACCTTCCTTCTGCATTTTCACATCTTGTGTTACTTTCCCCTTCCCCTTCCTTAAATTACAGTTAAGATCTTCTTCTTCTTCTTTCGGCTTTTCCCAGTTAGGGGTCGCCACAGCGGATCACCTGTCCACTCATGATTGGCAGTGGAGTTTTACAGTGTCGAGTTGCCAGCCCAGCGCCCAAACTTCCACAGAAGGCACACACACACACTCATACCTAGGGCCAATTTAGAGTGTCCAATCCACCTACTGCATGTCTTTGTGATGTGGGAGAAAACCAGAGCACCCGGAGGAAACCTACGCGACCACATGGAGGACATGCAGACTCCACACAGAAGACACCCCAGCCGAGGATCGAACCGGAGAACCTCTTGCTGTGAGATGACAATGCTAACCACTGCACCACCATGGCTGCCCACACAGTTAAGATCTATCATATTAATAACCATATTAACTAAAACATTATTTTTTAAGACCTCATACATATCTCCAATCATGTTATTTGCATATGCAAAAATTGCAAATAATCTTATACATCCTACATGGTATTACTATTGTAAAATCTATTATTTTAATGTCTCCATTTCTTATGAAATTCCGTGTAGCTGAACATTCTTTATTTCCTACAAACCATAACAACTTGTTTCCCCACAAGACTTCAATATTCTACCCCTTTTCTCTTTTTAACACCTCTTGTTTCTAATAAACATATAATTTCTGCTTTCACCTTATTTCATTTATCATCATCATGATATAATTTTAATGCTGTTTACATTAACACTCAGTATATTTATATTGTCCCTTTTCTTTCCTTACCTTGCTTTGCTTCTTTTTTCCAACATTGATTTTTGTTTCCCTTCTCCATATCCTTTCTCCTATGACTTTTCATGGAAAAAACAGGCCTTTGCCTGGCCCTAGTATCTCACAATCCCTCTCGTTGTGTTAATATTTATTATATTCTAAACATACTGCATCCCTTCTTCTGTCCTATTTAATGGTCAGAACACTCCTATAACTGCCCTGTCCACACATTTCTTTCATCAAATACTATGTTTTCATATTATGCACTTTATTACAAAGATAATAAAAGACAATTTCAACTATGTCATTGTCAGCAGCTCTGAACTGTGCATGCATTTTCCTTTTTAAGTTGCAGTCCAAAATTCAAAAAATATAGTTCATCCATGGTGCAGTCTTTTATTTTATTACAACCTCATTCATGAACTTTTCTAATAAACAAAATGTTTCAAAGGTTACTTCACAGATGTCCTCAGTGCCCAATTGCATTAATGCTCTTATGTTTTTATACCAAATACTAAAGGAAAAATTATGCTGTCCAAAATATACACCCCCAGATTCAGCAAGCAGCCATGCAGGAATAAGTTATTCCTGCATGGCAGGGACCATTCCTATTCACACGGCAGTGGGTCATGCATATGTATGAAGGCGAGCTGCTGTGCTGTAAAATGGACATGGGTTTCATGTACGAGTGCAGGGGGTGTGTCTGAGAGCAGAGCTCTCACAATACACACACCGCCTGCACTCCAGAATTGCATTTCGGCAATTTAAAACAAGCGAGAATGCTCATAACACCCCCAACCCTCAGGGTAAGAAATCTGGTCAAAGCCGTAAGGGACAATCATCCCTACCAAGGCAAAAGTGGATAGAATAACACATGTAGCATAAGCACATAGCACACACCTCCCAACCTGTCAGAGTAAGGAATGTGGACAAAGCCAAAAGGCACAATCATCCCACAAAGCAGAAAGTTGATAGAATAACAGGTTCAGCATTAGCAGAGATATTCTGAAGGGTACAAATAAAAAAACACAACAAATATTTTTTTTTATCAGTGCGATAAAGTTTAAGCATAGCTGCGCGAGTGTGCCCGTTGCTTAGCTACACTTTGTCCAACTTAAACAGCGCAAGGAGTTAAATAGCAAGAGACATCCAACTTACACTGTACTGCAATAGTGTGGTAGTTAGCACGTACACTTTGCAAACAGCCATTCCTGGTTTGATCCCCATTGTAACCAATTTGCATTTTACATGTGAAAGCAGTACATAAACATTTTTTTATAATTAGCCACTAAATAACATATATTTGTTAACCAGAGTATTGTAATAGGTCCAGATGTGAGGTGTCAGTGTAATAAAGTTGTGAATTTCCCATAGCATCACAAGTGTCTCATACAGTATAGTCACACAAGAATAAATGTAATGAAAGCACATTGGGGGATGTCAGGAACAGTAAACAAATGTATAGTATGTAATGAATGATGAATCAATCCCATACAGCTGATAGTTTATAAAATAAAAATAAGCAATGCTAAGCATTGCACAGCTATGCTGACCAGGTGTAAGCATTGTGTAAATATGAATGCTAAGCTATGAGTAGCCCACCTAAGTGGAGTTGCCATTGGTAAGCAGTGCTGAACCTGCCCCTTTAAGTACTGCCAACCTTAGCTAAGCAGGTTTGCTCTTAGCTTAGCTTAGCTCAGCATATTCAAAACTGTCCAATCATGGCAATGGGTGGGAAATCAGACATATTTAAACCCTGCAGGTGGGAATACAGCTCATAACTGGTTGCAGCTTCCCACTGTAGGCAGTATGGCAGGTGTTGGTGAGGGCATGCACTTCCTGGTGCAGCGCTGGGGCATACAGGAGTCCAAGGTCATGGTAGGACTCCTAGGTAAATAACCATGATGAGAGACTGCTGCAAAGCCAGTACCAGGGCTCCCAATATAAAGCTGAAGCCTGGGAGCATCTCGCCCATGATCTCATCAGTGCAACTGGTATCCCTCGGACTGGTGAGCAGGTCTGGCACCACTATGCTGAGGAAGAGAGAGCTCTTGGATGAGTGGATCCAAGAAGCAAGGCAGAGGGGTGATTTCCCAGCAGAGTGTAAGTATTCATATCAATAACTGTTTACCAAAGTCCAGCTTGTGTATATGATGGATAGGTATGGCTAAATATTTCTCTATTCCCTTTACAGCTGCAGCTGAGTGGGCTGTGAATTGGGAAGCCCATGCCAGTAGGCTGCAAAGGCTGTGTCTTGAGGCTGGTAAGTAACAATCCTGCTTGTAGTCATCATACCAAATAAATATAAAGTAGTAGAAAGTCACCTGGTAGCATAAAAAGTGTGTATGGGTTGTACTGAATAAACTAGACAATATGACAGTAATAGTCCCATATAGGTGCTATTTCAATAAAACCGTAACTGTCTGGCAATAAAGCTCTAAATCCTGGACTGGTTGTGTTTACTCTGGTATTGTATGGCGTTTAGTGTTGCAGTCTCTGAATAGTAATGTTATGCTAGCCACTGTTACCCACACTGTGCTACATAAAAAAAATGTCTAGGAATGTCTGTATAAAACTGTTGTAAGTAGAAAGTCTGACTGTACAACCAAGAGAGACTTAGACAGAAAACACTGAAGGACTAGACACCAGTTTCTAAATAGCTCACACTAATGAAGCTCAAATTGTTGTATTTTTAGCACAGACAGCCATGGTTCGAATTCTGGAAGTGGTAGTAAGCTGTATGCATAATCATAACTCTCAACTGTACATATTTTCACAGAATGTACAGATAATTGGCTCATATTTTTGGCCTATCCTCTCTCTCCCTGGCAAATCACTGGGATGATCTCAGAATTGTAGTCACTAAATAATGACATACATTTGATTTTCAGACCTCAAATCCTTCAGAAAATTTATATTAAAACAAATCCTGTTACTCTAGAAACTCAAGTTTATAAGAGCAATATTCAAAATACATCCCTATTTGTACCTCCGTGTTGTCAAGCTTTGTCCAGAGTGTATGCATCATGAGATTGAGAAGTATGTGCATAATATTAACAAGGAATCTGGAAAAATGTGTAGAAACAGTCAGGTAGTGTTAACAAACATTCCCCCAGAGGTCTTTCAGATAAGAAACCTGTAACTGCCTGGCAATAAAGTTTTAAATCCTGGACCGGTAGTGTTTACTCTGGTATCGTATGGCCTGACATAGCATTCACCAACATCTGATATCAGAATTGTACTGTTGTGTCAACCACTGTTTCTCACATTGTGCTACATAAAAATATGTCTAGGAATGTCTGTATAAGACTGTTGTAATTACAAGATCAGATTGTACAACCAAGAGAGACTTAGAAAGAAAACACTGAAGGAACAGACACCAGTGTCTAAATAGCTCACTGATGAAACAGAAGTTGTATTTTTAGCATACACAGCCATGGGAGTGGTATAAGCTGTATGCATAATCATACCTCTCAGCTGTACAGATTTTCTCAGAATGTCCAGATATTTGGCTCATATTCTTGGCCTGTTCCTCTTTTTTCCTGGCAAATCAGTCAGATGATCTCAGGATTGTAGTCACCAGATAATGACGTACATTTCAGTGTCAGACTTCAAATCCTTCAGAAATGTATATCAAAACAAATCCTGTTATTCTAACAACTGTCTAAACGTTTGTAAGAGCAATATTCAAAATATGTCCCTATTTGTACCCCCATGTTGTCAAGCTTTGTCCAGGTGTTGTGCATTAAGAGATTGAGAGGTATGCACATAATTACAACTAGGAATCTGGGAATATGTGTAGAAACAGTCAGGTAGTGTTAACAAACATTCCTTCCACAGGTCTACCAGGTAAGAGAAGTAGAATTTAGCTATAAGACAGTTGAAGTATACGCTGTGTACAAACATACCACTGCCCAAACCAAGGCCATAGGGTATTGTAATAATACCCGTAGAGTAATGATTAGAGCAATGATCATTAAAGTAGTGAGCACTGCAAGGATATATAAGTTGTTAATTGACATCCTTCTCTCTCCTCCCCACCATATCTGCAACAATAATCAAAATACACAAATCAATGGGTATGTTTACACCAAACCTACTGTTGGGACATATGTCCTATTGTTCAACAAATATTGAAATGTGTTTCTACTAATGTTACATGTTGAAACATTATCATTGGTTGCCTTTTGCTATCAATGGAATCTGCATGCTGTTGTAATGGCCACTGTGGTTCCATATATGCATGTGTTCTGTTTGCTATGCAACTGTTCCAAATCTGGTGTTTTGGGTTAATGGTAATATCTATGCATGCTGTTATAACTAATTCTGGATTGTGTTAGCTATTACTAACCCACATATGTTCTAAAACTGCAACACCATAGCACATTTGGGAAGGCTGGTCCCAGCAGACCTACCTCTCCCACCTCATCTGGCCATAGTACCAGGCCACAGCACATCTGGGACCCACCCCGGGACCTCCTCATCCACAGGTCCTGCACCACCTTTGGGTGGAACAGCCTTAGGGGATGGGGCTTGTCCCCCTGGGAGCTGGCGCAGACAGGATACTGTCACCCAAAGTCAGGTCTGGAGATTGGTGATAGCGAGCTCAGAAGGAAGTTTGGAGATCTGCTATGCCAGCTCGAGGGCAGTGTGGAGCAATTAGAAGGTCAGCCTGCCCCTCCTGCTCAGCCCCCAGCACAGCCACCTTTGGGGTTGTGAAGGTGTAGTGGTGACTGCCCATGGGGGGGACCTCAGTCCCACTGTTTCCATTTGGGGGCTCATGGGGTTCCAATTTCCAAACGCCCTTCCCCGTCCAAGGTGTAAACCCCCCACATGTGTCATATACCACCCCTGCATGCTGACTTGTCTGTCTACCTACCCAACCTACCACCCCAAATATACCTACTATCCTTCCCCAACATCCCACTCTCATCTTAAAAAAAATAAAAGAGCAATCTGTTTCCAAAAAAAAATTTCGCCCCTTACATAGCTGTCCATTTTGCACAGGTGTTCACTGAACACATGTATTCTGGTCTAATTGACTTCATAATACATTATTGTTGTCCTCATAAGGGAGTAAGAACTTTTAAGCAGTAGTAAGCAGGATTAAGCCTGTTTGTGTGGTGCTATGCAATGCCTACACAGATTAAGCACTTTTCAGGCTAACTGTCTGTAAGCATATTTAACTGGAAGTTAGCATTGCTTACCACTGCACAAACCTGCAAAAACCCGCTTACAACTGCTTAAAAGTGCCTTAATCACTCTGTATCCAACAGCCCTTGTTCTGCCCAGCAACAAAATAATCAGCCATTGCAATTTTCAAACACAGGACCCTGCACACCATAATCACAGCATGTTACCACTAAGCCATTTGAGCTGTGGACATGTATAATATTTTCTCAAACATATCCTGTTGCAAAGCCGCGGTGGTACAGCGGTAGCATTGTTGCCTCACAGCAAAAGGTTCTCCTGCTTGATTCTCGGCTGGAGTGCCTCCTGTGTGGAGTCTGCATGTCCTCCCTGCGATCGAGTGGCCTTCGAAAGACATGTGTGAATGGGTGTGTCTTCGCTGAAGGTTAGGTTGGGTGTCGGGCTGGCAACTTGGCACCATAAAAATCTACTGCCATTCATTAGCTGACTGGAGTTCCGCTGTGGTGACCCCTAACCGGGAAAAAGCCGAAAAGACAAACAATCATGTAGCACAGTCATTCAACAGTAGGGAAAATGTATATGCATGTATGTATATATATATATATATATATATATATATATATATTTATGTGTGTGTGTGTGTATGTATATATATATATATATATATATATATATATATATATATATATATATATATATATAGACATATATATATATATATATATATATATATATATATATATATATACACACACACACACACACACACACACACACACATATATATATATATATATATATATATATATATATATATATATATATATATATATATATACACACACACACACACACACACACACACACATATATATATATATATATACACACACACATATATATATATATATATATATATATATATATATATATATATATATATATATATATAGTGCATTCGGACATTGGATCCACACTCTGAACCTCTCACTGCAAAACATCTGACCAAAGGCACTGTAAATGGGGGTGAAGAGGCAACCCACAATATCACATTCCACACCTTTTACAACCTGTAATGTGATCCTAACATGAGCAATGAATGTATAATATGGAATCCTGTGTTAGAACAACAAATATGGGGAATACATACCTTAACAAACACTGGAAGCATATGTGTGCACACATTCCAAATAACATATTGTGGAAGCAGCTTGTGAGGTACTGACAGCATTCACTCTTCTTGAGTACATACCTTCCATCAAGTACAGGGCCTCAATGTCACGCCAAGCAATGGTCTGCTGTCCAAGAAGTATGTCCTGATATTTGCCCACTCACCTGCAAAAGAGGCAGCCATGGCTTGCACATATTTTACAAACCATGAAATGGATCCCATATTCAAAAGGTAGCACTCAGGAGAGGGGAAAAGTAACCTTACCTTACCATTGCATATACCATGGCAAATAGTGCAGGCAGTCATGTATGTGTGTATGAAGTATGGGACAACATTAATGTAGAAAATAAACAGATACCCATCCAAAACAGATAACACATGTTGCAAACTGGTTCAGAGGCTGCCCAGAAACATGCAGCAACATCGAGGGACTTCCAGGAGTGTCTAGCAAGTACTGCCTGTGCAGTACCAGTGTCGACAATCACCTGGAATCTGCATAAGTGTGGCCTATGAGGTATGGTAATCAGACAGAAGAGTTGTTCCAAAGGAAACATCATCCAGGGCACTCTACAAGTAGCATATGCATAACATCACGTCTCCCATAGGCATGGGCTACACTGTTAATGGTGTTATGAGACCAAGGCTGAATCCTACAGACAGTATTCACAAAGATATATGTGATGCACAAGCAACACCTCACTCCACCTCAGAGCCACCATCTCCATTTTTACCTTGCTGGTGCCAGTGTACACCTTTAGGTTTGCTGATCATTAGCAAGAACTAGGCCGGTAGACATAGCATTCAAAATTTGGAACACTGCATAATAACATTCATGTGTGGCCCATAGGTGTCAAGCATCTGCAATAAGGCTGAGGATTGGGAGGGGTGTCATCCTGAAACACAACAGTGAACTGAAGCATACATCCAAAGCTTGCTAAGAATGGCTGTATCTGAGCACAGCCATGGTCATGAATTGTGCCAGATATAAACCTGACTCCACAGCAATAGTGAAGGCACTATGTGACCTCCAAGGGCTGTGCACATGAGCTGACCTTGCAATCTGGCAGAGTTGGGGACATTTGTAGGGTGGAGTGACCAAATAATGGCAAATGAAGATGGGCCATGCTAGTATACCCCTTCCAGGAATAGTGACTGCTGTAGTTCACTTAACAGGTGCTGCAACAAACCATTGTGTTAAGGGTGTGCACACTTAAGCAACCCACATATTGTATGCATCTCATTCGACATCTGCACAACTAATACGTTTGTTTGATACTGCATTAGATTGCACAGGCCATATGTCACATATCAGGTGTATGTAATGTTATATGCAGTACTGTGGCCCCATTGCATATCATGGAAGAGGCTGGCATGTCAACAAGGGTGTGTACTCTCCTCGTATCCACATTAAGCTTTGAAGGTTGTCAGTGTATTCAGATTTTATTGCTCATGCATGCACTGCTGAGGATGAGATCTGCAAATCAGAGGTCAGGCATTAACTATTGACATCAGCCCTCATATCATCCCAGGTATGTGTCAGACAAACACATAGGGGCTGTGAGCAACAGCGCAAACATAACTGCCACACATATACACATTCAGCAATGGTGTGTACACTCGTGAGGTATGGTGCACAGTACATACCAGTGTGCTGTACAGATGCACAGCAATACTGTGTACATGAGTGCAGTGTGTTTTAGGGGAAGGGGCATCACCTACTAACACAACTCATACATCACATATATGTATGATGTTGGTAACAAGGACTGAGTATGGCTGCATTGCATGCTATTGAGTGTCATATGTCATGCATGTTAACTCTTGGGTAATGAGAGGTTTGTGTAATATCTTTGTGCCACCTCACCTGTAAGTGTGTGTGTGTGTGTGTGTGTGTGTGTGTGTGTGTGTGTGTGTGTGTGTGTGTGTGTGTGTGTGTGTGTGTGTGTGTGTGTAGAGGTAAACCATAATGTACAGGTCTTAAATTACATTTTGTGTTTGCCCCTCACAGATGGTGAGGTGGGTCAGGGTCCCTCCTGCAGGCAAACTGATGTTAGTGTCCATACAGACTCTGACAATGATAATAGGCATGCTGAGGCACAGGCAGGGTTGTCAGGGGCTTAAGCTATGCCATCGGTTGACATCCCACTTTTATCCACCCCATCCCCACACACAGTCTCAGTGTCCATACATACCCCATCACAAGTAGCCATAGATGAGGGACAGTTGGTGGGTATTAGCATGGGACAGGACAGTGTGGGGACTATGGCAAGTGTGTCTGTACACAGCAGCCATAGCCGGTGATCAGTGAGGTACCACGCAGGCAGATGTACAGGGATGCTCGTAGGAGGGCTGCTGGCCATCATGCCCCTGGCAGAAGTGCCACAGCAGGTTTCACCAGATGCATGTTTTGGGCCATCATGGAGGCACAGGCATGTATGGAACATTACACCAGAGAGAGTCTGAGGCTCCAGAGAGCTACTCATTCTGCTGTACTTGACAACATAAGTAATCTTGCAGGTGCCCACCTTTATTTTGCAGAGGTCCTGGATTGATGGTTGGGTGAGATGGTGGGAATCCTTGACCATGTGGTGTCTGTGGTAGAGCATGTGGTGGGAGTAGGGTGGTGGCCACGTGGATGTAGGTCAGCAACACCAACAGGTGGAGGTCTATGTGGATGTGCAACAACTCACGGCCACTCCCGTAGTGGCAGTACCAGCACTGCAGGGGGGTGCTGTCCACATCACAATGCAGCAGGCCATGTGCACATGGCCCTGGCTGGTCCCAACAGGAACATGGATCCAGTGGACAATTGTCATCATCAGGGAAGATTAAATTATCTGAGCTTCTGCCTGGTAGTGCCCATGAAACCCCTGGCAGGCACAGTTCCTGTGTCCGTGGCTGGAGACAGTGAACTGTACACCCTGCCATGCATGGCCTGCAGCTGTCCAGCAAACCCCTCTATAGGGCAGCCACATGGCAGGCATGTGTGCATACATAGACACACACTTCACCAATACAGCTAGGGTACCTCCATACCTACACACACCACATCTGCACAGCTCATTTAATAAAGAACCCCTTAACCCACACACATGATGTCAACCAAATGGCTCACCCTAGACCTCTGGCAAACCCTCATCTCACTCTGTGCATATGATGATATCTGTGCCACATCCCTGTCATCCATACCATCGATGCAGGGACATGCTGATATGGTTCTGATGCACAGAGTGAATGTCCTAAGGTTTCGCAATGTACTGCTGTTTAACATGTTTTCAGCTGGAATGATTAATTCTTACATGTCAGGGTGTGTAGCTCTCCAGCCATGACCCATTATAGCTGTTATTAACACTGACTGGTTGTGGTCTCCATAATGTATTCAGTTTGTGTTGTAGGTGTCTGTGTGTCAGCAGGATGTTGGTCTGCTGTCCTGTCTTACAAGGGGTGTAGCACTGTGGTGACACATTGACTGTGTCATATTCTTGGTAAAGCTGAACACATGTAACAGGTCTGTATAACAGTTAGAGTATGTGCCACATGGCTGATAGGTCTGAGGGGTGTATACAGGTGAGTGCATGGTGGCTGATGTAAGCAGCTCTTCTACAGTGGACAGTGATAAGTGTACTGGGTGTCACACACCAAATGTCTGTGAATAACACACACACACACACAGGTTTTGGTGTTGATGCAATACAGAGAGAATACTGTTCACATGGATGCACTTCATTTTACAGTGAACTCATTTTGGCCTATGTAATTCCACTCAGACCAAATTGCCAGAACATCACATCAGTAAATAATTAGTTCACCAGTTTAATGTCACTGACAATGGTACTGGCAGGGTACATGTCCTCTTCCCCAATGTAGTGCAATCCTGGAGTTGCTAAACTTAGGTGTGCTGGTGTGGGTGGCACAGCCCCCCACTTTGGAGAGTGTGAGGTGGTGTAGAACCACACAAAGTGTGAGTAATAACTACTTAACCTGTTAAAATAAACTGTACAGTATAACAGCACACTAAGTGGGGGGATACCGACAACAATTACCCTAATGTGGGTGGCTGTGGCCACAACAACCACACCCATGTATATATACCAACTCCTGTATCACTGTACAGCTGTACAGTGGGGAAGAGGACATTTACACATCCACTACTAGTTTTGCTTGAATGTATTTCCACAAGACGATTGCTTTGAAATGTTACCTTTAGCCAGTTAGTTCTCGGACAAATGATCTCCTGGGACATACATTTTCTGCAAATTGAAGTAGATCCCTTCACATACACACACACATACTTGGTAACACTGAGAGTAGAACCCCTACCTAGGTACTTATTGCTACTACACACCACAGAGCTTTTAGGGTAAGGTGTGTCCCAAGTTTCCTGTTAAGTAAGGAACATCACCAGGCCTTGTACAGTATGATAATGGGGGATGCACTGGGTGTTAATGAACAATACACAGTATGACATACTGTCATATACACATTGACAAACTCATACAGTCATAGACACATTTGACAGACCTGGGTTTAGCAGTGCTAACTACCTTGTCAGTGAGTCTATTCTGTTACAGAGATTATGCACACAGCACATGCATCATTGGGATGGATAGTGTAATCAGTTACCTGTATGGCTGATGGTGACAGCGGTCATCAGGACATGTACTGGGAGTACCATGGTATAAAGGCAGTATACCCAGCACCCACACCCCACAGTGGATATTGTACTCACTGAAACCCATGATAATGCTCTGACATACTCACAATCACACATTGACTAGGACTGCAGTACAACACCTTAACTATCTAATCAGTGCTACTACAGGGATATGCATTTATTGCACATGCCACAGAGATAGTAGGGTGAGGGTTTGTCATGGCTCTCCTAATGTCAGCAATATCACTATCCCTTATGAGGTATGGCAAGGTTTATTTATTTGGAGAATGTGGCCTCAGAATGCTGTCTCCTACAAATATGCACACTCACACACATACACACACTTGCCAGGACTCAGAGCGTAACCCACGCCTATCTACCCATTTGTCGAACAGTGTTATGCTGGTACTGCAAGTTCCAGGTAGCCCATAGGGTGATTTTTCAAAGTATGGCAATGGGGGGTGTAGTGGGTAAGACGGCCCTTAGAGTATTGTCAACTACAAGTTTACAAATACACAGACACTGTTATTTTCAGTAATGCACACTGACACATCTGTCAGTACTGGGGTCCATAGGTGCAGGTGTTCCTAGGTGTGTACCAGGCTAATGTCCATGGAGAGATGAAAAGAGTAGGGCATGTGGCTATACTGGTATCATGCCACCTGACATTTGTCAGCAGGCCATCTATCAACTGATGCCACTTGAGTGATCCCCAGGGTGACAGTTAAATTCAACATCCAATCATCTGGTTTTATCTTGCAGAGGGCCAGTGAGGTGCTCCAATTGACATGTATGCAACATATATTACATAACATGGCCAGTGTCTGGGTTAGAGACCTGTACCCAAGCATGTTCTGTTGACTGTGGTAGTCAAGTTGAGGTATCCATGGCATGTGGTGCATACAAGGTGGGGTTTCCTAGCTGTGGCATTCATAACACAGCTGGGAAGACATGTCAGTGTTAGTCAATCATAGATTGCCTGTAAGCAGCCAAAATGCATACCTGACATATGCACATCTGTACAGAGGACAGAAAGAAATTAGGTAGCCAACAGGTTATGCAATAGGATGAATGTTTTGACAGATAGATGTCTGACACTGATAGGTATGGCATTACTACATGACAGCATCCCTCAGTGACATGTCCTAAACACATAGTAGTCTACAGTTAATATCCACATATCAGATCAATATCCAATACTAGATACTTAATAACATACAGCTCACACACCAAGAACACGATAGTCAGTACTCAGCTTTGCATGCAGAGGTGTATGGTTCCAGTACTACAATCTGCAATCTACTCTTACTTGGAAAAGCACTGTTAAAAGTAGTAATGTAATGATATAATACATGCAAGGGAGACTGCATATAACCTGGGATACTACCCATGTATGAAACACATACAAAGAGAAAAGATTGTTGTACTAGCCATGTGTACTCAGGTATCCCATACAGTATACTCACACCCCTTGCTACTGTAATGACAGCACATAGAAGCATGTTATGTACACAGAATTAAATACACTTATTAAAGATGTCATTACCCTGCTATTTTATCAGACTTGAATGTGATCACTTGTTACCAGGGATGACCTATGCTTAGCAGGTCTCAAAAAAACATCAGTAAAACATCACCATGAAAGGAACAACGCTCGGAGATGCTTTTAGCCTTTTGTTGCACATTCTGGTACCTCAGCCATTCGCCTTCAATGGAACAATTTACTACAAAAAAATCACCTCCTTATATACCAAACATTACAAACAATTATACAATTAATTAATCAATTAAATAATTATTGCTAACTAATTTCCTTAAAGTGCAACCACATAGTGCAAATCTATACAACTCAAGGGAAACATTGTATATACATCAAATAACAAAAAATAAGCACATATGATATAACAATATACTCTAAACATAGACAAATAATTCATGTGTGCATGCAAATACATATAAAAAAGTTTTTTTTTATATAAACAGTTTTACCATGATCTTATAAACTAATGCACTCATGAAAAAAAATCCATGTTGACCTTTTTAAGTTGATCAAGCCCATAATTTACATTAAACTAACCTAAATATTAATTATATCATAATTTATATTCATAAATTTAATCTTACTGTCCATGTTCTTTTTATCTTACTGTTTTTGACAAGTGCAGTTTGAAGCGTTTATGGACGAGCTTAATGGGAATACACATGGACTTAATTTTGTTTGGCATTGTATGGATGATAACATAGCTTTTCTAGATATTGAGTTTTACATAAATGGGCAGGGCAAAGTTCAACCCAGACCATATAGAAAAACAACTTCTGTGAATAACTTTCTGCATTCTGACAGTATGCATCCCCCACATTTACTTAGAGTGCTGACATATGGTGAATTTGGAAGAATCTTTTTTAATACTTCTGAAAAAGAACTTAGAGAAGTCTTCATGGGTGAGGTATATGAAAGACTATCACTAAGGGGTTATTCTGAGACAATTCTCTCTAAAGCCCAGCAGAAGGTTTGCAAACAAGGGTATAGGGTAGGTCATCATTATGCAGAGGTAGATATGTCACAAGAAGAGGAAAATCTATGTTTTGTAACTAAGTTTTCAGATTTTTCTGAAATTTTGGAGGGAATAGTAAGACAGTTTTGGGACATAGTGACTGAGGATGTCACGGTGGGAAATCTTTTTCCCAAACATATTACTTTCTCATATGGCAGGCATAATAATTTAAAGGAACTACTTAACAGAAAAATCTATGGGATTAGGGATGGAAAATCTGTCGGTATGTACAGATGTGGGAAATGCTCTGTATGCAATAAGGTTAAAAATTTACATGGTAATACGATTAATGGAAAATCATACTTTGCTATGGAGATATTCAACTGCAACTCGTGGGGTGATTTATATTGTTCATAGGTTCATAGGTAGGTACTAGGCTATTGGTCCTATGGCCTATATAAGCCTAACCAAACTGTACCCTGCTTTTTGCCACCCAAGAAAATTATTTTCCTGTGCCCCTGTGAAGCAGAGCCACAGAAGTGATCCCTGGGGTGAAATTCCTATCTCCCATCCAGTCATCAAGATTTTTCTTGAAGAGTGCTAATGAGGAGCTTTGTTTGATATAGATAGGTAGTTTGTTCCAGAGTATGGGAAGTCTCTGGGACAGGAATCTATCCCTCCAGCATGTTCTGGTTATTGTGGTGACAAGGTTTACGTCCCAGGAGCGTGTAGCTCGAAGGGATTGGGAGTTCTTTAAGTGGAGCATGTCCGACAGCTCTGGGTTTGACATAGCTTTGTATGTTAGACAGTGATCCCCTCTGAGTAGGGGATATGCGACAGAGTAAAGCTGGAGTTTTTTGAGGCAGTCTGCGTAGGGCATCTGTGTCCAGTAATCCTCTTTGTGAAGTATTTCTGTGGCCTTTCCAGTTATTGTAGACGTCTTGTGAGGTACATACCTAAAGGGGTATTGTACTCGATAATGGGTCTAATGAGTGATGAGTAGAGGGGAACAATGACCTCTTTTTTCCTGGATGAGAAACCTTTTGTGATGAGGTGTGCCACATAGAAGGATTTCCCGACTACTGTGGCAATGTGATTATCAAAGGAGAGACTACTGTCCACCTGTGTCTTAAGGTCTCTTATCACACTTTCAGTGTTAAGTAGACTACTGCCTATGTGGTAGTTCATGGGTACAGAGTTTTTACCAAAAGGGATGACAATGCACCTTTTGGCATTGAGCTTGAGGCCATGGCTTTGACACCAGGCATCTGTCTCAGTGAGGCCCTTTTGTAGGATGTCCACATCATTAGGGGTTTTTTATTATGGCTCCTAGTTTGCAGTTATCTGTGAACTTTGTTAGTCAAAGACCTTCTGTGTTAGCCTGTACTTTAGAGAAGTAGATACAAAACAGGAGAGGACCTAGGACTGAAGCCTGTGGTACTCCACTTGTCACTGGTCTGAAGTTGGATTTAGAGTCTGCTACTTTCACAGTATGGGTTCTGTCAGTGAGCCAGTTGGCAACCCATCTTGTGAGATAGGGATTTATACCTAGTTTAGTGAGTTTATCTATAAATCCAAAGTGGGGGATGGTGTCAAATGCCTTGGTGAGATCTAGATAGGCTGTGTGAACCACTTTACCCTCATCTACAGCTTTGGTGACCGCTTCAAAGAAGTCTATCAGGTTTAGGAGACATAAAATGCCTTTTACAAACCCAAACTGGGTAGGGTCTAGAGTTTGGAGATTACCAATGGCATTGCTTATAAGTTTCATGATGATACGTTCCATAGCCTTGCAGACCAAGCTTGTCAGGCTAATGGGGTGGTAGTTCCCAGGGTCCATGGTGGCTCCCCCTTTGTATAGTGGGATAACAGTTGCTGTGCACCATTCAGTGGGCACAAAGCCTGAGGTGAGGCTATGATTGAACATGGTACTTAGGTAGGGTGTCAGTTCGTTCTGTAGTTCATGTAGAACGCATCCTGGGATGTTGTCAGGTCCCATGGATGCTGTGGTCTTGGCTTTGGAGAGTGTGTTTTTTTACCTCTGCAGCCGTGATTACAGGAACTTTGCATTCTTCCGGTATAGAGATGGGCTCTTTAGGGAATGAGTGAGGGGTAAAGTTAGCGCTGAACCTATCTGCCAGGATGTTGGCAATATCAGTTGGTTTTGTATATTTAGTGCCATTGTGCTATAACTCAGAGCAGATCTGAGTGTTGCCATTGAGATTCTTGACATAGCTATAGAATGCCTTGTGGTTGTCTTTAGAATCAGTGGTGATTTTTTTTTTGGTAACTAGCTTTGGAGGATTTTATGAGGGATCTCAGCTTCTTACTGAGGCTGACCATGGAGTTCCTCCAATCATGGGATTTTACTCTTTTTTGCAGCAGTTTCTTTCTTCTGTTGTAGAGTTTGTTTATGGCAGGGGACCACCAGATTGGCTTCCTTTTTTGGAGGATAGCATCTTGGTTCTGTTAGGGATTGCACGATCCATGCACTTGTGTAATTGCTTATAAAGTGCCATTGTATAGGATTCAGCAGTCATACCTCTATTGTTTGTCAGCATGGGTGTCCTGAAGTTTGCCACTTCTGTCTTAAGAAGTGTGAAGTTGGCTTTGGAGAATTTTTTTATGGTGGTTTTCCTAATGGGGGGTGGGGGTGGGATGTGGATGTCTAGGGTGATTTGCTTGTGGTTGGATCTGACCAATGAGGAATTGACCTCTGGTGTGGAACACCAGTTGCCCATGTTGGTAATGACCAAGTCCAGGATATTGCTGCCCCTGGTTGGGGTGTGGATAAGTTGATCCAAGGCGTTGGAATTTATGAATTCCAGAAAACGATGAGCACAAGAGTTGGTACATGAGTAGTTTTCCCAGTTAATGGTGGGGTAGTTGAAATCGCCCATTATAAGGGTGTTACATTGTACCCTAATATTTTCTATTGTATCAAGAAATGAGGAGTGGGAATCCTGGGGCATGGTGGGGGATCTGTAGCAAGCTACAATTTGGATTGCAGTCTTGCCCAGAGTTAGTTGCACTTGGATAATCTCGGATGCATTATGCTGAGCAACTAGCCTGGAGGTGTGGATATCCTTAATGAATATGGACACGCCTCCGCATTTAATGCATTGGTCCAGGTTAGGTGGCCAAAAGGTGTGGCATGAATTATAACCTGGTAATGCAGGGATGCTCTCTGGAGCCTTGAACCAGGTCTCTGTCACTGCACAGATGTCGATGTTCTCCATTTTAGGGAGTGCCTCAAGTGAGTGCATTTTGAGGTGTAGACTTGTAACATTAAGTAGCATTGCCCTCAGATTTTGCTTGCTTGTACCTGTTACGGTGGTGAATTTGTCATTTGAATCTTGCCTAAAAAGGCACTATAGGGGTGGCAAGAGCCTTAGCCAGTATCCGGAATCCCAAGGGTGACAGGTGCAGGCCATCTCTGGCAAAGCATTGTGGTTTGTCGATCATGTCATCCCAGGCAGACAGATACTGGATCCCCTTAGAATGACACCAGAAGCTTAGCCAATTGTTGAAGTCAATCATTTTGTCCTTTTACTGTGGTATCATTCTGGGTGATGGCAGGATGCTACTCAGGGCTAGGGTCATACCTGCCTGGACTACAAGATCAGACAGCTCCTCCATGTCTCTTTTCATGTAGTCCAGGGAGGTATGTCTCAGGTCATTCACACCAACATGGACAATGACAGAGTCATATTTGTACTTGTTGTGGAGTGACCTGAGTGCATGTGTTATGTGGTGGATCCTGGCACCTGACAGGCAACTGACAGTAACTTTCTCCTTGTTTAGACTGGTGAGTGGAACATCAGTGTGCCTGACTATAGAGTCATCTATGACTAGAATGTTGGGAATGATGTTATGTCTTATAGGCTGTGGTTGAGTGGCACACTGAGTTTGTGGGCTATGTGTCATTTGGGTAGTGTTGGGGGGGTTGCTTGCATTTCTGCTTTAGAGGTCCCTGTTGCTTGGGTAGATTTTTTTTGAGAGCCTCCACAAATGTAGGCATGTATTTTGTGTTTCTATGTGTGTGTTTTGGTGGTGTAGGTTTTGAGGGACTATGTGACTGTTTGCTGTGTATTCATTGAACTTTAAAAAAAGCTTGAAAAAACCAATGATGTGCTTACTTCAAGGCTTAGTCCAGGCAACCCTAGTCAGACAAGGACCACAAACAATTCACTCTCGCTGAAATGCTATACTGGCTTTGGCTAAGCTATGATGGCCTGGAACATGTGCTCAGACACACAGCCTCTACTAACAAACAACTAGGCCCAAAACACAAGCCTGAATATGAACAATGCTACACTACCAACACTACTTAGGTAGTAAAAAACTGCACTCCGACTTCCTCCAATTAGCTCAGTGTGAAATGGCAGATGTAACTGTTCAGATACTTTGTGGTATATAGGGCAAACTACACGAAAGGTTAAGGTTCAGATTTTAAAGCATATTGGAGGCATTAGTAGGAAGAATATGAATAGCCCTGTAGCTAATCATTTCATATCTGTACATAAAGGGCAAATGGGGGATTAATTTTTAGTGTACTAGCATGACCTAAAGTTTATAATGGCAACTTTAAAAGGGAATTAAACAAACTTGAGTACAGGATGATAATTAATTATTACACATTAAGTCCTAGATGAATGAATTTAGATAGTAATATAACTTTGTAAAATATAAAAAATAGTAGGATAAAAAGAACATGCACAGTAAGATTAAATTTATGAATATAAATTATGATATAATTAATATTTAGGTTAGTATAATGTAAATGATGGGCTTGATTAAATTAAAAGGTCAACATGGATTTTTTTCATGATTGCATTGGTTTATAAGATCATGGTAAAATTGTTTATATAAAAAACTTTTTATATGTATTTGCATGTACACATGAATTATTTGTCTATGTTTAGAGTATATGTTTGTGTAATATGTGCTTATTTTTTGCTATTTGATGTATATACAATGTTTCGCTTGAGTTGTATAGATTTGCACTATATGGTTGCACTTTAAGGAAATTAGTTAGCAATGATTATTAATTATTTAATTGATTAATTAATTGTATAATTGTTTGTAGTGTTTGATATATAAGGAGGTAATTTTTTGAAGTAAATTGTTCCATTGAAGGTGAATGGCTGAGGTACCAGAAAGTGCAATAAAAGGTTAAAAGCATCTCCAAGCATTGTTCCTTTCATGGTGATATTTTACTGATGTTTTTTGAGAGGTGAAGCTTTTGGTGGTTGTACATTGGTTGTGCTATGCTTAGCAGGTGTAAGCATTGTTTAAATGTAAATACTAAACAGATTTGCACACTGGTAACCAAAACCTACACGGTGTAAGTGCCTATTCATTTAACAATACATTAGCACTGCTTAGCTTCATGCAAACCCACAAAACCTGCTTAAAGCTGCTCAAAATTGCCTTAACCACTCTGTATCCAACAGTCCTTGTTCTGCCTAGCAAGAAAACAAACAGCCCTAACCCAGGACCTTGTAAACTACAGTCAAAGCAGTTAACCACTAAGCCATCTGAGCTGTGAAGATGTCGGTTTTTTCAAATATATAATTCAGTACGCATACTGAATAGTAGTGAACAACTGTTTTGACTACTACAATTGTTTAGTACTTGTAAGTGAAAATAGTCTTGAATCAGTGATGTTTTTATATCTAAATATAGATATATCAGATAAATATGGTGGGATACATCTGGGAAGGTATATACAACACTAATGTTTACACATAACAAGGATATGGATATATATATATATATATATATATATATATATATATAAACATACACACACACACACACACACACATATATATATATATATATATATATATATATATATATATATACATATATATATATAAAGTATTGTAGGTATAAATGTAGAATGTTGCTACAGTAACAAGGGTTGGGTCAACAGACATGTTGTGTAGGAAGTCACTTCTGATACTGACATGTACACCATCAGTTACTGACAGACATCATAAAATCATAATAGTGAAGTACCACACAAATCATAGTAATGATCCTGTTGAATACAGCAGAAATATGACCAATAAATGTGGACAGTCTGAAACAATCTTGTCAGTCCAGAGGTATACACAGAACTCCTTAGTGCAAGATGTGTGGACCAAGCCTGACAAAGAGGATGTTTACAGCCATGAAAATGGGGATATCACACAAATACTGGAATAGATAAGCTCACACAGTTGATGCTTTCACACCTTCCTGTCTGTCCTAACACATATTAACCGGAGGAACAGAGGTCTCAAGCCCACATACTTCCCACTAGTTGGTGACATACATCTTCACAGCATCCCACTGCTTTTTTAGAAATACACAACACATATGGTGGCCAGGCAACAGTACCTCTGACAAATATCTGGACATAACATCACACTAGGTAAATACATTGAGCTGCTGGGCATGTCACAAAGCACTGTGTAAACTACAGGCAGACTGCAATAACAATGACCCAAGTTTCTTATGGGGAATACAGATGTACTTGCAAATATAGCAGGTACTACAGGCATGTAACAGCACAGAGTAACAGACACCAGTGTGAAAGTGCATATCTACAACCAGTCTAAACACAGTTACAGTCACATTATGGTAAGCATAATTAATAGCGCAGTATATGCACTGTATGAACAAAACCATTCTCATATTTGCCACTCACACACTAACCCTACATATACTGGCCCAATTCACAGTGTAGTCTTATGCCTGACTGTGGTATGGGATATGTCTCAGTCTGACCCTACAAACATATACGCTGATAGCGTACCAGAAACTAGAGCAGCATGTAATGTCAGATAGAACAGGACCAAGAACACTGACATCTACCACAGTCTGTACACAGGCCAAGTAACATATTAACAATACACAGCTACACAATACTGATACTCTGTCAACAATCATCATAAGTACACAGACCTCACTACTGTACAGACTACAACAGAAGGCCCAGGTTTTGTCCTTACATATAAGGCCTATTATACATAACATGTCTAGCAATCTGATATATCACTGGCTTGTTATCAGGAATGATGTCAGTAAATAATGATATATTGTACATATGCACTTCTTACTGTATGACATATGGACAAAGGGTGACAGACTTCAGGGACAGAGGCACAAATGCAGGGCCAATATTGACATATTGCTGTGATAAACTGAGAAAATTCCTGGTGTAACAGGGTTTGTTGTGACATATCTCTTCTGAGGGATATGAAGTCAGTAACACACATGGATGTCACCATGTACTAACTGCAATCATCAGAGTATGCTACTGCATTTCTAAAGATAGGAAATGTGTGAGCAACACACCACATCTAAGACTCAAAACTATGGCCAATCTGCAGATAGCCCTACAGGTGAGAGTTTCCTCAACCACATAACACTGTCATGCCAGACTTTAAATCATGTAAAACAGCCATATCCACACAACCCCTGTTAAACCAACATTACTTCAAATGTAGAACAGCAATACTTACATTCTGTCCCCATATCTAGAACATGACCCTGTTTGTGTTGGCCTCTCCACAGTGTGTATGCTATAAGAGATATTTCCAACTACCCTCTGTGATGCTGTTTGTCAGACACCCACATGAAGTCCTGCTCACAGTGAAGGAAAAGGACCAACACCCACATTAAGTGCTTAGTTTTAGGAGTGTGTTTCCATGCAATTGGCTATAGGAATGATACCACAGCTGTTCCACATGCAATTAGCAAGTAGGGAACTCCAGTTCATGCACAGCCATCAGCTGATCATGAGTATTACCTACAAAAGTCAAGCTGCTGCCTATACAAACCAGATGTACATTTCCACATCCACCAGAGAGGGAGAGAGGGAGACAGAGAGAGAGACAGAGAGAAAGTAAAAAGGAAGGTTGTAAGAGCAAAGCGTGTTTGTGTATTATCCATGGGTGGAGAGTGGTATCTGGGTATTATAACAGTTGCCTATATTGTTTACTAATCCATACTGTCACATAGTAATTGCACATGGCTGTACACCTTTATGGCTGTGGATTGTCTACAACAACATCTACAGTGTTTGAAAACTGTTGGTCTTGTAATGTGGACATTGGGACATATATATCCTCAATATAATGATGTAGCAAAACCGACACTGCAATGGATCCTGTCATTACATAATCACCTCAACACCCACCCAAGATACTTATAACACACTTACCAGTACTGAGTTTCAAACCCTTACCTGACTACATATTGCTATTACCATGTTATGCAGTTATTGCATGCGCCACAGAGCACACCTGTTGGAGAACCGTCCAAAGGTATCTTTGAAGGTGAGTGACATCAGCAGCAGTGCTAAAGGAGGGGTAAGGGAAGTGTAGTAAGCATAAATGTCTACAAAATCAGGTGTCAACAAAGACACACACACACTCTCTCACAGAAACACACATATTATCACAGTTGGCAGGATAAGGATTAGAATTCCTACCTAACTAGTTTGTTATAGTACCGTATTATGCAGTTATCACAAGCACCACAGAGCTTATAGGGTTGAAACATGGCCAAAAGGTTATTTCAAGGTGACTGACATCAGTAGCAGTGCTAAAGTAGGGCAATGGGAGGTGTAGTAAGTATGAATGGCTTCAAAATCATTCATCTCCACACACACACACACACACACACACACACACACACACACACACACACACACACACACACACACACACACACACACACACACACACACACACACTTTTCAGTACTGAGATCCATAGGTTCATTGCTTCACAGGTGTGTAGTAGGTTAATGGGCCTGAAGGCTTTACAAGGCTAGGCCAAGGGAATACCTTGGCATAAGGCCACATAACAATAGTCCCCAGTGTGGCTCAGGGGTGTAGCCCCTGGAGTGGTCCCCAGGGGTGCGTACTGTATTCACCATCAACTCATCTTGGTTACTGTTGTGGGTGGTCAGTGATGTGCACTGTTTCCCATGTATGTGATCTATATTCCATAACATGGACAGTGTCTGGGTTGTGCACATGTCCCACATGCATGTTCTTTGAAGTGTGGAAATGTACTTGAGGTCTCTGGAGCATGTTGTGTGGACAGATTGTTATCTTCTGATGTAGCATTCCTGACCTCATTTTGTGAGACCTGGTTATGTAACTGAGGTCATGCTTGCACCTACATTGACAGCATGATACGGGTATTCAGTGGAGTTAGTGGTATCTGTCCATACAGGGCAGACTCTACAGTTGTTGCAGGCAGCCAGTGAGGAACATAGCAAAAGGGCCACTGTACACATTTATTTGCCTGAGTGGATGGAACAGGGTGCCATGTCCTTTTACTTGCTGGATAACACACAGTCGGGAGATGTAACACATCAAAGTACTTTCTGATGTCAGTGGCACTGTTGTGGTCAACAGGCATGTAGTCCACTGCAATCACACCATGGTTGCTATCTGTAAGGCAATATGCAGGGAACTACCAATATAGTGGTTGTTGCCTGAACCAAGTGTGTTTGTGTATGAGACATGGGTGGAGAGTGTTCTCTGAGTAATAGAAGGGTTGCCTATATTGTTCACCAATCCATAATGTCACATGTAGGGATATGGATTGTCTACACCAACCTCTTCGGTGTTTGATATCTGTTGTCCTTGTAAGGTGGACATTGTGACATATACTAGGTCCTCAACATAATAATTTAGCAAAACCTGCCTCACAATGGATCCTGTTATTACACAAACACAGCAACCTCCACACATGATACTGATGACAGACACACACACACACACACACACACACACACACACACACACACACACACACACACACACACACACACATACTTGCCAGTACTGAGATTTAAACCCCTATCTAACTATGTATTGCTATTAAAGAATACCGCATTTATCGTGCACTCCATTGAGCTTATAGGATGGATGTTGTCCCAAGGTGCTTCTAAGGTAAGGAACATCACCAGCCCTTGCTGGCATTGGGTGATGTAGTGGGTGAGAGATCCCAAAAATAATTTTACCCTACACACACATTTACATTTACCAGGGCTGAGGTTCAAACCTCTATCTAACAATCTTTACGGACCATTCTGGTACACATTTACCATATGCACCACTGCCCTTACATGGTTTAGGATTGGCAACAGGTACTTCTAAGGTGGATGATATCTGCAGGACTGCTAAAGTCAGGCTCTGAGATGTGCACTGAGTGTAAATGGGGCCAAAATCTTTGAGATACAGACATACATATGTACACACACCAACACTTACCACGGATGAGATTCAAACCCATACCTATGCAATTACTGCTATTACATTGTTCCGCATGTATGGCACGCTCCATGGAGCTTATATGTTGGAGGGCTGTGCCAAGATATCTTTGAAGGTGACTAACATCAGCAGCAGTGCTAAAGGAGGGGTAAGAGGAGAGTAGTAAGGGTCAATGTCCATCAAATCAGGTATTATCAAAGACGCACACATACTCTCTCTCACACAAACACACACAGTTTCACAATTCACAGTTGTCATGTCTGGGATTAGAACTCCTACCTAAGTAGTATGTTACACTATAATATTATGCAGTTATCGCAAGCACCACAGAGCTTATATGTTGGAGAGCTCTCTACAGGTATGTTTGAAGGTGATTAACATCAGCAGCAGTGCTTGTGGAGGGGTAAGGGGAGAGTAGTAACTGTCAATGTCCATTAAATCAGGTATCATCAAAGACAGACACACTCTATCACACAAACACACACAGTTCCATAGCTGCCATGTCTGGGATTAGAACTAGTACCTAAATAGTATGCTATACTACAGCATTATGCAGTTATCACAAGCACCACAGAGCTTATGGGGCTGGCACTTGTCCAAAGGGTTATTTCAAGGTGACTGACATCAGCAGGCATGCTAGAGTAGGGTAATGGGAGGTGTAGTGACTGTGAATGGCCTCAAAATCATTCATCTCCACATACACAGGGTTTTACAGTTGCCATGGCTGGGATTAGAACTCCTACCTAACTAGTTTTCTACACTACAGAATTACACATGTATCACAAGTGCCACACAGCTTATAGGGGTAGATTTGGCCAGAGGATTATTTCAAGATGACTGACATCAGCAGGAGTGCTAACATGACCAATGGGAAGTGCAGTATGTGTGAATAGGCCATAAACCATTCCTCTGGAAACACACACACACACATACACACACACACACACACACACACACACACACACACACACACACACACACACACACACACACACACACACACACACACTCAATCACACACAACTTTATATTTGACAAGACTGGGTATACAAATGCTAGATGAATACTGATTTGTACTATCATGGTGCACAGTTATCACAAGCACCACAGACACGATAGGGCTGAGGACTACCAAAAGCAATGTCTACAGTGATTGGCATCAGCACATCATGTGATATCAGCCAATTGAATGTGTGGTGAGTGGGACAGGCCTCATTATGGAAATCTCTCTGTCACTGTCTGTCTCTCTCTTCCCCACATCTCTGTGTGTACATGTTTGACCTATTATAGTGTGTTGGCCTTGGATATGTGTGAGTATTCCTATCCAATGTGTGTGCAAAGCATGAATGGTGTGCAATGTGGTGTGTGTGCACAGACATCTGCAACTGACAGATATGTATAGTCCACTGTGTTGTCAGACATGGGCTTCATTTCTCTAAGTGTAGGAACATGCCCAGTATGACCTTCTGTACTGAGTGAATGAATCCATTCCAGGTAGGTTGTACTCCAGTACAGGGTTTGGTGTTCTACACCTACAGCTAGCAACCCATTTCTGCAGGATATCAGTAGATAGGTTGACATTATGGAGTCACAATGGGCGACAGATAGTGGAATACTGTAACTATTGTGTCTGTGCTGCTTGTGTTACATGGTTGGTGACTTGGTGTTGGCAGAGATATTCAAATGGCGAACTCCGACTGCCAGAAAGACTACCGACAATGCCGAAGACCAGAAAGACGACACGACGACGGACGCAGACCGAACACGAGGAATGAGAAGACCGACGCGCGATGGTGACATACAAAAGGCCGAGTGGTGATGGAGTCAGGTAAGTGTGGATAGTGGCGGTCTGTGGGGGAGTGGGGTGGCAGGTGTGTTAAGTGATAGGGGTGGGTTAAGGGGTGGGGGGTGAGTTAAGGTAGGGGGGGGAGGGATAGGGGTGGGGGTTAGGGTTAGGTTAGGTGGGGGAAGGGGTGGGTGCTAGGGGTTAGGGTGGTAGGAAGGTTAGTTAGTTAGGTGGCGATAGTGGTAGCGGACAGGGTGTTTATTGAAAGGTAGGTTTTAGTTTGTGGGTTAATTTTGGTGTGTGTGTTGTGTGTGTGGTGTTGTGTGTGTGGGTGTGATGTGTTTTTTTTTTGTTTTTGTTGTGGTTGTGGTGTGTGTGGGGGGGGTTTGTTTGTGTGTGTCGGTTATTTATATTTCGGTGGGTATGGTGTGAGGTTTCGTGTTAATGGACTGTCGATTATGTGGTGTCGGTGATGTCGTTGTCGGTGTTGTGTGGTTTCGACTATGTCAGGTAGAACCATTCAAATATATGTACTGCTTTACCCTGTGATGTATTATGTCATCAGCTACTGACAGATATACTTATTTACTCAGAGTTATTTCCTGGGAAATACACGATGAATGAAGCTGTGTCCAGTATTGTGGTCTGCAGCCTACATATTCTTGCACACTCATGCCATTCTGGAGGGGTAGCTACAGACACTTCCTGATGGGTCTGTGTAAATGGTTCAGCACCTTGGTACTGTGGCAGCTGAGGATTCCCTTCTTGTGCATATATCAAGGTAACAGAATGGCCAAATCATGTTGTAGCCATACCTCTCAGCTGTACAGATTCACCCAGGTTACCCAGAGGCAGGGTTCATATATCTGGTCAGTTCCCCTTCACATTGTGGTTTACGAGCAGGTTTGTAGCCACCCATTACTGGGTTTGCAGGCAGGGGTAGCATGGGTACACATCAGAGTTTCAGACTTCACACACTCCATGATGTCCATGCTTCTGCACTCCCCACACTGTTATTCTATCCTCTTCCTAACATTATGCGAGTAATATCTGAGAAGTATCCCTATAGTTGTCCCTTTATCCCAGCGGTATTTAAGGGTTGGTCCACAGTTCATGCTGTAGGACATGGTGGGCATGCTTCTGGGATTTATCAACATGGCCTTGCATTTGTGTTCTGTTGACTGTGTTATGTTGTTAGTTGGGACCCCATGAGATAGCATTCATTGGCACTATGGGTGAGGAACAGGCCTTTGACAGAGGACTGTAGGCCATTTGGTAGTGATGCAGGCCATCTGTAGCAGGCCAGTACATTCTGTCAGTCCTACATTCCCAGGCTGTGAGCCACTGGATTCCCCTGGGGTGACAGGGTAAGTGTGCAAGGTGTTAATGGCAATAGTTCCTGTCCATATTAATACATTGGTCTGGATGCTGGCAGGGTGCTACTTACAGCTAGGGACACACCTGCATGGGACACCTCCTTAGTATGCTGCATTCTGTGGGCATTCCCATACAGAAGTTGGGGGGTCATACTGTACTCATTCCCAACAGCAGGGATATGACCTGTGATAAACCTGAGGCTGATGGTGGGGTGAGCTGAGTGCATGTGTGATATGGAAGCTTCTTGCAGCTGACTCACAGATATACCTGGGACATTTTCCTTATGCTGCCTTGTTTGGGGACATAGGCAGTCTCTCATTACTTCATAACTGTGCCTTTTGTGGTCTCCCACTGATTGGCCAGACTACATCAGTATTCCATACTACACAGACAACTAATGTGCTGCCATCCTGTATGTACAATTCCAAAGGTGTGTGCAGTTGACAGTTACATTTTTTGAACTCTGTCTAGAATACTTCCACCTGTGTACTGTGTGACACATTCATGGCATGTCCATCTTTCAGATGGTGACAGATATTGACATCTGGACAGTGAGTATGGATGATTTCTGACATGGGTATTGCTGAGAAGCATTGTGGTTGGCACTGCAGTAGTCGGAACATGGCCCTGTCATCAATAGTACTGGCCATAGGCAACCAAGACACAACCCTCCATGGCAACATGCTGACCACTTCCAGACAATATTGAACACACAACAACCTAACGCACGTACCCCTGCATATTGTACACATGCAACAATCTATCCTTTAAATTGGGCCAGCTCAGGTAATCTGTGCTCTACTGTTATTAAACCTACACGTACATATAACTGCATTTCTACGTAGGATTGGAGGGGGGGCATCTGATGACTTTAAGCATTTGCTATGACTGTACTTTTATTTCAGGTACTCTGTTGGCTTCCATTTCATTTCGTATTTTGACCTATCTTGCAGACTAGAGGCATATCAGTAGAGTACAGATCTTAGGTTTTATTGACCTACATTTAAGTTTCAGATTTCTTACCCTGCAGAACTAACATACAACTGCCAGATCTGTTGTAGTCTGTCTGTGTAGGTTTGTAGGGGAGCTGTTCACCATTGCCATCAATTGGAGGCCTTATCCCAGCCTTTCTTTATGGTTATCTACACCTGTCCTGCTGGCTGAGGCTGGTGTTGGGTATGTGAGCCTCACTGACATGCATGTGTGTGTCCTATGGACACACATTTGGGCCACCACATGTACTGCAGTGGGATTTGTCACCTTGTCTAGTACTTCCTACTTTGTTGACACCGTATTTGTTATGGATTCCATGCTGCCCATATAGGTGTCCACTATCTGCTGCCATCCCATTCAGCCACCCGATTCCCTTGCATGCTCACATCCATGCCAGAGATACAACTATCAGAACATACTACTCCATTCAGCAATTGATATGTAGACTGACTTACCTTGTGGCTGTGCCAGCACTGAGGACGGTGCTGGAGGGCTGACTATGTCAGATGCACATACTATACTCCCTATACATGGTAAAGCACAGGTAGTGTCATGTTTGGCATCCCTTTTACTGTATGTGCAAGTGCGAGAGAGATGTCATTCCCTGGGTCCCTACTGTGTCAGCATATGTGCTATGCATTGCCTTTTTGCCAAAGCCTGGGCATACTGGGCACACCTCCTTCTGCCTACGTGGGCAGGCTCAAGTTGTTTCTCTTCTGGGTCCCTCTGTGCCTGTAATGGCCTTGGCAATGTTGGGGGGCTGTGTGGCCTTGCCCCGTGCTGTTCTTGCGGCAGCTGTTTCCGCAAGATCATATTGTGCAGCATGGCACATACTATGAAAATTTGTGTACATGTAGCTGGAGAGTACTGAAAGGCTCCACCTTATATGTACAGGCAGTGGAACCGTGACTTGAGCATCCCAAACACATGCTCTGTTATGATTCTGGTTTGTGCATGCACCTCATTATGGAGTTCTTGTTCGGGTGTGTGTGCATTTCTGAGGGGTGTCATCAGCCATGGCTCCAGTCCATAACCAGCATCCCCCACCAAGTGGCCATATGGGATGTCCCCACTGGCAAATGACTGGTACAGCTGTGTCATATGCCAGATGTGGGAGTCGTGATAGCTTCCAGAGCTGCGAGCACACACATTCAAGATAATGCCCTGGGCATCACACATGACCTGGCAGTTGATGGAGGTGAAGCCCTTGTGGTTTATGTAGACACTACCCCGCTCACCGGTTGGTGATGTGATGTGTATGTGCATACAGTCTATAGCACCCACTACCTCAGGGTATTCTGCTATTTGGTGGAAGAGATGCATATTGCTGGTCAACACCTCACAGGTGTTCATGAAATATATGTGCTCACTGGCATGTGCTGACATGGCATCCAGGAACTAGTGGAGTACCTTGGATGCTGATACCTGTGAGATCTCCATAATATCCCCAGTTGCCCTTTGGAAGGTACCTGTGGCTAGTATTCTTAAGCCTACACATACCTTGGTATCCATTGGGATGGGTTTCCCTCTGTTGGTTCTGTGTGTGAGGCATGGCTGGCACAGCTCAACAATTTGCTGTAGAATGTCCCTGTCTACCCTATAGCACTCCACTATCTCCAGCTCATGTAGCCCCTGGTAGTTTACCCTGGGTCTGTACACTCTTCTCCTTCTCTTCACTGTGGGTTGGTCATCAGCATTCTCATCCTTACCACCCTCAGCCTCTTCCACATATTGATGTATGAGAATGACAGCAGCCCCTATCATTTTGTTAGCTTTGTCAGGTAAAATTGCCCCATCTGTGTACACCGGTGGTGTAGAGTTTGTGGGAAAAAACAGAGTGAAAGGTGTTTGCATAGCTTATAGTAGTGTGCTAGGATGTTCCATGTGTAATTGTCTGATTTTGATACATTTCACCTGCCAGCTATGCTAGTTCTCCTTGATTGACTTCCTTCTGCTGTTTTCCCTTCCCATTGCCTTCCTGCTTAGGCCCCAAGGTGCGGCACACATACCCAGTGCTCAGATGTGAACAGAGCTGCTATTTCCTATTTTTTTTTTCTTTGTTAAAACCCAGTGCATAGCGCACATACCCACATTTAGGCATTGTAAACACTGCTAGGCAGCCTCAGACACACCCTCTTCCTTAGCTGGGCTTATCTAAGGGCAAACATGGGGCACAGAGCTCCAATAAGCTCACAGGATGCATGACACCCCCTTATGAGGTCATCTACCTCTTATACCATGGTGTTGCTGCACCTACCTGGTTGGGTGCAAGCTGACACTGAGATGAAATCTGTGATTCAGTATCAATCCCTTCATTTGCATAAAAGGAAATGCTAATTCATTGTTACAACACTCACACTGAGCCTTCCCCCTTAGCAAGCACTGTTCCCTGGTATTGTTGTCTTATATATGCCATTGACTATCATGGCAAAATGGTGATTTTGGTTTAAAAGCTTATTTCCAACTTTTTTTCTTATTTTCGGACCGATCCCATTTGCACACCGCTGCCCTACGCTTAAATGGCCGAAATCGGCCAAAAAAAATAAAAGTTATTTTTTATAATTTTGCAAATATTTTTCATGCCAATGGCCATATATTTGGCCATTGGCATGCCTACCACATTGAATACATGCTTTCGTTGGAGCTGTTATGCCTCCGTTATGTAATTTGCAGAAATGTATTCGGTTAGTAACCGAATACATTTCTGCAGGTTACACTATTCCTGCACAGATGCCTGCCTGATTCCTGGATTGATAATTCACCTTATTTGCAGGGTTTTCACCTGCAAATGGGCTAATTACCATATAGCAGTAGTGTCTGTGCAGGAATAGTGTAGAACCACTCATACACGTCCCCATAGCTCGTTCCTGGATCGCTCATTGGCCATATTTCGTGCAGTGGCTCTTGCTCTATTCCTGCACTCTGTGCAGAGCTTGCTGAATCCAGGGACACTCCTTGTTTTAATTTTTACCACAGGCTTCTTGAATCTGAGTTGGTGCATACTTCTTTCTCTTACCACAACTTCTTGTCTTCCCATTCGTTCAACATCAGCAAAAGACTTTGTCAGAACCTGCTGCTGATATGCACCTTAAAAACTAGTTCTGCCACTAACCAATTAAACAGAAGTGTTTTCTACTCTTCCAGAATCCACCCCTTTTCCTGTTGAAACTGTCATGTCTTCCACTTCTATAATGCAATCAGATACTTCACTCCAGCTTACTTTTGGTCTATTTTAAGTTTCACTTTACTTCATCAAATTCAGTAAATACTGTATTGGCAATCTGCTGCTATCTATATCCCCTCAGGAGATAACATCCCTACTCTTGAACTTTTTCTTTCCTGGGTCTCATAAATTATCCCATATGAAACTATCATATTAAGTGACGTCAATATAGACTGAAATACACTTACCACTAACTCTCCCAGCTCTTGCATTAACCTCTGTGGTTTCTCCCATCTAATCACTACCCCCACTCATCTCCTCAAAACTCCAAATCTGGTTCTACACTGGACTGGATCTTGACATCCAAACACAACCTCTACCATATCCCCACCTCCCTCCCAGACTCCCTTAGCATCCACCTTCCTACCTCCATTAAAAGACGCTCAGCTCAACTTAAAAATAAAATCACCAATATAAAGATAGTCATACTCTATCAAATTTCAGCATTGGTACCTTCAACCAGATACTCTCCTTAATTAACTGGTCATTTCCAAAGCTCCCCCCTCTGGAAAATGCTGTCTTTAATTTCATCAGCATCTTCCTAAATACACTCAACTCCCTAGCACCTTCCAGGAAAATTAGATTAAAATGATACTATGCCCCTTGGTTAACACAATCCACTAGTTAGTGCTTCACTATTTGCTATGTAACTATGAATCTCAGTATGTCTCTTATAACATAAATGGTTGCCAAATGTATTTTCAATAAATGTCAGTTTCAAGGGAAGAGAAGTTTACTGTTGATCATGCTAAGTCTGTTTTCAAGTGAGTGTTTTGTTTAGCAAATAGCTCCATTTTTTTGTTTGTTTTTTGTAAAATTTGGAATATGGTTTTAAACTAAATTCATATTTCTGTGAATGTAAAAGGAAAGCAGAAAACAGTATGCATATTAACAGGTTTAAACAGTGTTTTATGGTACCTAGGGAAGACAAACAATAATTGTAATTGGATATTTGCATGGCTGGGAGGGCCTCAGTCCATTACCCTGTCTAGGACCACATTTGTCCATGATCTGGCTCTGCACTGATGTTACTTAATGAGTACTCATAGGACCAGCAGCCGCAAATTAAGTGTATTTAGCTAAGGAATGTGGAAGGCACATTCCCCATCACTGTTCTCTGCAATGAGTTAATTTCTTGGAGAAACCCTGTATTTGAAAAAAAACTTGTCATTAGTTGGCTTAAATAAATTACAGATAAATTCTTTCTTATACTGCAAATACAAATTACATAATTATATAAACCTGGTTTTGTGGTGGCATTTAAACAAATTTGCCAGATTAGTTCACGATACTCCATTAAGGATTTCCAATCACCACCACTGGGGTCAACAGTCACCTCGTAAATTACACCAAATTTAAACTTTATAGTAGATGTGCCAGTACAATTTCTAGTGTGTTAAAAGAGTACATTATTTTCCTTTTTCTTAGAAATGTCATGCAAATGCTAATAAATTCTCATCTTTAAAGAGCGTTCAGTCTTCCCTACATAAAAGTCACCACAGTCCTGGCACACATTAATATGCACAACTCCAGAAGTGGAACAGTTAGCAAAAATGGTGGTCACTAATCTACTCCCATGATAAATAATGTTAAATGTGTCACTATCCAACACATAACTACAATAATTACAAAAGTCACACTTCTAAGTACTGAACTAATTATTCGATTACTCTCAGTAATCTGCTCAAAACTGTCTTTCAAATTAAGGCCTCTTTTAAAAACAAAATGGAGATGAAGAGAAAGAAATGACAGAATGTGTGGAGGCAATTGAAAGAAGGAGGACAAGATAATATGGTGCCTGGGTTTTCAATGTACTGTTAGAGTCAAGGCTGGACAGGCTATATGGGAAAGTAGAGTTTAACATGAAGCTTTTAAAGAAATCTGTGAAAGAAAAAGAAGTGTTACATGTGAAGGAAAAGGTTGGAGGGCAGTGAGAAAGTTTACATTTATCCGACAGATGTAAATAAGTAAGTAGATTAAACAGGACATTAGCAGATGCTGAAACTCTATGTGAACTGGAGGCTATAGAAATCAATTTGACAGGCGTCTCAGATCATTACTCTGGAAAAAAAGGGGAAGAGCATTTAGAAAGTTGGAGATGGAATTCAAGTACAAGGAAGGTGCCAAATCAAATAGAATAGTTACAATACATGGTTAGAAATGTGACCCAAAGGAATATATCAGAAGAGAGGTGGTAGGAATTAAGGAATGAGATAGAATGCAACTAAGGTTGCCTGTAAATTATTTATAATTCTGTTGTGTATGCAGTGAATTCACTGAGACATAAAAGTATGTTGTGGTGACAAACTTTATTGATTCCACAATAGATCAGCAGCTACTGTAACTATACAAAAGCAAATCTAATATGGCAGACGCATCTATATTACATCAATGTTTTAGTTAATCGAATAACTAAAGCTTGATCTTGTAATATCAAAAGCTAAAATTGTTGAACGGCCGATTCAACCAAGGGAAACTCTTCCCTTGGCCAAATCAAAAAAAAAACTTTACATCTGAAATCAAGTGGGGGGCTTTGCCCCCAATACCCCCCAATGTGGGGGACTGTGCCTAAATATACCAACTCCAAGATTGCTCCAAATTGGAGAAATGGGCATACTCCACATAACAGCCAAGGGAAGTGTTTCTCTGGGTTAAACTGGCTATTTGACAATTTATGGCTTCAATATTACAAGTTCAAGCTTTACTTATTCGATTAAGTAAAGCTTCAATCTTGTAATATAGAACCTGGCAGACTATAAAAACTAACTTCAATACATGAAACACTGTATTGTCCAGCTTAAGTGGTACATTTCAAAATATTATTCCAATCATAATTCATATTCTTAACCTGACAGCAACTTCATGCAGTCATCATTTAGTGACAGCCCAGACTGCTGCATTTCAGAATCTTCTCAGACTCTAAGCTGGTTTTCCATGATCTCATATGCACTAATTTTTCCCTTCATACAGCACTTATTTTATCCAAATTTACAAGGACAATGGCAGTCTGTCTAATTACACCCTTTTTATAGTGTCTTTTGCTCACTCTGCAACTTTTCCACACAGAGTTCAACTACTCTCTCCAAGTTAGGCAATATTCCATAATAACAGAGAAGGCAGAGCAGTGTTTTTTATCTGAACCTGCAATATACAACTGTAGCATCATATATCACAAAACATAAACATATGTTTTCTACTCTAGCTTACTCAGAAGGAATAACTAAAATAATTCTTACACAACACAAATATGTTTTCTAGCCTATGTTGTTCAGAAGCAATATCCAAAATGCAGAAATCTATTTTGACAGCTGTGTTTTAGCGCTCTCTTTATATTAACACTTCCTAGTGGAAAAAAGTGATGGAGTATAGAGATCGTCAAAACAAAAGGCAGTGAAATCGAATTAGGGAGTTAGAGAGAGAGCTGTGCCAAGATAGGTGGATGTAAGTATAAAGGAAGATAAGCAAATGAAAGAAGAAATGGAAAAGATTAAGAAATTTCAGGAGGATTTAAGTTATTCAGAAGAAGAACAGATGAAAGTGGAAAGAAGGTGATACAAGTGGAGAAATAAAGGGGAATGAAAATAAAACTGCTGGTGTATCAATTGGAAGCATTTGCATTCCTTGATATGATAATAAATGTAATTAGGAGGCTACATGAGGGATCAGAGGCAAGAATTAAACTGGGAGGATTCCTCTCTGATGTGTTTAAATAGAGGAACTAGGCAGGTGTGTTTCCTTTCCCCTTTGTTATTTGCTCTATAAAATAAGGGACTCAGAAATTCAAGGATATAATTGGTATGCTAATCAAGTAAAGTTGACTTTATTTGCAGATAATATTATTTTTATTTGATAAATCCAGAAAAGGATATTTCAGTGTTTTGGAAAATTTTGAAAAGGGTTCAAGTCTCTTCTGGAAATTAAATTAATGAAGATAAAATAAAGGCCATAGCCATAAATTATGTAACCACTCATGAACTGGTACAGCAATACCTATATTCATGGAGGACGTGACAAGATGAAGTATTTAGGAGATGAGTTGAAAAGGCTTTTCCTATAGCTGCTAAGGATATGAAGGAAGAGATTAAACAAAAGATAACACAAAAATGAAAAACTGGAAACTCTTGTTAATAGATATGAATAGTAAGAAACAATCAGTGAAAATGTTTTTTTTTTTAGTCCTTTTAGTTTTATATGCAGGTCAGGCATACTTTTATCAACCAGAGGGTATGGTGTGGACAATAATTAATAAAGAAATGTATCTGGGAGGGAAAGAGGGCAAAGGTTTAAGAGGGTTAAACTGGTTTTCCCAAATGAACAAGGTGGTTTAGGATTATCTGGTTTGAAGGGATATTTTACAGCTAGAAATTTAAGGCTTTCATATATATAACTCAAGCAAAAAGTTATAATTCAAATTGCAAAGAAATGGTGATGAAGCAGGGGAGTTCTAGCAATAAAGAGAATTAATGAGAATAATAACAAACATACAGAATATTATCTCCATAAAGTTACAGAAAGTATTCAAGGAACTAAGCCAAGATTGAATGGGGATGACTGCAAGTAGTGATACAGAAAATAAAAAAAGAGGGGTCATGAATTTACTGGAGAAAACTGGCAAAGGAATCAAGGTATTGGGAGAAAATAACTAAAAGGGTAAAAATAACTGAGTGGGATGAGACCAAGAAGACATTTGGACTGCAGGTTAGGGACTGCTTTCTCTACCAGAAATTAATATTGGAGTACAGGCAAAGAGAAAAGGATAGGAGGTCATAAGTGAAAGAACTGCTCTGGTAGAGCTGCTAATCAAATCTAGAACAGAAGTTGCTATGAAAAATGGATAATTAGTACGGCATCAAAATATTGCGTGATCATTATAAGAATCAATCAGCGATGGTTAGAAAATACTGGAAAGAGAGGATGGGAAAGAAATTTACAAGGGAACAATGGAAGGACATATGTATGGCTCCCAAGTATGCAAAAAAGTCCAAATTGTTTAGGATTTTTGCTTGGAAGTGTTTGCACAGGTATTTGACACTCTAAGCAGACTTCAAATAATTTTTCCATAGGTAGACAGGAAATGTCAGAGGCATGATGGGAAAGAAAGAGATAACTGGGAGTGTAATGAGTTGGTAGAGTTTAAAAACTCCCTAAAGACTCTACTGTCAGAATTATTGTGGGAGCAAACAGCAGCAACTAAGAAAATGATTCTTTTGAGCTGGGACACAGAATCAGACTTGCCTAGGCATAGTAAGGTCTTATTAAGTTTAATTCTGTCATCTGCCAAAAATGCAGTTACTGGAAATTGGAAATCAAAATCTTAACCAATTGTGTTTGAAGTATTGAATACTGTAAAAGAGATAAACTGGAAGAGGGGTCTCTAGAAAAGTGAAGGAGCAAATTGCATAGAATAAAAAGAATTTGTGAGAAAAAATATATGGAAAATATTGCTCAGGAGAAGTGAGGTTTAAGGGAAGACAGAAAGAACAATTTGTGTAATGTTGGGCTGAAATAAAGTTGGTATAAAGCAAAAACGTACATGCAATGTATAATGTGTGTAAATGGAAACATGTCAATATGGTTTGTTTTCTTTTCTATCAATGTCTGTGTGCCTATGACTTAAGCATTAATTTAATAAAGGTAGTTAAAAACAAGAGGTATGCAGTGACCATAAAAGGAGGTGTGGATGGGCAAATGAAAAGACTGTCTGGAAGGTAATGATGGAAGGAGGGGAATGAATACATTTAGGAAGAGAGAGAGAGAAAGCAACAGAGGTGGGGTTGGGAAACTTTTTAAGAGAGAGTGAGACTAAGTGGACCACAGAGGATGAGACTGGAGAAGTGATGGATGAGAGGTGGCATGAGGTATTCAGGAAGGCACTGGGGCTATAGAACAAAAAAGGGATATAATATATTGATCAGATGCAAGAGAAGGGAAGAGGGAGCATTATATGACTTTTCTGCAGGTAAAGTGGACTTTAGGATTAAAAGTAGGGGACAGGTGATATTATTAGGGAGTAATTAAAAGAATGGATATTGTAATAGAAAGAGGAAAGCAAGGAAATAAGGACAATGTTAAAGTGGACTGTGACTGGACAATATAGAGAATGGGGGATGGGGTAAGTATATGCACATCATTATATAGAGAATGGGGGATAGGGTAAATATATACAGATCATTATACAGAGAATGGGGGATAGGGTAAATATATACAGATTGTTATACAGAGAATGGGGAATAGGGTAAATATTTACAGATTGTTATATAGAGAATGGGGGATAGGGTAAATATATACAGATTGTTATATAGAGAATGGGGGATAGGGTAAATATATACAGATTGTTATATAGAGAATGGGGGATAGGGTAAATATATACAGATCATTATATAGAGAATGGGGGATGGGGTAAATATATACAGATCGTTATATAGAGAATGGGGGATAGGGTAAATATATACAGATTGTTATATAGAGAATGGGGGATAGGGTAAATATATACAGATCGGGTCAGAGCTTATGCTGGATTTAACATGTTGTGTGTAACTTCAATAAATAAAGAAAGAAATGTACTATTTTGAAAGCAGATACACTATGTCGATTATTCAGCCTAAGTGAGATTACTGCAAAGCAACAGGAATATAATAAACACCTTCCCAGTGTAATCTGAATATAATTCTTGAGACCCTTAGGTTATTTTAGTCAGTAGTTACAGAAATGAACACATTTGCATTGATCTAATTAGCATCATTAAAGATGCTTTCATGAAAGTTCATTCAGTCACAGCCAGACAACAAAACAGGCAATTTATTTTTTATTAAATTTTTATATTAAGATTCAAATAACAAATAACATAAACACATCAACAAGTAACAAGCAAAACACATATAAAACTGAACATCTCAAAAAAATCATAGCAAATCTATTTACGTGCTTTACACTATTTACAGGCCTCAGTTACTAACACATAATTTTACATCACAGGTATCTTCACCATCAGTAGTTAGAAAGATGATATCACTGCTTCTACATGATATCCATAATGAGAAAAGTTTTTTCATTTCACGTGTCCTCTGAAGAAGTTCCATGTCTTTAATTAATACTAACAGATGCCTCATTTGTACCAAAATATAGTTTTGTAAGTTAAAAGAGGTATCATGAACTGAAGTCATCCAGCTTTTTGCCAAAGTCATATTACAAGATGGGTTAAAGTCCAGTCCACTCTCCACACATTATGCTGAGGGAGAGATTAAAGAAGGGAGGTACTATTAATGGCAGAATGGTTGAAATCACTAAGGTAGGAGGTTGGAAAGTAGTGGATATTAATAGCATCAGAGAAGATGTGTAAGGCAGAGAGTGGTGAGTAAATGTACAGGGCATCGGATAAAAAATATTAAAAGAGAAGGGGAATGCAGTGTGTATAGGTAGACAAAAGAGAGAGGAGGAGGATAGTGGGAGAAAAGTGGTAAGATGAGCGAGAACTATATATAAGAGCAATAACATATAAATGCATATGAGTTATGGAATATATAGATAAAAATGTGAAAGGTAATGACTAAGCAACATACAATTTGCATTCTATGTACAGTGTACGGATGTTTACATGGTTGAATAAAGCAATATGGATGGGTCAGAGCTTATGCCAGATTTAACATGTTGTGTGTAACTTCAATAAATAAAGAAAGAAATGTACTATTTTGAAAGCAGATACACTATGTCAATTATTCAGCCTAAGTGAGATTACTGCAAAGCAACAGGAATATAATAAACGCCTTCCCAGTGTAATCTGAATATCATTCTTGAGACCCTTAGGTTATTTTAGTCAGTAGTTACAGAAATGAACACATCTGCATTGATCTAATTAGCATCATTAAAGATGCTTTCATGAAAGTTCATTCAGTCACAGCCAGACAACAAAACAGGCAATTTATTTTTTATTAAATTTTTATATTAAGATTCAAATAACAAATAACATAAACACATCAACAAGTAACAAGCAAAACACATATAAAAGTGAACATCTCAAAAAATCATAGCAAATCTATTTACGTGCTTTACACTATTTACAGGCCTCAGTTACTAACACATCATTTTACATCACAGGTATCTTCACCATCAGTAGTTAGAAAGATGATATCACTGCTTCTACAGCTGATATCCATAATGAGAAAAGTTTTTTGATTTCACGTGTCCTCTGAAGAAGTTCCATGTCTTTAATTAATACTAACAGATGCCTCATTTGTACCAAAATATAGTTTTGTAAGTTAAAAGAGGTATCATGTACTGAAGTCATCCAGCTTTTTGCCAAAGTCATATTACAAGATGGGTTAAAGTCCAGTCCACTCTCCACACATTACTTGTTCACCCATTCTTAGCCATTATTTCCAAAAAATCAAATCTTCCAGCCCAGTTCTTGCAGTCTGGAAAGGTTTCCATTTAGGTTGCTGTCTGCCTCATTTTCCTTTTGCCACTGGACAATCCCAAAATTTGTTTTGAGTCTGCCCCCCTCACTTTCATATCTCCAGCACTTTGAAATTTGGTTTCCACCTTATCTATATAGCTGCTTGGGCATTAAAACACCAGTTATAAAGCATTTTCATGTGTTGATCTTCTGGTTGTGATCACTTCCCAAGTTGCCATACCCTATCCCAAATTTCTTCCCATTCCTCTTCATCTAGCTGTACTTCTTACTCTTTGTTCATATTCTCTGAATCCTTGCCTGGAGTGGTTTTCATTTTACTTCCCCTAGAGCCTCATATATTAAGCGTGCCCTTCCTTTTTTTATACTGACCCACTTCTGCAATGGCACAATTTATTTTGAGTGCTGTAAGTTCTACTTATGTGCCTAAGCTGCTCATATATAAGCCAGTCCCCTGAATGTACATCATACTCCTTATAAAGTTTGCCAAATGTCTTATAGAATTCCCATCAATTGTCTTAACATGGGATAATTTTGCAATCCCTACATTCTTCCACCTAGTTTTCACCCTAGCTACAATCATATGACATACTTCTGCATGTTCTCATATGTCATCTGGAGGCCCAAGTTCCCAACCTAATCCTCTTAATCTTCTGAGACTACCTTCCCATGACAACAGCTGATCCTTTACTAATCCATTCCTCCTCTCCTGGAATTGTTGCCTATGTCTTATAACTTAAGTTGGTTATGTCCACACGTGAGCTAGATTAGTTCATATATATGAATATCTGGATGCCCTGAGCCACCATACCTCATAGAGATTTGGTTTTTACAGCAGAATAACTCCTAACTGTATTTCCTACTAAAGCCTCATTAATTGGGTAGGAGGGTGGCCTAATGGTTAAGGTGTTTGCCTTATAAACACAAGGTGCAGAGTTTGAGTCTCACAATTGGCTAGGCTTAAAATGGCTCACAAGGGCAGTTAGCCTAGTACTAACCTATGAATCAATGATTATAGCTCTAATAACTCTGACTGAAAAACAGGAGCTGGCAGATTTTGTCCTGTAAATAGTACAAGTGGTAACACCACCTTGAAAGTCTTTATTCTCCCTCAAATGGTCTGAAAGAATGCAGTCACCCATCCCAGTCCTTCTTGAACCTTTCCATCAGAAGGGACAAATTCCTATCACATTTACATCAAGATTTTATCAACTTAAACTCCTATGTATTTTGGAAATGCTTTCTCTAGTAGTCCCCAGTGGTGTCCATTTACAGTTTGTTCCCCAACCTTCAGTGTAACCAGTTTATTATTGAGGACCAGAGTACATCCCAAACTCTTGCAATATGACTAATATCCTCTTCAATATAATCTTATATCACTACTAGTCAGCAGGCGGTCATTGGTGAATAAATAAAAAGCATGTTGGGCACCTTTATTTCCTATCTTTTCTCCTAAGAAATCCACTCACTTTACAGACCAACTCTTCCATAATTAATAGGTGCAATCTTGGGGTCAGTGGGCAAACTTATCTAGTCCCTGTTTGGAAAATAGGCATCTTGTTGAGATATTTTACATGGGGGTATGTACTGCCCAATCCCCCATGGGTGGAGGGTTGTGCTCCTATGTTGTTCTTAAAAAACAACTCTAAGGCTTCCAAACCTTGGTTTAAGTTATATCACTTACACTGATTCACCCATCCAGTTCGTAGGTCTACGCCAAATGGACTTCAAAAAAGCCAGGTTCAGTTGGCCAACAGGATAACCATTTTGCAGACATTGTTGCACAACCTTAATACTTCATTACGTACTGCTCCAATATGACCAATAAGAGTCAGATCAAGATCAAATGGGGCCTTAGGTAGTGTGATAGATCAAGGCTCTGCTGCATGTGCAGCAGCCCACCCCCAGGAGCCGCCAACTCCCCCCCACACTATTCAAGTGTTCTATTACTTGGATCTTTCTCCCCAATTCCAGATGGTGCTGGATCCGGCTTTGTGATCAATGTATCCTCATAATAAACTGACATGCAAGTGCATATATTGGGTAGGAATCTTTCTAATAACGCAACAATCACAACAAAATAAATCAGGACATCTTGTTCTAATGAAATGTATTTTGACCGCTTAATTAATTCAATAGTACTGCTGAATGCAAGTTTATCATTTAATTAAAAATTATGCAAAAATAATATTCTTTCATTCCTACTAATGTGAGACAATGCTGTTTCAACGTATATAATCAAATCAAATAACACAATGCTGTTTCAACGTATATAATCAAATCAAATAACACAATGCTGTTTCAACATATATAACCAAATCAAATAACACAATGCTGTTTCAACATATATAATCAAATCAAATAACGCAATGCTGTTTCAACATATATAATCAAATCAAATAACGCAATGCTGTTTCAACATATATAATCAAATCAAACAACGCAATGCTGTTTCAACATATATAATCAAATCAAATAACACAATGCTGTTTCAACATATATAATCAAATCAAATAAAACAAAGAAAATAAAGACTTCTGATGAAAGAGAAAGGCATTTGATTCTGTGAGGAAGACTGCCTTAATTTATAACAGTGGGATCCAGTTTTGAAATGCTATCTCTATTTCAGAGGTTGCTCAGTACATTAATTTCATATGTACTTTTCTCATAAAGGAAAATATACTTTCATAAATCTGTATGTATACTAAACTATCTTATACTACCACTTCTGTAGCCTTAGGATTTTTGCATATATCATGTTAACTGCTAAAACGCTCAACAAGGATGCTGTTAAGTGAACCATAGCTCCTTAGAGGGGCTACAAAAGAATTGCCTAATTAAGAACCCAGTGTGCAAAAGGCTGAAATGTGAAGAGTGGGCAGTCTGCTTGCACTTTATGAACCCTCCGTTTATCTGACCTGATGAAATGGAGACAGTTATAGCATTTGGTTAATTGTTATTCATACAAGCCAGCTTCACTTAAAGTTTGTTGTAGCTGGAGTTGTACAGCATATTCAAACTGCATCTTAAGGAAAGGTTGTTCAAAATCATCCTAGTGAATACCTCTCACTAGCATAGTGTGAGTCCCCAGAAATATCCATTATCTGCATTTTGTATTTAATTTACTTTTTCCACTGTATTATACAGACAGCAATATGTTGCATGACAAATATAAACAATTTATTCTCCTTCTTTGACTTTTCAGTTCATGGAAAGCTCTCAATCAAACCATCTTCTGGAGTAAATGAACTCACTCATCACAGTTGCCCAACTATAGCCATAATGCAGGCCTTGCATTTGTAGAATGGCAGTGTTGTTAGCAAGCATTTTGAAAATTTTTTGCAAATTAAAAAATGGCACATTGCATCACTCTACAACAGCACAGTTTAAACAGCATTAATGAGTCTATAATTACTTAATTAAAGAAAATTAAAATTTAGAAGGTATGTCACTTCTTGAGGGTTTAAACCCTCATAACAGACACTGATGGCATCTAGTTTACATTTTACTAGGCTATTTTTTCACATTAGAGTAGATCATACTTTTCATGTTTTCCAATGGCTCGGTCTGGATTCATAAAATGCAGACAACCTGAGCTTATTTCAAAGTATAACTATGAGATTGAATAGTGTGTCATCAATGAATCTGATGCATCCTTTTTGATATTACTTTGATCCATGCAGAAGCTCCTTAATGCAAATACATCTAAAATAGGTTTTCCCTGAAATTCAAACTCTTCTGTCAACTAAGTCTTACATTTCAACCTGAAAAGAGTTAATACTTTACAATGAAAATGTCACGACCTCTTGCTATTAAAGTAAATGATATGAGCATCAATAAATCTCAGTGTGTGAGCAGACCTGGCTACCTTTAGTAATCATATAGGAAGCAAGGATTGACCAAGTCCCTTCATAAATCATCTGTATTAACATTGTACATTACCAGTGCATTCCCTTTGGTTAAGTCTCTGTAACCCGTACTCATACCAAAAGTATAATTTCTTGTAACCTACTTCCCCAACATTGTTAACCATTTGGGGCACATCCATACATACCCCTTATTGTAGTCATAGCAGTTGGCAAGGCATTGCAACAGCTCAGGGGATTAAACAAAGAGAGAAGATAATCAGAATACACTTCATCGAATTTGGATAATGTGAAATAAAAGGCAATTGAGTCACAAGACCATTTCTGCCTCACCAGCGCACAGTCTCATGCTGTACCCCCTTCTCATAGGTTCATAGGTAGGTACTAGGTTATCTGCCTGAAGGTATTTATAAGCCTAGCCGGAATTGTGTTGGCTTTCGCTGCCCCCTTAGATTAGTTCCCTGTGTCTCTGTCCAGCAGAGCCATTGAAGTTTTCCCCGGGGTAAACTTTCTAATTTTCCATCCACTCATCAAGGTTTCTCTTGAAGAGTGTTAGCGAGGAGCTCTACCTAATGTAGATTGGAATCTTGTTCCAGAGCATGGGAAGTCTCTGGGACAGGAATCTATACCTCCAGCATGTCCTATTTATTGTTGTGGTGAGGTTTAGATCCCTAGAGCGTGTGGCTCAAGGGGATATGGTTTTCTTTAGGTGGAGCATGTTCATGAATTCTGGGTTGTACATGGCCTTGTATGTCAGGCATAAATCACCTCTGAGTAGGTGGTATTCAACCAAGTACAGCTGGAGTTTCTTCAGTCGAGCTGCATAGGGCATCTCTCAATAAAACAAAACTGATTATCCCCAGAGTAAGTTTAAGGGTACCCATCCAACTATATAGGTTGAATTTAAAGGAGGCTAGGGTATTGTTTCAATTAGCTTACAGGGGAAGTCTGTTCCTGAAGTGAATTAGGAGTTGAGAAGTACATTTTTCTATCCAGTATATTTTATTTATATTTTGATTGAGGTTTAAGTCCCTAGTTCTGGTATTAGTAAAACTATTTCCTATGCAAAGATACAGGAAATCAAAGAGGTTGGGATCCCTAATGGCATCAAATGCTAGGCACGGATCACCTTGCAAATGCTTATAAGAAATTAAGTAAAAGGAAAGCACTTTAAGCCTTTCCTGATAGTGCAGGGACTTTACACCATTTTTTTGGTTAGGAATCTCTAGGTCTTTTCCCTTTGCTTAGCATGTCTAGAAAGATACATCACAAAAGGAACATTCTATTCAATAACTGGTCTAATGATGGCTGCATGCAGAGAGGTAAACTCTTCTGATTCAGATGATACACCTTTAGATACTAGTTGTGCTAAACACAAGGATTGTCTAACTATTGTTGCTACATGGTGGTCGTAAGATAGTGAATTGTCAATCCCATATCCATGATCTCTTGACTATACTATCATTTCTGAGTGGGAAATTGGTATACTGTACATTAAGGGAGAATGCTGTTTACCAAATGTAACAATACTACACCTTTTGCATTTAATTTTAGCCTTTTTTCCATATACCACTTATTTATGAGGGTTAGTTTCTCCTGAAATGAATGTATATCAGAGGGAAATTTGACAATAGCACTCAGCTGGCAGTCATCTGCACACATAATTAATCTAAAGTCCTTATTCCAATTCTAGAGACTGGAGAAGCAGATGTCAAAAAGGAGGGGATCCTACTACTGAATCTTGGGGTACACCTCTACTTACTTTCATACTGTGTTTTTTTCTTTCAGTGAGCTGGCTGACCACACATTGATCTATCATTAGGGCATGTAACTTATTCATGATATCATAGTGGGGGATAGTATTGAATGCTTTACCCAGATCTAAATAACGTGTTTGAATAAAATGACTGCTGACTGCAGCCTATGTGACCTTCTTGAAGAAGTTGAGTAAATTACGTAGCATGCTGGTGATCGTTTATATTGAGACACACCAGGATTGGCAGTATCAGGTTCCACTTCTGTTGTGATGGCCAACCTTATAATAATGGAACTCTTATTTTTTCCAGGAAATAAATGTTCCTATAAATCAACTTTCATCAGGGGGCTACACTCCTCACACACCCCCAAAAGAACTGCAAGGCAGTTAAAACTGTGTAAAGCAGGGGCTGCAGGGGGATGCAGCCCCATTGCTGGATGTGTCCAGCTGTCTTTCACTGACATTAAGTCAGTTATGGTGCATACAGGACAGAATTAAAAATGGGCCAAACACTTAACTGACAACTCCATTGGGATGTCAATCATGATGGCACAGCCAACACTTGCATAACGTACCTTGTGTGTCTTAGAGTAAACAATCACTGTTGGGCTTTGTCTTTGACAAAACAAAACTGATATGGGTCTAGCTTGATAATGTATTTGATATAATAGTTTATGAGGTCAGATAAGATACATTCCATTCTTTGAAAATGGAACCCATTAGGGTGTTTAGTCTCCTAGGTCCATGGTAAGTCCACCCTTGGGTAAGGGTATCATCAATAAAGTTAGCCATATCTTGGGGATCCTGTAGCTAAGCCCATGAAAAACGGGGTTCCATAACAACATGTTCAGAATTATTTATTAGGCTTCTAGGCAGATTATCAGGCCTTGTAAATGTTGAATGTTTTGCTCACAGAGACCTCCTTCAGTACATATTCTTTAGTGATATTAAAAATTGGAAGGGATTCAGGAATTTCTGGAATTAAGATAGTTGTTTCAGGGATAAAGTTTGTACCAAATTTGTCTGTTAGAATGTTTGCTATGTCTACTAGGTCTGACTGGGTAGTGTCACTTTGGATAAGTTCAGAACACTGACTGGTGTTATTTCTAGGCTTCCTAATTTAAGTAAATACAGTAATAAGTATCCTGGCTTCAGAAGCTAATTTAAGTTCATGATTTGCCTTACTATCCATAATAGTAGCCTTTAATTCTTTACCTAAATTCTTGATGCAGAGTTTAATGTGAGGAATTATTGATCTGTTGTATGATTTAAGACATTTTTCCTTGTTATACAGACTATTGAAGCTGATGGTCCAGCAGAGTGGTTTCCTCTTAAACTTCCCCTTATATTTGGCTTTAGTAGAGATGGCCAGGTCTAGGCACAAATCTGTGTTGAAACAGAACTACCCTCAATAAATAGCAATTGTGTCAGCATTGGGCCTGGGACTACAGGTGAATTGCATTGCTCATCATAGTTTTTGAGAAGTACACTCACCTGAAATCCTTAAATCCAGAATTATTGACTGCAGGTGTTTTAGAGGGTATGTAGGAGGTTAAAGGTTTAAGGCCATATTTAATCAGACTTAATTTCATTCATAAAAATGAGCCTGTCCCCTTTTTAAAAAGAATAACTGTGCAAGATTTCCATATATCTTCCTGAATATCTGTTCTGCAGGATATTTCTGTGCCAACATGGATGCCAGGATTTTGTGTTTCATTGAGGTCTCTCCTCTCCAGACAGATTAAAAACATTAGCAATGGTGTATTAACTTGACAAGAGTTCATTTTCATTAGAGATTCTGCCTCTCAACGTGTGAGGGCCAAGTTCTTTATTAGTGTAACTGGGATGCCATGTACTAGTTTTGTTATGGTAATCAATATGTTGACAACAAATCCACCATTATAGTTTCACTTTGTGTAACAGTGTATATTTTCTGTACTGTCATCCACAAAAAGTAAGATTGTTGTTTTTTATTTGTTTATTAACTGGGCAAGCCTATCACACCTCTCAACCTCTTAGCACAAGAAATATGGACAAAGCCTAAAATAATAGGGGGACAAAGGCCCCAAAATAGGGACTAATTTTAAATACTGCTCTTATCAACTTATAAAGTTGATAGAATAACAGGATTTGTGCTAACATACATTTTTTGAAGGATGTGTAGTCTGAAACTCAAATGTATGCCATGATCTAATGGCTTCAGTCCTTGGTGATTTGCCAGAAAATCACAAATTTTATGAGGTTCAGACCAAAAATATTAGGCAAAAATGTGGGCATTCTACAAAATTCCGGACAGTTTTGAGGTATGAAGCCCACCAATCACAATGGCTCTTATTAGATGTGACCCAGTTGCAATGGCTGGTTAAAAGACTTCCTCAGGGTTATCTATAAAGCAAATGGAGAGTGGGGGAATCAAACTTAGATCTACAGGATGAAGCTGGTAACCATGCTATAGTCTTAATCCTTGCAGCTAAACCTCCATACAATTATTCAGATAGTATATGGTTTTACATGCTGGTTGCTATCTCAGAGCACTTTCAATAACCATTTGAATGTAAGGCACTACATCTGACAGAAAAGTATCACTGAATATATTATTTATCTGGCTAATACCACAAGAATAATTAATAAGTGTGTGTATACTCTCCTGAAACATCACTGAATGACTGTTGGCATATATAACGAATTGTCAAAAGTAAACATAAACAGGAAATAAAACGCTGCACACTGTTTCATGCTCAGGCAGTGTATTCCCTTGTCACAATATCTGTCATAACATTTCCAAAAAACCTGCATACAAAGAGCATACTACAGTTTAAATAATGCATGAAACTCTTCATATTATGATAGCAATTTCCACTTGATTAGCTTCTGCAGAGCTACAACACAGAGCAGAAATTCTTCTACAACTGTATAAATTATGCAGAGTTCATTCAAAGAGCATAAACATTAGCTGATTATATTTACACACTTAATAAAGCACAAAACTCTATCTACTCTATAATTTATTTTGTTTTACTAATTTAAAAAAGTGCTTTGACTATAGAAATCAAAACACATTTTTTTTATTTTTAGCTGCAATATACCTAGTATGCCTTATTTTCAGACTATGTTTAATCCCTGATGAGCATCAACATAACAGCTTTTAGCTTTCATCTTCGTCAGGTCTACAGTCTCAACATAAAACATGATAAACTCTTTGGGGACTTAAACTCAGTTGTAAGGCAGTGAAGACTGGCAGAGTTAGGCAAGAAAAAGACAAGTACGAACTGGGTAGAACATTGAACAATAGTTTGTAATTGGTATGTAAAATGCTGAAATAGAGTGGTCAGGCAAGAGAAACAAATATGTTCATGAAAGAGAAGTAGTCTATCAAGCAAAGAAATAGCTCCACATAACTTTACAAATTAATGTCACATCATTCCATAAAAGATGAGCAATGCCCACTGCATATCAGATTTATTTTTATTAGAGTACCATTTCGGAGTTTATTTTAGCATTGTCCTGTTTTTTTTTTCATACAGCACATTGATAACATTGATTTCTACTGCTACCTCACAGTTGTTAGTCCTGATGTTTGGTTATTTTCTGGGGTGCCTGCTGTGTGAAGTCTGGACTTTTCCTTGTGTCACAAAAATGTATTAGTCATTGATAACTCTGTTGTAACACACTGAGACACAGTACTCACCAGGCTGCCAAGGGATTGAGTGACAGCATAACTCTCAACTTCTTTGCTCAAGAATTCTTGACAAAGCCAAAAATAATGGGGAACAAAGGTTCAAACTCCTGGACAAATTTGAAATATTATTTTAATTCCCTTGAAAAGTTGACAGAACAACAACTTTTACATCAACATGCATTTAATAAACATTAATGAGTATAAACCTACAAATTCTGGCATTACTGAAGGTCTGTTCTCATCAGTAATTTACCAGAAAATCTAATATTTTATGAGAGAGCAAAAATATGAAGCAATATCAGGGATATTCTGTAAAATCAGGGACAGTTGAGATGTGAGTGACAGCTGCCTTTCTAGTGTTAGGATTAGGGATGTTACTTGGGCCCTTAGGTCCCCGAACCACCCAATATACAATTACAACCTTGCTGTTGCCAATAAGGGAGTGAACAATCCTAAGCATTCCATCATGGAGGAGATACAGAAAGATATTACTGAGTACCATGCTAATGTCTTTGAAGAAGGCAAGGTTCTGGTATTGAGCAATGGTTTTCCTTTTTCAAATAGCTAAATTCAGAAACTGGGTTTTAAATCAATATCATACTAGGAAGATCTGATATATGCCTGCATTAGATGAAATGACAACAAGATCCTCTCACTGCATTGCCAAGGATTGCCTGCACCTTTTAAGCCTCAGTTTGTGCGTGGTGGCTGACTATTTCTGCCACCAAGCTTAACTGATGGACATCCCAACATTGCAAATTCCAATCAGCATAATATCAAGGTAGCACTGCTGAATGCAAGAACACTAAACAGCAAAATGTGTGAATTCAAGGCCTTCATCACCCTGAAAGATATCAGCATTTGTGCAATTACAGCCACTCGGCTCCAGTACATTGTTAGCACGTCCTTTGTTCCATGGTGCTATGCATATCATGCATTCGAATCAACCAGCTATGGGAAAATATCTTTATTTATATCTAATGCCTTTGTCTTTCACCAGATTCTATGTGATACACTCAGTAAGATCAAGTATCACATTATAACCAGTTATTAAACCCCATCTATGACATATTCAAAATATGAAGAATATCTTAACTAGTTAGAAAAGGTAACAGTTGAACCAAATACCTTGCTTATGCATGACTTCCTCTTCCTACATATGAACTGTAAATATATGTTGTCAATAGCAAATATGCCAAAAATTCAAGGATTTCATAAATGACAATACACTTGACCAGATTGTCCCCCTGCACCCAGAGATATGACATTATCTCGCAAAATTTTCCCCAATTTGCACTACTCCACTCCACTCCAATTGCTATCTGCTTCCTAGTCTGAGCTGAACATGAAAACCCTGAAAACCTGATTTGTTGTCCCTAATAACTCCTTTACATTCAGGGATTACTCCGAAACCAGCTGCTTTCTATTTACCAGTCTTAATGATAAATAAAAATGGTATAATTCTCAAGTAAAGAATGTACATGAGGCTTTTGACTGCTTTTCTAAAATGTACTTCTTTTAGGATAGAAATAATGAGAAATCTGCCCCATCCTATGTAAACCTATGTGATGTAACTCCCACATCAAAAAACTATAAGAAAAATGAAAAACTCTTAGCCATCTCTAAAAGATGTCCATTTCAATATTGTAAGGGATTTAAAGCTTATAAGTAAATCTTTCAAGCTCATCATTAAGAAACGGAAGGACATCTATGAACTTAGGGTTGCAGCTACTTCAAAAGACAAATATAAGGCCTTCTTCAGTTATATTATGAAGCTTAGAAACAGCCAACAATTTTATACTGAGCTTGCTTTTAATGGTATTTCATTCTCTTTCCATAAGGATACCATTAATATTTTTGCAGATACATTGTATTACAGCTACACACCCTTTACCATCTCCTTTGCCTCACTCCACCCCATTCCTCTTGCACCTCTCCTGTTGATATCACTTTGTACCAAGCCATTTTGGCATTTTTCAAAATTAAAAATACCAGTTCTATGGGCTCTAATACTATCTTTGAATATCTGCTGAAAAGCATTAATGTCCATCTAGCAAAATGTCAATGGGCTTAACACATAAACCTGTGTCTCCACTAGTTACACACCCAATGTTTGGAGAACAGCTATTGTGGTGCCACTGCATAAAGGTGGTGCCTTAAATTGCCTAGGGAATTATTGGCGTTATGAATCTAATTGGTATCATTTGCAAGGCTATTTGATGTATTATAGCTGAACTAATAAACAGTGATATAGGTGATCTTGTGTCTGAGACTTCACACTTGTTTGGTTTTGTAAAAGACAAGTAATGCTTACTTAGCCTGGATGAGTTATTTGAAAAGCTTGCTGAAGTGATGAACAAAGAGTATACATTTCTCACTGCTACCTGTACTTTACCAAGATTTTTGACACTATCCCCCATAATGGAATTGTTGTTAATCTCTTCCAACTTAACCTTAGCCAATAACACATCCATACAGTATGTATGGGTTGTCTGAAACATTCCATTAATGTCAGAGGAATTCCCTCTGTACATAAAAAAAACAGCAGTGTCATGCAGGACTTTTTCTTAGACCCATTCGCTTGGGCAGGTACTTTTTTGCCATGATACTGACATCAGACGATTATGGTGAACCACGTTTGCTGATAGTTACAAGCTGTGGTCTGTTTCCAAATCCCATTCTAATACTCAAATTCTGCAGCAATGGTTAGACCAAACACCTGCTTGGTGTGTCGGATTTGTGCTTAACCTCCTCACACCAAGAAATGCAATATAGTTTGACTTTGATGGAGCTAGCTTCACTACAGTATACCATATACATAACATTAAACTAAGATAACACTTCTGAAGAGGCTGGCATTTAAAATGCAGAATGGTACCTTTACATGCCCCATAATCTTCAACTATTTTAATTGTCACAGGCACTTTGCAAATGAATATCTTGCAGTATGGCACAAGCTGCATAGCCTTTCACCCCAGTGGCGAAGTCTTCATCCTCACCTAGAGTTCCTTTCACCAAAAGAAAAATAAACCATCTCCCCTAGCAGTCATCTGATTTGGACATCAGATCAGAAGAATGCCTCGTGTATTCCAGCTATAGGTTCCCCACCGCCAGCCCCAGACATAGCAGAGAATCAGTTTCTTCTAGCTCTCCACCTGAGGATGTCTGTTTAGAAAAGTAAATTAATTTGATGAAAGAATATTTAAACTGGGGAACTAAAGAACTGCTGAACTCCCACAAGAGGTACTTCAAATTCTCACGCATTGAATACTACAAAAGAGTCCAAGCCAACAGCCAGTCCACTGGTTTCTTTCATGTGAGGATGCTTTTGATAATGTCTTCCTACACTTGCTCTTTCAGTCACAAGCTGTCAGCAGAGAATGAATTTAAATGTCTTTATAAATCCCTATGACAGAAAGGGTTCAATCTGGTACTAGCTAATTATATACTTCCAAATAAGGAGACTTGTATCATGAGAAGGTTCAGAAGGGGATTAGAGATTGCAAAACATTTATGCTCCAGTATCAGGGAGATGTTCAAAACCAAATGGAGGATATAAGTGAGGAAATACCTGATACAGCTTTGAAACAAAGGCTTCCCAAAGTTTCTTATACCACAGTAAAATTTAGTCAGACTCTTGATGGCTGTAAAGGAGAAGCTTCTCCTGTCACACTTAGGTTCATAGGTAGGTACTAGGCTATCGGCCCAAGGGCCTACGTAAGCCTAGCCAGCAAGGTTCCATAGCTTATGCCACCGAAGAAAGTTATCAGAAGACACTTGTATCTCCAAATCCAGCCTTTGTTAAACAGTACAAAATGGTGGCTTTTAAACATGCTTTTGGGCAAGAACCTTTTGCTTGAGCCTCCTTGTTATGAAGCATCTAAAAAGCTGAAGTAGACAAGCAGAACCTTGCAATCAGTGAAATAACTGTCACATTTCCCAGTTCCTAAATTTAGTAGGAATTTTCAAAGCAAACAATGTTCTCTTTATAGAAAACAATCCTGCTCAGAGCAAGTCAAACAAAAGAAATTATTTGAAAAGATTGGTTGAAAGGAAGCAAGGGCTGAGATAGACAGCAGGGTATTAATGTAGCATAGAGCATCATTTACTAATACAATGCAGTTCCCATTTATTGTTTGTATTAATGCAGTATAATATAAAAGTTCTATAATTTCGATTAATATAACATGGTGCATCACAGACTAATGCAACTCATGCCCCCACTTTGGTTGGCATTAATATAGAACAATGCAGCTTATATTAATGCCATTCAGAGCCCCTTTATGGTTTAGATTAACAGTCTAAGACATCATTCAATGTTTAATCTAATATAATGCATCATACACTAATACTGCCTGTCTTAGTGTAAATATCTGAACTGTTTCATGAGATGGCCACCATGCCACAAAGGAAAAATAGCAATTTTTTCACACAGCCTTACTTGGTCAAGTAACTTTGTTTCATTAATATAAAACAAAAAATGGAGTGATTCCCGGGATGAATTTTCTACTTCCCATCCACTCATCAAGATTTCTCTTGAAGAGGGCCAGTGAGGTGCTCTGTTTGACATGTAATGGAAGTCTATTCCATAGCATGGGCAGTCTCTGGGTTATGAACCTGTCCCTCCAGCACGTTCTGTTGATTGTGGCAAAGAGGTTGAGGTCTCTGGAGCATGTGGTGCAGAAGGATTAGGATGTCTTTAGATATAGCATTTCTAACAGAGCTGGATCACACATGGCTTTGTAAGTCAAGCAGAGATTGCCTCTAATTAGGTGATATGAGACAGAGAATAGTTGGAGTTGTTTGAGTCTGTCCATATAGGACACGTGTTTAAGGCCTAGGATCCTCTTTGTGAGGTACTTTTGTAGTTTCTCCAGCTGTTGCAGGTGTCTAGTGAGGTACATACCAAATGGGGAATTGTACTCGATGATTGGCCTAATGAGGGAAGAGTAGAGAGAGGCAATGACCTCTTTCTTCCTGGATGCAAAACCCTTAGTAATGAGATGTGCCACATAGAAGGACTTTCTGACTACAGTGGCAATGTGGTGGTCAAAAGAGAAGTTGCTGTCAACCTGTGTTCCCAGATCTCTTATAACGCCATCTGTGTTCAGTAGATTACCATCGATGTGTTAATTTATGGGAACTGGGTTTTTCCCAAAGAGGATGACGACGCATTTTTTGGGGGATTGAGCTTAAGGCCATGGTTCGGACACCAGTCATTAGTCTCAATGAGTCCTTTCTGTAGGATGTCAACACAATGGCTCCCAACTTGCAGTCATCTGTGAACTTTGTCAGCCAGAGTCCCTTCATCAAGTAGATACCAAACAGAAGAGGACCCAGATCCGATCCCTGTGGGACACCACTCATGACTGGTCAGTAGTCTGACTTGGAGTCAGCTACTTTCACACTTTGGGTAATATCTGTGAGCCAGTTTGCAATCCACCTAGTGATATAGGGGTTTATGCCTAGTTTAGTGAGGTTTTGTATGATTCCTGAGTGGGGAATGGTATCAAAGGCCTTGGCCAGATCAAGGTAGGCTGTATAAACCAACTTGCCTTCTCCACAGCTCTGGTGACTGACTCAAAGAAGTTGACCAAGTTGAGCAGGCATAATCTACCCTTCACAAAACCAAACTATGTGGGATCCAGAGTTTGGAGATTCCCTATATCCTTGTTTATTAGGTCCATGATGATGCATTCCACAGCTTTGCGTATCAGACTTGTCAGACTAATGGGGCGATATTTCCCAGGGTCTGTAGTCGCTCCTACATATTTATTTATTTATTTATTTATTTATTGCATTTGATTACCGGGGTAGTCCACTGGGCCAGAAGAATCCATTTTCAGTGGAGGCCTGGGGAGAAAAGCTCCACATTTAACACATACAGACAAGAAATATGTTACAATGATACAGGATATATAATACAACAGTAGCAAATAAAACAACATTATGATTGCACACAGGTAAAATTGGAGATGAACATTATGATTGCATACAATAGATTATTAACAAAGGGTGAATTGGAGACAAGCAGTGAGGAAATAGCATACAGTCATGGATTGAAAGTATGAAATAAAGGTAAATTAAATATTGAGTAAGACAAATAGCAGAGAAGAAGGAAAAACAGCATGGTAATGTAGGTGTACTGCAGGCTCAAAGTGAGTATACAAATGAGTTGGGTGGTTGGGAGAAAGGGAGATTAGAGTGATTATGGAGAGAAGAGGAGAAAGATAGTGAGAGATTCAAGTTATGTGGTTCTTAGTAGAGGTGCAAGTGTATAACCACTGTGAAGAGAGATGAAGTTTAAGGGATTTTGTAAAGGTAGAGGCGTTAGGCTTTGTGGAGAGGGATGACTATAGCAGTGTGCCATTTGGTAGGGACAAAGCTTGAGGTGAGGCTGTGATTGAACAGGGCACACAGGTGAGGTGCCAGTTCACTCTGTAGTTCATGTAGAAAACAGCCAGGGATATTGTCAGGTCTCATAGAAGCTGTATTCTTGGCCTTGGACAGTGCTGTTTTAACCTGCACAACAGTAATGCCAATCAGTCTTGTGCTCTCCCTAGGAAATGTCCGCTGCTATCAATTTGCTGAGCCAAATGATTCAGAGAATCACTTACCCGAGTAAAATTTTACTCTAGGAGATAAAAGTGATTGCCATGTACTCTACAGGAACAACTGCAGGCCAAAACCCAGAAATAAACCCACATGGTGGAACTATAAAATTAACAAGCTTTATAACAAAAAGAATTTTGCACAAAAGTAAGAATAGCAATTCCCAGAATGCTAGAGCTCTTGTCACTGAAATAAACAAACAACTTAGGAGTTTAATAAAATCCACCAAACCCAAGTTTGAGGCTAAAATAGCTATGCAAGCCAAAGACAGTCACAAGACATTTTTTAGTTATGGTCATAATCTCAAAAGCACAATGCAGCAATGCACTGAGATTGAAGATATGGCTAACCTACTGGTCAATAAACTTAGCTCTGACTTTACCACTCTGTCTCCTCCATGGTTGCCTTCTAGGTTATCTGTTATTAATATTGATAAAATGGACAATGTATATGTGAATATTTTTGTCAAATACTGTGTTTTCTTGCATTTAAAAATGTAAGTATATTAATTAATGTTTGCCTGTTTCATGTGGACTTGTGTTTTTTTTTTTTTTTACCGGGATAAACTGTGATTGCAGTTTAACAAGTTCGGGTCTAGCTGGTGCTTGAGTGCCCCATTTAGTTGTAAGCTATCACTTGCAAGTTGAAGAAATTGTAGAGCATGAGTAATATGTAGTTATTACAAAGGTGTATACAAATTATTTCATAAGTACATGAGAACTGAGGAAAAGCATTGCTTACTGTACTTATTTCCTTGTTTCACTTGAAAGAAAGTTACTGTTTGTCGTTTTTGCATTTAAGTTACCTGTAACACATTGCACTTAAGTTACCTGGCACTTGCTCGCTAAAGCAATTATATGTCAGCACTAAAAATTAAAAGCACTACACCCTCACTCCCCACTGGCCCTTGTTTTCAATTATTAAGGAATTCCCAATATTATTCTAGCATGTCCAAAGGTCAGTTGTCAATCTCCTCTCCGGTCCAGCTGGTGAATCTGGGAATCTTGAGGCAATGTTACAACTGCCTCATGTACACAGACAACTCTCTCCTCCTCCCAACAAATTTCAACACATGTTAGAGATGCAACCATATAGCCAAACTGGAGGCTAAGCTCTCTCAACTCAGTACTGGCAAAACCAGTCAGGAGGAGAAGGAAACCACACTCACTACAATTCCAGTCTCACATAGATCTACCACGACAGCAAACCAAACACATAATCACACAAAAACATACTCAGAGGCTCTAAATAAAGATCTGCCTAAGCAGCAGAGACCTCCAAAGCAGACACCCAAGCAACTGCTACCCCAAAACAAAACACGTGCAACACATATCTCACAAAGCCAGTGTGCCGAACAGTCACAGCCCTTAAGACTAAACAACACACCTGATACACTTGTAATAGGTGACTATATCATCAGGCACACTGACGTCCTGCTCACCAGCCTGAACAAGGAAAGTGTCATGGTGATCAGCCTGTCGGGCGCTAGGATCTGCCACATAACACAAGCACTCAGGTCACTCCAAGGCAAGTACAAATATGACTCAGTCATTGTCCATGCTGGTGTGAATGACCTGAGACGTACCTCCCTGGACTACATGAAAAGAGACATAAAGGAGCTCTCTGAGCATGTAGCCCAGGCCGGTATGACCCTGATCTTGAGTAGCATTTTACCCTCACCAAGAATGATGCCACAATATGAAGACAAGATGATCAATTTCAACAATTGGCTTAAGTACTGTTGTCATTCAAAGGGGATCCAATGCCTGTCAGCTTGGGATGATATGCTCGACAAGCCACGATGCTTTGCTAGGGACGGCTTGCACCTGTCGCCCCTGGGCTTTCGGATATTGGCAAAGGCTCTTGCTACCCCCATAGTGCCTTTTTTAGGCAAGGCTTAAAAGACAAACCCACCTCCATAGGTATCACAAGGGATAAGAAACTAAGAGTAATGCTACTTAACGCCAGAATTCTAAACCTCAAGATGCACGCACTCTAAACTCTCCTTAGCATGGAGAACATCGATATCTGTGCAGTAACAGAAACCTGGTTCAGGGCTCCCAAGAGCACCCCAGCACTACCAGGTTATACCTCATACCATGCTTTTCGGCCCCAAAACTTGGACCGAACCACAAAAGGAGAGGGAGTATCGATATTCATCAAAGATACCCACACCTCCAGGTTGGTGGCAAAGCACGAAGCATCAGAGACTATCCATGTGCAACTAACAGTGGGTTAAACTGCCTTCCAGTTTATAGACTGCTACAGACCACCCTCCCAAACCCAGGAACCCCACTCGGCCTTTCTGAGAACACTGGAAAATATGAAGGTCTCTCCAAACACCATTATATTGGGTGACTTCAACTACCCAAACATAGACTGGGAGCATTACTCTAGCTCCAACACCCTAGCCCAAAGGTTCCTAGAATTTATAAACTCAAATGCTATGGAACAACTTGTTACCACTCCCACAAGAGGGGAAAACATACTGGACCTGATCATCACCAACATGGGGACTCTATGCTCCAGACCAGATGTGTATCCCTCACTGGTAAGATCAGACCATAAACTAATCTCACTGGATATTCACATCCCGACCCCACCCCCTGCCCAGAAAACCACAGTGAAAAACTTCTCTAAAGCAAATTTCACACTCCTCAAAACCGAGGTGGAATCCTCCAAAGCCCCCCGGCCTGTGGAAAATACGGCCCAGACCTTTATAAACGCATTCTATGAACACCTTCAGGAATGCATGGATCATGCGATCCCAAATAAAACCAAGACCCAATCCTCCAAAGGCAGACGTCCTGTCTGGTGGACCCCAGCCATAAACAAACTATACAATAGAAGGAGGAAGCTACTAAATGATAGAGCAAAATCCCAAAAAGGGAAGGCATCACTGATCAGTATTAGCAAAAAACTACGGGTACTCATAAAATTGTCTAAGGTCAGCTTCGAGAGAAAAATTGTACAGGACACTAAGGATAATCACAAGGCTTTCTTTAGTTATGTTAGGAACCTGGGTGGTAATTCCCAGATATGCTCAGAATTAGTCCAGAATGACAAAAAATACACTGAACCCACAGACATTGCCAACATCCTAGCTAACAGGTTCAGCGCAAACCCCCCCCCCTCCCCACCAAAAGGGCAAATATCTATCCCAGCAGAGTGCTGCCCCCTGACATCTCAGATGCTCAGGTAAGAGCCGCCTCTCCAAAGCAAAAACACAGCATCAATGGGACCAGACGGTGTCCCGGCTGCCCTACATGAACTCCAAGAAGAGCTAAACCCAAACATAAAACTACTGTTCAAGTCTCAGCCTTACTACAGGATATGTGCCCAAAGAGTGGCGTACAGCAACAGTAGTCCCTCTCCATAAAGGTGGTGCCTCAACAGATCCTGGAAACTATCGCCCAATAAGCCTGACTAGCTTGGTCTGCAAAGCTATGAAAAGGATCATCATGGACCTCATAAATAAAGATATTGGGGACCTACAGACACTGGATCCTACCCAGTTCGGCTTTAAGGGCAGATACTGCCTCTTAAACCTGGTTGATTTCTTTGAAACAGTCACCAAGGCCATTGACGAGGGGAAGGTGGTCCAAACAGCCTACCTGGACCTCGCAAAAGCCTTCGATACAATACCCCACTCGGGCATTATAGATAAGCTCACCAGCTTAAATATAAACCCCTATGTCACTAGATGGATTGCAAATTGGCTCAAGGACAGAACCCACATGGTTAGAATTGCTGGAGCCATGTCAGACTCCAAACCAGTTACAAGTGGTGTCCCACAAGGCTCAGTCCTGGGACTTCTCTTGTTCGGTATATATTTCTCGGAGGTACAGGCCAACACGGAAGGACTGTGGCTGACCAAGTTTGCAGATGACTGCAAACTGGGCACCATAATCGACTCTCCAGCCGACACAAGCATCCTCCAAAAGGGCCTCATAGAAACAGACAACTGGTGCCAGAACCATGGCCTCAAGCTAAATGCCAAAAAGTGTATAGTCATCCACTTTGGCAAAAACAAAGTGCCCACAAATGACCACATAGGTGGTAATCCATTAAGTACAGAAGACGTAATTAGGGACCTGCGGACCCAAGTTGATAGCAATCTTTCATTTGACAACCACGTGGCCAAAGTGGTTAGAAAAACATTTTATATAGCCCACCTAATCATGAAGGGATTCACATCTAGATCAGGGAAGGTCATCATGCCTCTTTACTCATCCCTCATCAGGCCCATAATTGAGTACAATGCCCCTTTTGGGATGTACCTTACCAGACACCTGCAGCAACTGGAAAGACCCCAAAAGTACCTCACCAAGAGGATCAAAGGGCTCAAAGAGATGCCATATGCTACCCGGTTAAAGAAACTCCAGCTCTACTCAGTGGCATACCGCCTGTTCAGAGGTGATCTGTGCCTGACGTATAAAGCCATGTCCAACCTGGAATTAATGGACATGCTGCACCTCAGAAAATCCAAATCCCATTGAGCTATGTGCTCGAGAGACTTAAACCTCAGCACTGAAATAAATAGGACATGCTGGAGGGACAGATTCATAACCCAGAGGCTCCCTTCACTCTGGAATAAAATCCCAGTCCAGGTTAGGCAGAGTCCCTCATTGACTCTCTTCAAGAGGAATCTTGAAGAGTGGATGGGAGATCGTAGGTTTACCCCGGGTATCACTTCTGTGTCACCGTTAGACAGAGGCACAGTATACTAACCTTGAAAAAGGGCATAGCAAAATAAATTTAAAATGGGTGGCGAAAGCCAAACACATTCTGGCTAGGCTTATAAATGCCCTAGGGCAAATAGCCTAGTATGAACCTATGAACCTATGAACCTGTATACCTGAAACTGGCTAAAAATGCTGCACTGATGGCTCCAGACAATATCGCTGGATGTATCTTAAATACTACAAAGCACGATTTAGCCACAACCCTAACAACACTGTTTAGCCTAAGCCTCCATACAGGTTTTGCACCAAGTGAATGGAGAACAGATACAGTCATTCCCCTGTATAAGAGGCAACCATCCACAGAAGGCAATTACAGACCCATAAGTCTGACCATATACTAAAAAAACAAAATGAAGCCACATGCAGATAAAGCTTTTATTACTCTTGGTACCTCGGCCTCTCACCTTCAAGGGATAAACAGTTCAATTTGCCATCACCTTAAATAGTTACAAATTGTAATTAATTTCCAGTTAATTTAATAAGACTACAAAATCCCACAAATAGTTAATCATTAACCAACATACACATGAATCCCACCAAAATTCCCACACATAAAATCCGGGTCTATATTAGATAAACGAAAGTTTATCTAACTGAACGCTCACATGAGCGAAAATCCAAAAACTTGAAACTGCAATTGTGGGGAGGCTGTGCCCCCCACACCCCCCACTAAATATATATTCCAACTCCAAGATTGCACTACAGTGAGGAAAGGGCAAATATTCCCATCTTCACTATACCGCGATATCACAATTGTGGTTTCAAGTTCCACAATTTTCACTCATGTGAGCATTAGATTAGATAAACTTTTGTTTATCTAATATAGACCATAAAATCCCACATATTAATATTAAAAATTGAATAAAACCTCCTGGTTGAGACCCCCTGGCAGAAAGAGTACCATAATTAAATATAATATGACAAAGATAGAATAGAAAGTTTACCCAAAGGTCCTTCTAGGTAGAAAATGGGTGCAGCAGCAATATGTAAAAGAAACTTCGAAGGACCACCAAAAAACGTATAACTCAGACACAATTTATTCGAACAAAGTTAAAACAGGATAGCGCCGGACACCTCTGGTACGCTTCATCAGATCTAATTTCATACATAATAAAAATGTCTTTAAATAGTGTTGTCAATTAAAACCAAATGGTTAATGATTCAATTTATGAGCATTAACTACATTCATTTAGTGCTCCTTATATGGACATTTCCTGTTGAAGTTTTCAACAGGAAATGTCCATATAAGGAGCACTAAATGAATGTAATTAATGCTCATAAATTGAATCATTAACCATTTGGTTTTCATTGACAACACTATTTAAAGACATTTTTATTATGTATGAAATTAGATCTGATGAAGTGTACCAGAGGTGTACGAGAAAGCGCTTATCCTGTTTTAACTTTGTTCGAATAAATTGTGTCTGAGTTATACATTTTTTGGTGGTCCTTCAAAGTTTCTTTTACATATATAATTAAATATAACTGTAGTTTTGAGTTGATTTAATTTACTAGCAAAATCCCCGCTCTCCACCACCACAGGTTGTGCTAAAACACTAAAAAACAAAGAATCCCCCTCACCACAATGTACCTTATGAAATTTTTTTGCGACTGAGCAACCCATATTACCTTTCATAAACAGAAAATTTACCCCAGGACTGCCCTCTGTATTACTAATGGACATATGCAGTTCCTAAATACTGTGTCCCATGTATGGGTCCCTTAGATTGTCTATGGTATGATCCCAGTTATTCTCATCAGGGGTAATATATAATTATCGACTATCAGATGGGTAAGGTCAATCTATAACCAAATGGGATTGATTATTTCAAGCACAAAAAAGGGAAGTTTGATAGGCTTAAAATGCCCTGAAAGGGCAGTTAGCCTAGTACTTACCTAAGAACCTACAAAAGCACAATGGTCACTCATTCATGGCTATGGGAGTACTCGCAGAGCAGGTATGTTCAGAAAAGACATGGCGTGCTGACGTACTAGTGTGTGTGTGTGTGTGTGTGTGTGTGTGTGTGTGTGTGTGTGTGTGTGTGTGTGCATGTATGTATTTGTATGTACTTGTGTGTGTGTGTGTGTGTGTGTGTGTGTGCATGTACGTGTTTGTATGTACATGTGTGTGTGTGTGGGTGTGTGCGTGTGTGTGTGCTGCAGTGCTTGTGTGTGTGTGTGTGTGTGTGTGTGTGTGTGTGTGTGTGTGTGTGTGTGTGTGTGTGTGTGTGTGTGTGTGTCTGTGTGCATGCACATGTGTGTGTGTAGTTAAGAGTATAGGAGTCACATCTAAAATGCAGGGTCCTACACAATTACACAAAGTAAAAAAAAGAATGGTTGCTGTCACAGACAGAGGAGATTTATTTGACGGAAAGTACAGTGACAGATCCATATATTCCTGAAATATGATTTTTGTGAGGCATTAAATGTTTGGGTTTGATGATCTGTCAGATGGATGAGAGAAGCAAGTTCCAGATTTTAGCAACAAAGCTAGAGTAAAGGGAGTCACCATGACAGTTATAGCAGGGGCTACTAAAGGTCACTAATTTGAAGAGTGAAGTTTTCTTATGAAATAATACCACTGAAGAAAATTCTTTAGGGATGGCCCACTGTCTTGCATGTACTGTATACAATTGTATCTGCTATTTTGAGTCCGCAGTAGACAAGTTTATTTGGGTATTCAAGCCAATTAGATACTTGGTCCATTAACATAATTTTTATTAAACTTTTAGATCCTATGGCCTCATCTTATCTTGGAAGCTGCAGATAAACGCACGAACTGTACTGTCAGATTACATGAACCTAACACTTATTCATTTCCAGTACTTGCATTTTGTTTTCCACGAAATGAGATGGAATTATTTTAAATTAATAGATAGCTGCTTTCTCTGGCAGTGACTGAATAGCAATGATATGATTAGAAAGGAAGACAATGAAACATTTGCCCTAAATTGTACTGAAAACCCTAATTAATGCACAATATATCCATTTTTATAATCCAGAAAAATATATGTGTTAACTCACATGTGTGTAAAACTGACTGAGAGACTAGCAGACAGGAAGCTACACAAAATGGTATGTTGTATGTTGTAAATATATCCTTTCTTGATGTGTCACTTGGGCAGCTTAACTTGATATTTAAAAATATACACAAATATACAGGTAGTTGGGGTGATAGACTTATTATTCAGATGAGGTATTATATAACTCCTTACTAAGGACCACTTTATAAACAGGCCATGTTCTGACAGCATCATTGAATAGCCGTCAAAAAAATGAAACATAATATCAAGGAAAAATAACTTTTTTGTGGCGGACACCCCCCTACACACACACACACACACACACACACACACACACACACACACACACACACTGCATCCTTGACTTTGATGGGCAAGTTTCTAATTAAAATAATTGTATTAACACCTCAAATAGTGTGGGTTATTTAAAGGATATCTGCATATCTTCATTGTGTATTATAATTGGGTTAAGAATATTTATATTATTTTTTAAGGTATGGTTACACAATCACTGGCTTTTATGCCAGTCCTTTCCTAAAAGTAGTTGATATTTGGGACTTTATTTTTCCTCCTCTATGATAAGAAATTATTTATTTTAGAAGATACATATTTCTTAGTCTTAGCCTGAAATCCTAATATACAGTGTTGGTGCTAAAACAGTTGCTTTGATAAACTCATAATCAAAATAGAAAAAATATATATCATAATTTATGGATAAATAGTTGCTTATTTATGATTTTGTTGAAGTACTAACTAGTATCTTATTTTTTTACCATTTCCTACTGCTTATATGCATTTCAGTATATTTGGACAGTGTTTTTCTCTACCAGTTACAATGACTATTCACTTATCTCTTGCGGTGGGTAGTTAATTTTTGCCAGTTGACCTAAAACACTACTATGGCAGTTACTCATAGGACACACCTTTGAAATAGCTAAAAAATGTCTCTGACACATTCTTCTCATGGGACTAGATTGAGGTAGAGACATTTTCTTAAAGACATTTAAGTTTAACTATGACATATGTTATAGCATTTAAGAAAGGGAGACATTTAATGGGCAGAGTTCCAGTGATAGCCTTAGAAATATCTGGATTTCCAGTCTGATCAACCTGTTATCACAAAATGGCTATTAATAGGAAATTTCAGTGCCGATAACTTACTTTTTCATGTTAATGTGTTTTTGGTAAATCGTAGCAGACTTTCTTGGGAGCAGTCATAGAATAGCACTATGCAGTATTTTGTAACACTGGTTATAATCACTACCGATAAGCAGTGCATTGTGTTTTATTGAAGAAAATGAAACTGTCGACATTATGTGACCTTTTTCTAATCCAAAATGCAGTACCATTTTCACAATGGATCCGTGTCTTTTAATCCTAAAAGATAATCTGCATGGACTATATGCAAAGTGGAAAGTAGACATGATGCTGGCATTAGATTTGCTGTTCTATATTCAGTATGTATTCTATTGCATTAACTGTATTATTGTTTGCTTATCTCATTTATGTTAAACAGATACATTTTACTGAACCAAGAGCCATTTGCAGTGAGAAACTTGAGAGAAAATCTTGATGAGTAAACATTCCCTAGAAAAGTGTGTGTAACAAACATCATAACCCGTGTACAGACACCCTAGTGCATATTTGTATAATGTAACAGAATGTTAATTGACAAGAATATTTTGTTATTACCTTTTAGATTTTGACCAAACAATTGCTGGAAAATTATAACATGTAGTGAAAATTATAAAGCAGTTCATTATTTATAACAGCATCCCCGTACTCAATGTCTTCATGGCCGTTTTAGTTCATAAGAAATCTGAAGTTTTAGCAAAATTATTTGCATGTAAGAAATGCATTGACTGTTCACTATCACAATTAAATGAACAATAATCCATTACTTAGTGTGGGAATCGCAGGATTTACCCATGACTGACATGGTTTGATCATGGGTAACTTAGTGTTACAAGAAATCTATCCCAGTGATAGAGCAACATAAACCTACTGTAAGAGATGCTAGTATAGAAACAGTTCTAATCAGAAGCAGAGAGGAGATAGATACAAATACTTATAAATATCCTCAAATCCCTGTCACTAGATGGATCTGCAATAAAATGGTTCCAATCCTATCTAGAAAACAGACAACAGGCAGTGCTTTGGCAAAATATTTTATCTACTCATCTACCCATTAACATAGGGGTCCCCCAAGGGTCCATATTAGGACCCTTACTATTTTCTATATTTATCAACGACCTTCACCTAGCAATCCCCCAAGCTACATGCATACAATATGCAGATGATTTGACACTTATATGCTCAGCCACATCCATATCTGAGCTTTATTCCCTCACCCAAAAGGTTTTTTAACACAGTTGAACTATGGTTTACTCAACGCTGTCTCCTACTAAACCCTAAAAAAACTAAACTCCTCCTTTTCACTCCTACTAGTAAGTCCCCCCCAATAAACCTCACAGTAACATCCAATAACAACACTCTTATATCCCCAGACTCAACTACCAAACTACTTGGTATCACCATAGATAAGAACCTTAACTTTGACACCCACATTAATAATACCTTAAAATCTGTTAACAGAAAACTGGGCTCTCTCTACAGAATCAAACCCTTTCTCTCTCCTGCAGCAAGAATCACTATTGCTCACACTCACCTAATTTCTAGTCTCCTTTATGACTCACCCATATACACTAACCTCTCTAAAACCAACCTTAATAAAATGGAAAGTGCCTACAATAGCATAGCCAGATTTGCTACAGAAAACCCTTTCAGAACCCACCACTGTATTAACCTAAAGCAACTAGGAAGGCTTGAATTACAAAATCAGCTTAAATTCCACCAACTTACCCTTACCCACAAAACCCTCTACCATCCTATGGATACCCCTATACTATCCACCCTCATTGTCCCATACAACAATCTTAAGACCTTACGATCATCACAAAGACTTCTGGTAAATATTTGTAAATCTAACAACAGGGCTGGAGACTCTCTCTTTTGTAATACTGTTGGAAAATCCTGAAACCTTCTTCCTACTGAACTTTCCTCTGTTCCCTCAATATCACTCTTCAAAAATAAACTGAAACTTTTTCTTAAAACACAGTGGTTATGCCCTTGTACTAAACCTGACTGATCTATTACCTTTCCTCCTTGGATCTACCTACTCTCCTCTTTTCTATATTCCAGTTCCTTTTCTTAGTAACAACTAACATTCCTTTCTGGATCTTTTCTTATTATCTCCTCATAACTTCTTTAATCAAACCTGTTTTTAACACATATTCTGAATATTGCAGCTCATACTTTTGTTATCCTTCTTTATACCAACCCGCCTTCTAATAACTTTTCTACTCAGCTGCTATCTTTTACATGTTATAATGCAACTATATCTGTATTATGTTGTGTTTTTTTACTTAGCACTACACTAAGAACAAATGACCAATGAGATTATTCCTTATCTTTTTTTCTAGCAATGTTTAACATGAAATTAATCTTGTATATGTTATTATATTTGTGCTTCCTCGGAACTTATCTCCCTGGAACTCCATGATTTCTCCTGGTCTTTATTTCTAAGAATGTTTAACATGAATTTAATCTTTGTATATTTGATTATATTTTTGTGTGCTTCCTCGGAGCTTATCTCCCTGGGCCTCTACTGAAAATGGACATAAATCCAGTTAGCCTAGCCTGGTCAACAAATGTAAAATAAATAAATAAATAAATAAATAAAATAAATAGTACAAATAACTAGATAGGGAGGGGTTCTAATCTCAGCACTTATGTGTGAGGAACATAAGTAGAAGAAGTCAGACAGTTACAAGAAAACTCTCCCAACATACAAGCATGGAAAGGTAGGAAAACACAGAGTTCTAAACTACATTTCTCATAGAGTAAAGCAGAAATTCAACTGAAGGTAGTTCTAGGCAGACTCTAGGCAACAAATAACCATAAGTAATGAAAAGTTTAAAATTGAAAACATTGTTTCTTGGATACCTACTGCAAAGAGAGACCTACCTATTGAAGGAAAAGAAAGTGAGTGGATGATGTCCACTCACATCAAAACAAAGGGACATCAACCTAAAGGAAAAGAGAACTTTGACGATACTTGTACAGATAGAGAATTTTAAGCAGAATGAGGAATTTTGTTTAGAAGTACCCTGTGTAGGTGAAGACAGAAGAAGCCGCAGTGTCAGTTTTTATGAGAGATGAAGCTATACCTTCCATGTCAAGACAAGTTAATGACAAAAGTAACCCTGAGTTAGTGGACTTACACATAAGCCACATAAACTTTTAAAAATCACAGTCGGAAGATGATACTTCAAGCAGGGTAACACAGAATACAATCAAGAGCACATGGGAGGATAGTGAACAATATATTCCCATTAAGTTGTATTCCTATTTTGAGCTGAGCAATATATCTTATATAAAGTAAGTAAAAACAGAGAGAAACATTTACACCAGTTGCTATGCCCAGCACTTTATAGGACATTGTTAATGAAGCAAGCCCATGGTCACATGTCACAAGGTCACTTCGAGATGAACAAAACATAGGCAAGAGTCAGATTTTACTGGTCAGGCATAAGGACGGAGACACAAAAAAAATCTGTGCTCCTTGCCCAGGGTTGCAGAAAGCTGCATGCCATCCTGCAAAGAATCTGTTGATCCCAATGGCCACCAGTAAAATTTATCAATGGGTATCAGCACATACTAGTAATAATGGACTGTGCTACAAAAATGTCAATGCTATTATATGCAAAGCTAATGCTAAGGCTTTTGCCAGAGAATTCCTACTGCTATTCTGCAGAGTATTTATCAGTAAAGAATTGCTTACTGACCAAGGCATGTCATTTATGACCATAGTAATACATCAGCTGAGCTAATTTTTTTAAAGATAAGCAGTTAAAAAACATCAATGCACCCTCCACACACTGATGGATTGATAGAAAGGTTAAATAAGACTGAAATCCATGTGAAGGAAAGTCACTATTGCAGACAGCAAGCAATGGCACCACTTGTTGGCCTACTTTACCAATATCCACAGCCTTCAAGTTGGATTTACTTATATGAACAATAGCTATCATAGATGACCACTTAGCATTGTCAGGGAAACTTGGGATGATACCATTTAAAGTGTGGTATAACACTGTGTTTATTTGTAACATAGACAAAAGCTGGTTATAAACATATGTGGAAAGCCCAGGAAACGCAACAATGAGTTTATACTGAGAATATGATGCTTCAAGGCAGACATGAAAGTGCTCACATATATTATTAAAGGTTTAGGTTTATTGCCATGCTTGCCATCTCTCCATTTATATTTATTTTTACAGTTCATTTGAATATATGTGTTCATAGGTTCATAGGTAGGTACTAGGCTATTGGTCCTAGGGCCTATATAAGCCTAGCTGAAAAGGTACCCTGGCTTTCATCACCCAAGAGAATTATTTACCTGTGCCCCTGTCAAGCAGAGCCACAGAAGTGATCCCCGGGGTGAATTTCCCATTTCCCATCCAATCTTCAAGATTTTTCTTGAAGAGTGCTAATGAGGAGCTTTGTTTGCTATAGAAAGGTAGTTTGTTCCAGACTATTGGAAGTCTCTGGGACAGGACTCTATCCCTCCATCATGTTCTGTTTATTGTGGTGACAAGGTTTAGGTGCCTAGAGCATGTAGCTCAGAGGGATTGGGATTTCTTTAAGTGGAGCATGTCCAGCAGTTCTGGGTTTGATATAGCTTTGTATGTTAGGCAGAGATCGCCTCTGAGTAGGCGATATGCGACTGGGAAAAGCTGGAGTTTTTTTGAGACAGTCTGCACAGGGCATCTGTTTGAGGCTGGTAATCCTCTTTGTGAGGTATTTCTGCGGTCTTTCCAGTTGTTGTAGATGTTTTGTGAGGTACATACCAAAAGGGGCGTTGTACTGTATAATGGGTCTAATGAGTGACGAGTAGAAGGGAGCAATGATCTATTTTTTCCTGAATGAGAAACCGTTTGTGATGAGGTGTGCGTGTGCCACATAGAAGGATTTCCTAACTATTGTGGTGAAATGATTATTACTACTGTCCACCTGTGTCCCAAGGTTTCTTATCGCACTTTCAGTGTTAAGTAGACTACCGCCTATGTGGTAGTTTATGAGTACAGAGTTTTTACCAAAAGGGATGACAATGCATTTTTTGGCATTGAGCTTGAGGCCATTGCTTTGACACCAGGTATCTGAATCAGTGAGGCCCTTTTGTAGGATATCCACATTGTTAGGAATTTTGATTATGGCTCCTAGTTTGCAGTCATCTGCGAACTTCATTAGCCAAAGACCTTCTATGTTAGCCTGTACTTCAGAGAAGTAGATACCAAACAGTAGAGGACCCAGGACTGAACCCTGTGGTAATCCACTTGTCACTGGTCTGAAGTCAGATTTGGAGGCTGCTACTTTCACAGTGTGGGTTCTGTCAGTGAGCCAGTTGGCAACCCATCTTGTGACATAGGGATTTATACCTAGTTTAGTGAGTTTATCTATAATTCCAAAGTGGGGGATGGTGTTGAAAGCCTTGGTGAGATCTAGATAGGCTGTGTGAACCACCTTACCCTCATTTATGGCTTTGGTGACTGCTTCAAAGACATCTATTAGGTTTAGGAGACATGATTTGCCTTTTACAAACCCGAACTAGGTGGGGTCCAGAGTTTGGAGATTACCAATGTCTTTGTTTATAAGTTCCATGATGATACGTTCCATGGCCTTGCAGACCAGGCTCGTCAGGCTAATGGGGCAGTAGTTCCCTGGGTCCATGGTGGATCCCCCTTTGTGGAGTGGGATAACCATCGCTGTGCATCATTCAGTGGGTACAAAGCCTGAGGTGTGGCTATGATTGAACATGGTACTTAGGTGGGGTACCAGTTTGTTCTGTAGTTCATGTAGATCACAGCCAGGGATGTTGTCAGGTCCCATGGATGCTGTGATCTTGGCTTTGGAGAGTGTGGTTTTTACCTGTGCAGCCGTGATTATGGGAACTTTGCATTCTTCCAGTATAGAGATGGGCCCTTTAGGGGGTGAGAGGGGTGTAAAGTTAGCACTGAACCTATCTGCCAGGATGTTGGCAATATCAGTTGGTGCTGTATATTTAGTGCCATTGTGCTGTAACGCAGAACAGATCTGAGTGTTGCCATTGAGATTCTTGACATAGCTATAGGATGCTTTGTGGTTGTCTTTAGAAACAGTGGTGATTTTGTTTTTGTAACTAGATTTGGAGGATTTTATGAGGGATCTCAGCTTCTTACTCAGACTGAACAGAGAGTTCCTCCAATCATGAGATTTTACTCTTTTTTGCAGCAGTTTCTTTCTTCTGTTGTAGAGTTTGTTTATGGCAGGGGACCACCAGATTAGCTTCCTTTTTTTGGAGGATAGCATATTGGTTCTGTTAGGGATATCACAAACCATGCACTCGTGTAAGTGCCTATAAAGTGCATTTTTTTGTAGGATTCAACAGTCGTACAACTATTGTCCATCTGCATGGGTGTCGTGAAGTTTGCCACTTCTGTCTTAAGAAACGTGAAGTTGGCTTTGGAGAAATTTTTTACAGTGGTTTCCCATATGGTGGGTGGTGATGGGATGCAGATGTCTAGGGTGATTAGCCTGAGGTCGGATCTGACCAATGAGAAATTGACCTCTCGTATGGAACACTGGTCGCCCATGTTGGTAATGACCAGGTCAAGGATATTGCTGCTTCTGGTGGGGGTGTGAATAAGTGGATCCAAGGTGTTGGAATTTATGTTGTGGAATGTATGTGACAGATGGCTTCATTCACTCAGTGGAGGAGTTATTTGTTCCTGTTATGCTAAGAATACCCAACTTAGAGACTTTAACCCAGGAAAGGTCATGCTAGTATGGGTCTCCCCCACAGAAAATACATTTCTGACTAAGAGGCAAGGACAATTTCAGATGACTGAAAAAGGAAATGCATTGAACTACATGGTTAGATAACCAGGAAAAAAGGATAGGGCGAATTTATAAAATTAATGTGCTAAGGCCATAGAAAGAAGTAGAGAGTTTTGTGATTAGCTTGCAAGTTGAGATTCATACAAGAGAGACCAGAGAATCTTTGCTTGAAGTACAGTAACAGAAATCTTTGTCAAGAGTGTTTAAAAGGGAAGTAAAATAAATTCTCATAAGAAATAAAGGAATGTTTTCAGAAATACTTGAGAGAACTAAACTGGTAAAAGTTAAGCACCAATTAGCGTTATAACTGATTGTATTAGACAGAATAGTGAAAAAGTAATTACCCCTTTAGTAGTGTATAAACACTGTATCATGCATGACAGAGATTGGAACCTGACTCTTCGGTCAGCAGGATCATCATAGGAAAAGCAAGAACTCTGCATAATAATTAATGATTTCTGGAACTGGAAGGTCCATCTGTAACCTGCTGTGGATGTAGCCTGAAAGAAGGTCAGGCAAAGTTTGGTTTCCTTTTGGATGTGGAAGGTAAACCTAACCAAGGCCGGCAACCATGACCTGAATAGACTGTTGCTGAATTGGCTGCATGAAACTGAATTTATGAGTAATAAAACTGATGGATTTTCCTGTCTGGACTGAAAACCTGAAGTCAAGGTACTGTGTAAATATTTTTGAACTTTACTATGCAGAGCAAAGCAGGCTATTTTATGTTGTAGCTGTTCAGTAAATCTGTATTTTTATATATTCCTGCTTCCATTGTAGTTAGTTGGCAATATGTATTGTATTTTTATAGAAATAAGGCTTACATTTTCCAGTTTTTTTTTTCTCGAACAGGAAATGCATCTAAAAATAAGACTAATTTATTTTCTCCCTTCCAACTAAATAAATATGTGCTCAAATGACATGCAAGCAAAAGTAGACAAACACATACAAATGTATGATGTATGATAGACTTCTGTCCTTTCAGTGTCAATGCATGACAGGTTTTAATCATTATGCCGTGCTTGTTGACATCAGTCCCTTATACCCTATAAACCTGAATAAGTTAAAACGAGAACTGAGAAATTAATATGCAAGTGAATGAAAATGACTTGAACATAACATTTTATGATGAAATGAAATTAAGCTTTAGCACTTTTAAGGGCTTTGTATTTGTTTTTATAATTTCAACATATCCAATTGCAGTTTAATTTCCAGTAAAAAAAATTGCAAAATACCATTTTTTTTGTGTGTGTGTGTGTGGGGGGGGGGGGGTGATGGGCTTAACCATTCAATCCTCTAATTAAAGGCAAGATCCAGGCTCACTCCCTAGGCAAAGTGAGAGATGATAGCCCATATATGTCCTTGCTAGTGCACAAGGCTAATCATCTCATTGTTCCTGAAGGTGAGGGGAGAATTTGTGGGGGGTAGGGTAGCATGGTCATTGTGCAAGCTATCTTAAATACCTCTATAGACAATGACAGGCTCCACAGTTGCTACATCACCATAGCTGCCAGCCTGCAACTAAATATGCTGATCTTCTATTGAAACAGTGAAGCAGTACACAACCAAACATGCTGACCTTGTGTTGAAGCAGTGAAGTGGTGTTCAACCAAACTTGATGATCTTGTATTGAAGCAGTGCAGCCGTACACAACCAAACATGGTGATCTTGTGTTGAAGCAGTGAAGCAGTGCACTGCTACAGCCCCCACACCAGATTGGTTGGATGCTCACTTCCTTCCTGCCACGTCCAGTCCCTTCCTTACTTGTCCCACTAATTAAACAAGGATTATCTGTGTCATACTCAGAGTTTTATCCCTCTGTCATGACACCATGCTAACATTAAAATAATTGACTGATTATGATACTCCAAGAGGCTGGGCATCTAAGGGCAATTATTGATTGTATCTGCCTCTGAAGGGGCTCATCTGAAAACTGGCTACTCTGGGAGGAGGACGAGATGATCTCACAGACACATTTAAAACTAGGTATGCTAAAATGAAACTGAATGCATTACAGTGAGAGTTAAGTGGGGTGGGAGGAAGGGTCCCTGTCTGACTGCTTTCTGTGAGTTAAGAGTTATGGTTAGAGAAGTTGTTTGCTATACTGTTTAGATCATCCTGAACATAGTTGCTTCCTTCTACAAGTAGAAGGGGGTCCTGACTATGTTGCATAAAGAAGAACCAAAAGGTATTCTGACTATCCTTTTGTTTTATTTTTTCCCCCTTGAAGCAGACCAGTACAGCACTATTTATGGTGGCAGTATTTGGGGGTACTTAAGCACACTGTGAGGTTAGAACTGTGTGCAGTACTGTGAAAGTGCAGCTGTTCTTACTATAGTGGACAACACTTGCTTCCTCTAACAGGCCTGCATCTTCAAGACAATAATAAGAAACTGAATTGTTGATTTCTTTGCATATACTGTGTTGCTCTTCTGCCACTGCTGCTTGGTTCACACAAAAAATACTTTTTATGTTAAGCAACAATTAATTTTTTTGAAAACTGTTGGTTGTATTCAAAGCCTTAAATATCTGTTTACTTTAAAAAAATTAAAAGGTGCCACATATACCCTGGGATTCAGCAAGCAGCCGTGCAGGAATAAGTTATTCCTGCACAGCAGGGACTGTTCCTGTTCAGGACGGCAGCACGCCATGCATATTTATGAAGGCACGCTGCCATGCTCTAAAATGGACATGGTTCAGTGTACAAGCACAGGGAGTGTGTCTGAGAGCAGAGCAATCACAATACACATATCCCCTGCAATCCAGAATTGCCTTTCGGCAATTTAAAATGAGCGAGAATGCTCGTAACATCCCCAACCTGTCAGGATAACAAATCTGGTCAAAGCCTTAAGGGACAATCATCCCTACCAAGCCAAAAGCTGTTAGGATAACACAGGTAGCATAAGCACATGGTGCACACCTCCCAACCCGTCAGAGTAAGGAATGTGGACTAAGCCAAAAGGGACAATTGTCCCACAATGCAGAAAGTTGATAGAATAACATGTTCAGCTTTAGCAGGGATATTCTGAAGGGTACAAATAAAATAACGCAACAAATATTTTTTATATAAATGCGATAAAGTTTAAGCATAGCTGCATGGTTGTGCCCATTGTTTAACTATGCTTATGTCAGCTTAAACAGCACAAGAAGTTAAATAGCAAGACATAGCCAACATAAGCAGTACTGTAATAGTGTAGTGCTTAGAGTGTATGCTTTGCAAACAGCCATTCTTGTTTTGATCCCCACTGTAACCAGTTTGCATTTTACACGTGAAAGCAGTACATAAAACATTTTTTTTATTATTAGCTAGTAAATGACATATATTTGTTAACCAGAGTACTGCATTAGGTCTAGATGTGAGGTGTCAGTTTAATAAAGTTGTGAAACTCCCATATGAAGACAAGTGCTCCATACAGTATAGTCACACATGAATAAATGTAATGAAAGCACATTGGGGGATGTCAGGGACAGTAAACAAATTTATAATATGTAATGAATGATGAATCAATGCCATACAGCAGATAGTCTATAAAATGAAAAATAAGCAATGCTAAGCATTGCACAGCTCTGCTTACCAGTTGTAAGCATTGTGTAAATATGACTGCTAAGCAATGAGTAGCCCAGCTAAGTGAATTTGCCCATTGGTAAGCAGTGCTGAATATGTCCCTTTTAGCACTGCTAATTTTAGCTAAGCAGATTTGTCCATAGCTTAGCTTAGCTCAGCGTATTCAAAACCATCCAATCACAGAAAAGGGTGGGAAATCACCCATATGTAAACCCCACAGGTGGGAATACAGCTCATAACTGGTTGCAGCTTCCCACTGTAGGCAGTATGGCAGGAGTTGGTGAGAGCATGCGTTTCCATGTGCAGCACTGAGGAATACAGGAGTCCAAGGTCATGGAAGGACTCCTGGTACATAACCATGATGAAAAACTGCTGCAGGGCCAGTACCAAGGCTCCCAATATAAAGCAGAAGCCTGAGACTGCCTTGACCGTGATCTCACCAGTGCCACTGGTATCCCTCGGACTAGTGAGTAAGTCTGGCACCACTATGCCGACTTGAAGTGGAGAAAGAGGGAGCTCTTGGATGAGTGGGTCCAAGAAGCAAGCCAGAGGGGTGATGTCCCAGCAGTGTGTAAGTACGCATACTAATAACTGTTTACTAATGTCCAGCCTATGTATATGATGGATAGGTATGCCTAAATATTTCACTATTTCCCTTACAGCTGCAGCTGAGCAGGCTGTGAATCAGGAATCCCATGTTAATAGACTACAAAGGCTGCATCGCGAGGCTGGTGAGTAACAATCCTGCTTGTAGTAGTCATACCAAATAAATATAAAGTAGTAGAAAGTAACCTGGCAGTATAAAAAGTGTGTATGGGTTGTACTGAATAAGTCAGACAATATGACAGTAATAGTTCCATACAGGTCATATTTAAGTAAAACTGTAACTGCTTGGCAATAAATCTCTAAATTCTGGACTGATTGTGTTTACTCTGGTATTGTATGGCCTTTATTGTTGCATTCTCTGAATAGTAATGTTGTATTAACCACTGTTACCCACACTGTGCTACGTAAAATAAATGTTTAAGAATGTCTGTATAAGACTGTTCTAAGTACAAGATCAGACTGTACAACCAAGAGAGACTTAGAAAACACTGAAGAAACAGACAGCAATATCCAAATAGCACACTCTGCTGAAACTTAAAATTGTTGTATTTTTAACAGACATAGCCATGGTTCAAATCCTGGGAGTGGTAGTAAGTTGTATGCATAATCATACTTCTCAACTGTACAGATTTTTTCAGAATGTCCGGATAATTGGCTCATATTTTCAGCCTGTTCGTCTGTCCCCCTGGCAAATCAGTGGGATAATCTCAGAATTGTAGTCACTAAATAATGACATACATTTGATTTTCAGACCTCCAAACCTTCAGAAAATGTATATTAAAACAAATCCTGTCACTCTAGCAACTCTCCAGGTTTATGAGAGCAATATTCAAAATATGTCCCTATTTCTACCCCCATGTTGTTAAGCTTTGTCCAGAGTGTGTGCATTAAGAGACTGAGAGGTATGTGCATATTATTAACTTGTAATATGAGAATATGTGTAGAAACAGTCAGGAGTGTTAATAAACATTCCCTCCACAGATCTATCAGATAAGAAAACTATGCCTGCCAATAAAGATTTAAATCCTGGACTGGTAGTGTTTACTCTGGTATAGTATAGCCTGACGTAGCATTCAGTAACATCTGATATCAGAATAGTACTGTTGTGTCAACCACTGTTTCTCACATTGTGCTACATAAAAATATGTCTAGGAATGTCTGTGTAAGACTGTGTAATTGCAAGGTCAGATTGTGCAACCAAGAGAGACTTGGACAGAACACACCAAAAAAATATCCAAATAGCACATTCTGCTGAAGCTTAAAATGTTGCATTTTGGAAGACACAGCCATAGTTCGAATCCTGGAAGTGGTAGTAAGCTGTATGCATAATCATACCTTTCAACTGTACAGATTTTTTCAGAATGTCCAGATAACTGGCTCATATTTTTTGCCTGTTCCTCTGTCCCCCTGGCAAATCAGTGGGATGATCACAGAATTGTAGTCAGTAAATAATGACATACATTTGAATTTCAGACCTCAAAAAACTTCAGAAAATGTATATTAAAACAAATCCCATCACTGTAGCAACTCTCCAAGTTTATGAGAGCAATATTCAAAATATGTCCCTATTTGTACCTCTATGTTGTCAAGCTTTGTCCAGAGTGTGTGCATTAAGAGATTGAGAGGTATGTGCATAATATTAACTCGGAAGCTGGGAATATGTGTAGAAACAGTCAGGTAGTGTTAATAAACATTCCCTCCAGAAGTCTACCAGGTAAGAGATGTAGAATTTAGCTATAAGACAGTTGAAGTATACACTGTGTACAAACATGTCACTGCCCAAACCAAGGCCATAGGGTATTGTAATAATACCTGTACCTTAATGATTAGAGTAATGATCATTAAAGTTGTGAGTACTACAAGGATATATAAGTTGTTAATTGACATCCCCCCACTATATCTGCAACAATAATCTAAATACACAAATCAATGGATATGTTTACACCAAACCTACTGTTGGGACATATGTCCTATTGTTCAATAAATATTAAAATATGTTTATATCAATGTTCAATGTTGAAATACTATCATTGGTGGCCTGTTGCTATCAATGTAACCTGCATGCCACCACTGTGGTTCCATATACACATGTGTTCTGTTTGCTATGCAACTGTTCCAAATCTGGTGTTTTGGGTTAATGGGAATATCTATGCATGCTGTTATAACTAATCCGGGATTGTGTTGACTATTACTAACCCACATATGTTATAAAACTGCAACACCATAGCACATTTGGGAAGGCTGGTCCCAGCAGACCCACCTCTCCCACCTCATCTGGCAGTGGCACCGGGCCCCAGCACATCTGGGACCCACCCTGGGACCTCCTTGTCTGCTGGTCCTGCACCGCCTTTGGGTGGAACCACCTCAGGGGATGGGGCTCATCCCCCCCGGGAGCAGGTGTGGACAGGATCCTGTCATCCAAAGTCAGGTCCAGGGATTGGTGCGTAGCGAGCTCCAAAAGGAGTTTGGAGATCTGCTATGCCAGCTTGAGGGCCGTGTGGCAAATTTAGAGGGTCAGCCTGCCCCTCCTGCTCATCCCCCAGTGCAGCCAACTTTGGGGTCATGAAGGTGCAGTGGTGACTGCCTATGGGTGGGGACCTCAGTCCCACTGTTTCCATTTGGGAGCTCATGGGCTTCCGATTTCCAAACACCCCTCCCCGTCCAAGGTATTTATCCTCCACATGTGTCATATACTGCCCCTGTACGCTGTCTTGTCTGTCTTCTTACCCAACCTACCTCCCCAAATATACCTACTATCCTTCCCTAACATCCCACTTTCACCTTAAAAAAGGGCAATCTGTTCCCCCAAAACATTTCACCCCATACATAGCTGTCCATTTCACACATGTGTCCACTGGACACATGTAATCTGGTCTAACTGGCTTCACAACACACTATTGTTGTCCTCACCCCTCTCTCAGGGGTATGAGTGTCCAAATCATTTCAAATCAGTGTATATGCACAGCTGTTGCTATAGAAGAAATGGACAGCTATGGACCTTTCCTACACCCGTCCTGCACATCTCTAGCTACTTTCCCTATTGTCTTTCCCTCTGCATGACCCCTTTTTCACTACTTTCCTATCACCCCTTTTTTCTTTTCTTTTAAAGAAATTAGCATGAGGGTAAGTGGGAGTAAGCACTTTCAAGCAGTAGTAAGTGGGTTTAAGCCTGTTTGCATGGTGGCAAGCAATGGCTACACAGATTAAGTACTGTTAGGCTGTCTGTAAGCTTATTTAACCGGAAGTTAGCATTGCTTACCGCCACGCAGACCTGCTTAGAACTGCTTAAAAGTGACTTAATCACTCTATATCCAACAGCCCTTGTTCTGCCCAGCAACAAAACAATCAGGCCTTGGAAGTCTCGAGATCAGGACCTTGGCACCATAGACACAGTGATTTACTACTAAACCATTTGAGCTGTACATAAGTGTGATGTTTTCTCAAACATATCATGCAGCACAGTCATTCAACAGTAGGGAAAGTATTTATATATGTGGATGTATGTATGTATGTATGTATGTATGTATGTATGTATGTAATAAACCCATTTGATCTAAATTTTATTTGATTGAAAACCAGTATTCAAGGCAAATAACAGGTATGTGCCCCCCTCCCCAATGTTGTGCGACCCTGGAGTTGGTATATATAGTTGGGGGGTGGGGGCGCAGTCCCCCACATTGGGTGGTGTGGGAGGCGAAGCTCCCTACCTACTTTTGTTTAAAATCTGTACTTTTTGTGTTATTTTCTTCTTTTAAAGGAAACTAGGTGGGGGGCTTTACCCCCACACCCCTCCTAACTATATATACCAACTCCAGGGTTGCACAACATTGAGGGGGGGGAATCCCAGTTTTATGCCTTGAATACTGTTTTTTGATCAAATGAAATTTCAATCAAATGGGTTTAGGTCAAATGGTCTTTCGATCAAATGAATATATATATATATATATATATATATATATATATATATATATATATATATATATATGTGTGTGTGTGTGTGTGTGTGTGTATATATATATATATATATATATATATATATATATATATATATATATATATATAAATATATATATATAATATATATATATATATATATATATATATATATATATATATATATATATATATGGGTCCACTTTATAATTTCAAAATACTGAATTTCCGAATTTCAGTATTTTGAAATTATATACCCGAATCACAAAAATCATAAAACCCCAGAAGCAAAAAATTCAAAATTCCGAAGCTCGGAGATTTTGAATTAGTGCTTCTGGTGGTGTAGTGTGTGAATGGATGGGTGGAAGCTTAGGTAAGTATGTATGTGTAAATGTGTTGGTTAGGGGCATTAGTGTGTGTCAGTGTGTGTTGTGATTGTGATGTGTTTGTGTGTGTGTGTGTGTGTGTGTGTGAGGGACTGTATAATGTTTGCATGTGAGTAGGCTTTGTGTGTGTGTTTGTGCGATCTCGGAATTAGTATATTTAAGTAGGGGTGTGTGGGGGGAACAGCCCCCCCACATGAGGAGTGCAGGGTTGCTTGTCCCCCCTGTATACCTATATATATAGAGAGAGAGAGAGAGAGAGAGAGAGAGAGAGGGTGCACAGCATATAAAACAGCCATTATTCCTACAGTTGCCACCTTTTCAAATGGCCAGAGTCTGATTCTTTCCTTCAAATGAGAATTATTGCATGAAACATATACCCACACACAATGCAAAGGACAGGACACCAGACACAAGTTTGCATACATAGAAATGTCTATTTGTGTACTATTTCAGTTGTCTATGCCATTTCTTATAGCAGCTAGGTGTTTGAAATGCATAATAACTGATTAATGCAACTCTCAAACAAAACATATGATACAGTAATCTGCAAAACATAAAATACTTTGCTGTCTAGGCTAAAGCCTTCAAGTAGTACAATAGTAAAAAACACACTTGCCTTGAAAATAATAATCAATCAACACTTAATTACAGATGTAGTTCAGCAGCCTCCAATTACACTCTGTACTCAGACCCTAGGGGAAAAAGTATCAGTTGTCACAATGTAAATGTATCTGTTACATAACACTGCTTAACTTAAAATGTCACTATCACACTGAGAAACAGAACTGTGTGTAAGGCAATAAGCTCTAGCCCACCACCGCAGTCCTGGGACCTCTCCTGTTTGGTATCTACTTATCTGAAGTACAGGATAACACAGAATGCCTCTGACTAATGAAGTTCACAGATGACTGCAAGCTAGGAGCCATAGTCGAGTCCCCAAATGATGTGGGACATCCTACAGAAGGGCCTCACTGAGAAAGATGCCTGGTGTCAGAGGCATGGCCTCAAGCTCAATGCCAAAAGGTGCACTGTCATCCCCTTTGGTAAAAACGCTGTACCCGTGAACTACCACATAAACTGCAGTCTACTTAATGCCGAAGTTGTGATAAGAGACCTTGGGACCCAGGTGGACAGTAGTCTCTCCTTTGATAATCGCATCGTCACAGTAGTCAGAAAACCCTTCTATGTGGCACACCTCATCACAAAAGGATTCTCATCCAGGAAAAAAGAGGGCATTATTCCCCTCTACTCAGTACTCATTAGATTCATTATAGAGTACAACGTCCCTTTTCGAATGTACCTCACAAGTCATCTACAGCAGCTGGAAAGGCCACCTAAGTACCTCACAAAGAAGATTATTGGCCTCAAACAGATGCCCTACACTGACCATCTCAAAAAACTCCAGCTTTACTGTAGCATATCACCTACTCCGAGGAGATCTCTGCCTAACATATAAAGCTATGTTAAACTTAGAGCTGTTGGATATGCTACATCTAAAGAAATCCCAATCCCTCTGAGCTACACACTCTAGGGACCTAAAACCTTATCACCACAATAAACAGGGCATGCTGGAGGGATAGATTCCTGTCCCAGAGACTTCCTATACTCTGGAACAAGCGACCCATCTATGTCAAGCAAAGTTCCTCATTAGCACCCTTCAAGAAAAATCTTGATGAGTGGATGGGAAATAGGAACTACACCCCGGGGATCACATCTGTGGCTCTGCTCGACAGGGGGCACAGGAAATTAAATTTCTTGGGTGGCATAAGCCAGGGAACCTGGTTGGCTAGGCTTACTTAGGCCCTTGGGCCAATAGTCTAGTACCTACCTGTGAACCTGAACCACTGTTCCCATGGTGAAATATAGATATATATATATATATATATATATATATATATATATATATGCACACACACACACACACACACACACACACACACACACACATATATATATATATATATATATATATATATATATATAGCTTAATGTTTCTTATTACTGATATCCCTCACATGTTATAACAGCCTAGGTTAAAAACATTTAATACCCCTCTCCCATAAAATGTCTTAAAAGGGCATATAACAGTGTTCTCCATACACTGACCTCCAGACTGTACAGGGTCACACAATTTTTGTCCAGCTGTAGCCCTCATATATCTGGACCCTACCCCACAATTTGTGTGGGAGTCCACAACATCATGATAGCAGGAATGCCAGCATTAAATAATGATAGGCCATTATCTAACTACCTCTTATTGTATAACATCTGGACAAAGCCTGATATATAGGTGGAGGACAGAGACTGAAACACAGGGCCATATTTGAAATATTGCTGTTATACACTTTGAAACATGCTGGTGTTACAGGATTGGTTGCAACATACCCTTACTCAGGAGTATGAAGTCAGAAACACAAATGGATGTTGCCATGTACTGATAGCAATCAATGGAGAGAATGGCACTGATATGTTAGGGACAAGACCTGTGTGGGGAACAGACAAAACATAACAGCCAATCCTCTGGCCATCATGTGGACAGGCCCACAGGTACGGAGAGAATGGCACTCATATGTCAGGGACAAGACCTGTGTGTTGAACAGACAAAACATAACAGTCAATCCTCTGGCCATCATGTGGACAGGTCTACAAATGAGAGCTATGCAGACAGACTGCATTCCATGCAAAACTAGCATGTACACTCAAACCCTGTAAAACTAGCAGTATTCAATGCATATAACAGCAATACTCACACACTGTCCCTAGGTTTGGAACCTTAAACAAACATGTAGTTGGCCTGTGTCTGCAAGTCCTCTTGTAAGAGGTATTGCTAACTGCTGTCTGTCTATATATAATATATATATATATATATATATATATATATATATATATGTATATATATATATATATATATATATATATATATATATATATATATATATATATATATATATATATATATAGACATTTATGTCTACATATATACATACATATATATATATATATATATATATATCTATATCTATACATGTATACACACATATATATATATACACACACACACACACACACACACACACACACACACATATATATATATATATATATATATATATATATATATATATATATATAAACATAGTCTGTTGTTGCAGTATAGTAATGAACAGATGTGCATAATCTCTAGTATTGTGGGTTTGTACTGTTGATATACTGAAATGCTGCTCCCACCCTGAACCAATGCTACACGTGTGGCTACTGACATTACATCTCTCACACAACTATGTAGGTTCCTCTGCTATACAACTGGGGCAGAAGCCTGTAGCTGGTGAGTATGGAGTTGTTTTGTTCAGGTTTGCCAATACACCATCATGTTATGGCCATGGTATTTGCCATGCACACATTTAACACACCTACCCATAATGCATGCTGTACATGTTCATTTATTGTTACTGTTAACTGCACTGCATCACAGTGGTCACCATGGTGGCATATTTGAAGGGTATGTAAGAGTCCTACAGTATACCTAACAACCTGTCAGTGCAAGATGTGTGGACAAAGATGAACATAATGGTGGGGCAAATGACCTACAATAGGGACATGTCTGAAACATTACCCTTATACAGTGGCTACAACAGTGTATACACCACTATTACAATGCAACTGTTACAGATCTACACAACAGCATATCACAATAACACATTCCACACCTTTTACAACCTGTAATGTGATCCTAACATGAGCAATGAATGTGTAATATGGAATACTATGTTAGGACGACAAATATGGGGAATACATACCTTAACAAACACTGGAAGCATATGTGTGTGCACACACTCCAAATAACATATTGTGGAAGCAGCTTTTGAGGTACTAACAACATTCATTCTTCCTGAGTACGCACCTTCTATCAACTACAGGGCCTTAATGTCACACCAAGTAATGGTCTGCTGTCCAAGAAGTATGTCCATGACATTTGCCCACTCACATTCAACAGAGGCAGCCATGGCTTGCACACATCATACAGACCATGGAATGGATCCCATGTCCAAAAGGTAGCACTCAGGAGTTGGAGACATAGCCTTAACTCACCATTGCATATACCATGGCAAACAGTGCAGACAGTCATGTATGTAACTATGAAGTATGGGACAACATTAATGTAGAAAATAAACAGATGCCCATCCAAGACAGATGAAAACACATGTTGCAAACTGGTCACGGAGGATGCCCAGAAACTTGCAGCAACACTGAGGGACTTACAGGAATGTCTAGCAAGTACTGCCTGTTCAATACCTGTGTCGACAATCACCTGGACTCTGCATAAGTGTGGCCTATGGGATCAGATGGAAGAGTTGTTCCACAGGAAACATCATCCAGGGCTCTCTACAGGTAGCATGTGTGTAACATCAAGTCTCCCAAAGGCATGTTTTGCAATAAGTAACAGTGTACTGAGACCAAGGCTGAAACCTACAGATAGTATTAATAAAGATATAGGTGGTGCACAAGCAACACCTCACTCCACCTCAGGCCCACCACCCCCATCTGTATCTTGCTGGTGTCAGTGTACACCTTTAGAATTGCTGTTCATTAGTAGGAACTAGGCTGGTAGACATGGTGCTCTGAATTTGGAACAATGTAAAATGACACTCATTTGTGGCCTATAATTGTCAAACATCTGCAAAAAGGCTGAGGATGGGGAGGGGTGTCATCCTGAAACACAACAGTGAACTGAAGCATACATCCAAAGCTCACTAGGAATGGCCGTATCCGAACACAGTCAAGGTCATGAATTGTGCCAGACATAACCCTGACTCCACTGCAATAGTGAAGGCACTGTGTGACCTCCAAGGGCTGTGCACATGCTGACCTTGCAGTTTGGCACTGTTGGGGGACATTTGTAGGGTGGAGAGACCAAATAATGGCACATGAAGATGGGTCATGCTAGTATACCCCTTTCAGGAATAGTGACTGCTGTAGCTCAGTTAACAGGTGCTACAACAAACCACCATGTTAAGGGTGTGCACACTTATGCAACCCGCATATGGTATGCATCTCAGTCAGCATCTGCACAACTAACACATTTGTTTGATACTGCATTTTATTGCACAGGGCATATGTCACATATCAGGTGTGTGTAATGTTAACATATGCAGTATTGTGGCCCCATTGCATATCATGGAAGAGGATGGCATGTCAATAGGGGTGTGTACACTCCTCATAGCCACAGTAAGCTTTGAAGGTTGTCATTGTAATTGGATTTTATTGCTCATACATGTACTGCTGATGATGAGATCTGCAAATCAGAAGTCAGGCATTCACTATTGACATCTGTCCTCATATCATCCCAGGTATGTGTCGGAAAAACACATAGGGGCTGTAAGCAACAGAGCAAACATAACTGCCACACATATCCACATTCAGCAATGGTGTGTACACCTGTGAAGTACGGTGCACAGTACATGCCAGGGTGCTGAACAGGTACAGAGCAATACTGCGTACATGGGTGCAGTGTGTCCCAGGGGAAGAGGCATCACCTACTAACACAACTCATGCATCACAAAGATGTATAATGTCAGTAACAAGGATTGAGTTAGCTGCAGTGCATGCTGTTGAGTGCCATATGTCATGCATGTTGACTGTTGGGTAATGAGAGGTCTGTGTAATATCTTTGTGCCACCTCACATGCACGTGTGTGTGTGTGTGTGTGTGTGTGTGTGTGTGTGTGTGTGTGTGTGTGTGTGTGTGTGTGTGTGTAGAGGTAAGCAATGATGTACAGGTCTTAATTACATTTTATGTTTTCCCCTCACAGCTGGTAAAGTGGGTCAGAGTCCCTCCTGCAGGCAAACTGATGTTAGTGTCCATACAGACTCTGACAATGATGATAGGTATGGTGAAGCACAGGCAGGGTTATCAGGGGCTGAAGCTGTGCCATTGGTTGACATCCTACTTTTATCCACCCCATCCCCGCACACAGTTACAATGGCTATACATAACTCATCAACAGTGGCCATAAATGAGGGACAGTTGGCAGGTAGTGGCATGGGACAGGACAATGTGGTGACTATGGCAAGCATGTCTGTACACAGCAGCCATAGCCAGATGACCAGCGAGGTACCACACACACAGATGTACAGCGGTCATCGTAGGAGGGCTGCTGGCCATCATGTTCCTGGCATTCGTGCCAGAGCAGATGTCAGCAGATGCATGTTTTTGGCCATTATGGATGCACAGGCAAATATGGAGCGTTACACCAGACAGAACCTGAGGCTCCAGAGGGCTACTCATTTTGCTGTTATTGACAACATCCGTGATCTTGCAGGTGTCCATGGTTATTTTGCAGAGGTCCTGGATATACAGTTGGGTGAGATGGTGGGAATCCTTGACCATGCAATATCTGTGTTGGAGCATATGGTGTGAGTAGGTTGACAACCATGTGGATATAGGTCAGCAACACCAACAGGCGAAGGTCTACATGGACATGCAACAAGTCATAGCCACTCCCATAGTGGCAGTACCAGCAACAGTACTGTAGGTGGGGTGCTGTCCGCATCACAACAGGCCACATGCACATGGCCCTGGCCAGTCTCAACAGGGACCTGGATCTAGTGGATATTTGTCATCATCAGGTGAGAGTACCATATCTGAGCTTGTACCTGGCAGTGCCCGTGGAACCCCTGACAGGCACAGTTCTCATGTCTGTGGCTGTAAACAGTGAACTGCACACCCTGCCATGTACAGTCTGCAGCTGTCCAACAAACCCCTATATAGGGCAGCAACATGGCAGAACTGTGTGCATACATGCACACACATACACACACACACACACACACACACACACACACACACACACACACACACACACAACACCAACACAGGGAGGTCACCTCTATACCTACACACACCACATCTGCACAGCCAAATTAATAATATAACCCCCTAACGCACACACATGATGTCAACCAAACAGCTCAGCCTAGGACTCTGGTAAACCCACAACACACACTGTGCATATGATGATACCTGTGCCACATCCCTGTCATCCATAACATCGATGCAGGGACAGGCTAATATGGTTCTGATGCACAGGGTGAATGTACTAAGGTGTAGCAATGTAATGCTGTGTAACATGTTTTCAGCAGTAAAGTTTAATACTTATATGTCAGGATGTTTAGCTGTCCAGCCATGACGCATTGTAGCTGTTATTAACACTGACTGATTGTGGTCTCCCTAATGTATTCAGTTTGTGTTGTAGGTGGCTATGTTTCAGCAGGATGTTGGTCTGCTGTTGTTTCCTACAAGGGGTATGGCACTGTGGTGACACACTGACTGTGTCATATCCTGGGTACAGCTGAACACAAGTAATAGGTCATACATCAGTTACTGCATGTGCCACATGGCTGATAGGTCTGAGGGGTGTATACAGGTGAGTGCATGGTGGGCAGCCCTTCTACAGTGGACAACGGTAAGTGTACCGGGTGTCACACACTACATGTTTGTGAATAATACACACACACACACACACACACACACACACACACACACACACACACACACACACACACACACACACACACACACAGGCTTTAATGTTGATGCAATACACTGGGAATACTGTACACGTGGATGTACTTAATTTTGCAGTAAACCCATTTTAGCCTATGTAATTTCACCAAGACAAAATAGGCAAAACATCATATCAGTAAATAATCAGTCTGCTAGTTTAATGTTTTTGATGATGGTACTGGCAGGGTATATGTCCCTTTCCCCAATGTAGTGCAATCCTGGAGTTGGTAAACATAGGTGTGCTGGTGTGATTGGCACAGCCCTCTACTTTGGAGGGTGTAGGGTTGTGTAGAACTGCACATAGTGTGATTGACAACTACTTAACCTGTTAACATAAACTGTACAGTATTACAGCAGACTAAGCTGGGGGATACACATAAAAATACCCCCAGTGAGGGTGGCTGTGTCCACAACATCCACACCCAACTATACATACTGACTGCAGTATCGCTGTACAGCTGTACAGTGGGGAAGAGGGCATTTACATCTACTACTAGTTTTGATGTAATGAATTTCCACAAGATGATTCCTTTGAAATGTTAGCATTTGCCAGTCAGTTCTCAGACAGATGACCTCCTGGGACATATATTTTCTGCAGACTGAAGTATATCCCTTCACATACGCACACACCTACTTGGCAACACTGAGAGTAGAACCCCTACCTAGGTATTTATTGCTACTACTGTGTTTGGCCTTAATTGCACACACCACACATCTTTTAGGATGAGGTATGTCCCGAGTCTCTTGTTAAATGAAGAACATCACCAGGCCTTGTACAGTATTGTAATGGGGGATGTACTGGGTGTTAATGAACAATAAATAGTATGAAATACTGTCATATACACACTGACAAACACATAACAGTCATAGACACATCTGAGAGACCTGGGTTTATCAGTGCTAACTACCTTGTCAGAGTTACAAGGTTACATCTGTTACAGATAATTTGCACACAGCACATTTTTTTTTTTTTTTTTTTTTATTCACTTTACATTTGTTGACCAGGCTAGTCTAACTGGATATATGTCCATTTTCAGTAGAGGCCCGGGGAGAAAAGCTCCAAGCATCGGCAGTGACAAAGCATACAATATATACCAATAGTAAAATGAGTTATACCACATTGTTTAAATTGTAGGTAAGATAAACTTGTACAGAGTTCTTTAGTGTGTTTAAGCCAAGATCAAATACAGAGAATAATCAAACAACATTTGAGAGATAAAAAAAATATATGGAGATTCCTAAAAATTGTTTTTTTTTTTTTTTTTTGTTAAGGAAGGAATCTTTATTACAGGTAAGTAACATAGAACAGTGGAATAGAGAAGTATTGGGAGAGCAATAAGGGGAAATGAGATATCAGTCAGGGTTAGAGCAGGGACAAAGCCAGTGAGTTTTAAGATATTCTTTAAGATGTTTTTTTAAAAAGCAGTGTGGAAGCAAGGGTAGAAAGTTCTCTAGGAAGCTGGTTCCAGGTTTTTCCCACTGTGTTGGTGAAAAGTGAGTCCCCAGCTTTGTTGCTGGATTTAACAGTGGAAACTAGAAGCTTATTAGCTCAGCGTAGTGTTGCAAGATTTTTATAGGGGGTAATCAGATTAGTGAGGATAGGGGTATTATTAGGGTGATAAAGGATCTTTTGGGTGATAAGAAGTTGTTGACAAAGTAGTTGGTTCTTCAATTCTAACCATCCCAGTTGTTTTAAGTTGTGACAGTGGTGAGTTCTAAAAGGGGAGACAGTGGCAAATCGGGCTATATTATTGTAACTGGTTGGAAGTTTGGTAAGGTTGTTTTTAGAGAGATTGGTATATATTGCAGAAGCTATAACAGGGTAGAGATCAGGTGGGTCTGAGCAATAGTGGTTCTGGCTATAGGGATAAGGAAGGGTTTGATTCTATAAAGGGTGCCTAGTTTTTTGCTGACAGACTTTATAGTAGTATTAATATGGTCATCATAGCTAAGGATGTTGTCAATTGTTATTCCCAGGAGATGAGTTATAGTGTCAGGGGATATATTAGTTCCATTGTTAGAGGTTACTGTGAAGTGAAGTTGAGTAGGAGCAAACAGCAATAATTTTGTTTTTTGGGGGTTCAGAAGGAGGCAGTGCTGCATGAACCAATTTTCAACAGTGTTAAATACTGTCTGGGTGAGGGTCTGGAGTGAGGTTATGGACTTGGCTGAACATATTAAAGTAGACTTATCTGCATATTGTATGCAGGTGGCTTGAGGAATGTTTGCATGTAGATCATTAATAAATATTGAAAAGAGAAGCGGGCCTAAAATAAAGCCTTGTGGTACTCCTATGTTCACAGGGATGGATGTAGAAAGATTTTTATCCCAAAGCACTGCTTGTTGTCTGTTTTCTAAATAAGATTTAAACCAGCGTAATGTTTGTGGGTCCAGTGATTGGGTTTTTAGTACATCAATAAGCATGTGATGGTTAACCATATCAAAGGCTTTTGAAAGGTCAATAAATAGTGCAGAGGAAAGAGAGTTATTGTTACGATTTTTGTTTATACAGTCAGAAAAGGATAGCAGGGCAGTTGCTGTGCTATGGAAAGGTCTAAAGCCATGCTGGCAGTTGGCAAGTAAATTATTATGGAGAAGGTGGTCAAGTAGTTGTATGTGGATGCATTTTTCCATTATTTTAGATATTGGAGAGAGTAAGGCGATTGGTTGAAAGTTGGAAAGCTCAGTAGATGTCCCACCTTTATGTAGTGGGATGATATAGGAGACTTTCCATATGGAAGGGATTTTGCTTTCTAAAATTTTTCTATTTATAAGGATGGAGATGGGATAGGCAATGGCTTTAGCTGCGATTTGCAGGTATTCAGCTGGAAGACAGTCAGCATAAGGGGTGCATGGTTTGAGTTTTTGAAGGAGAGTTATTATGGTTGAATCCTGATGGTGCAGGAGTTTTAGAATGGCCTGGGTGAAGTTTGTTGATGCCTGACCAGAACATTTGTGGTTTTTGTTGGTGAGTTTGTTGGAGGTGAAGGTAATAGTTTTTTTTTTGTCTTGTAGAATGTCTTTTTTGGTGGTATGTCTTAACTGTTTAAAGTAGAGGCGATCTGATGGACTTTTAGAGGCTCTCCATTTGGACCACATTTTATTTCTTAAGAGGATCTTTTCCCTAGTTTGTTTTGTGAGCCATGGGGCAATTTTGGTACTTTTTTGGGAAGGGCGATAGGGGGCATGGTAATCTAGGATATGTAGGAAACTAGTATTAAAATAGGTCACTGCTTCATCAAGTTGAAGATGATACATTGGTGACCAGTGGCATGTATCTTTGGGTTGGATAGTGTAATCAGTTACCTGTATGGTTGATGGTGACAGTGGTTCTCATACAGTAGACCTTGGGACATGCACTGGGGGTAGCATGGTGTAAAAGTATACCCAGCACCCACACCCCACATTGGATATTTTACTCACTGAAACCCATGATAATACTCTAACATACCCACAATCACACATTGACCAGGACTGCAATACAACCCCTTGTCTATCTCATTAGTGTTATTACAGGGATACACAATTATTGCACATGCCACAGGGATAGTAGGGTGATTGCTTGTCATGGCTCTCCTAAGGTCAGCAACATTACTATCCCTTATACTGTATGGCAAGGTGTAGTGTATTTGGACAATGTGGCCTCCGAATACTGTATCCTACAAATATACACACTTGCTGCATTTTACATGAGCCCCAAGAAGAACTGAACCCTCACTTAAAATCACTGTTCAGTCTCAGCCTTACAACAGGATATGTACCCAAAGAATGGCATACAGCAACAGTGGTCCCACTCCATAAAGGTGGTGCCACAACAGACCCCGGAAACTATCACCCTATAAGCCTAACTAGCCTGGTCTGCAAAGCTATGGAGCATATCATCATGGAACTCATAAACAAAGACATTGGGAACCTCCAAACACTGGATCCTACCCAATTTGGCTTTGTTAAGGGCAGATCTTGCCTCTTGAACCTGGTCAATTTCTTTGAAACAGTCACCAAGGCCATAGACGAAGGAAAGGTAGTCCACACAGCCTATCCTGACCTTGCAAAAGCCTTCGACACAATACCCCACTCGGGCATCATAAATAAGCTCACCAGCATAAATATCAACCCCTATGTCACAAGATGGGTTGCAAACTGGCTTAGGGATAGAACCCACATGGTCAGAATTGCAGGTGCCATGTCAGACTCTAAACCAGTTACAAGTGGTGTCCCACAAGGCTCAGTCCTGGGACCTCTCTTGTTCGGTATATATTTCTCTGAGGTACAGGCTAACACTGGAGGACTATGGCTGACAAAGTTTGCAGATGACTGCAAACTGGGGGCCATAATCGACTCACCAGCTGACACAAGCATCCTCCAAAAAGGTGTCACAGAGATGGATAATTGGTGCCAGAGCCGTGGCCTAAAGCTAAATGCCAAAAACTGCATAGTCATCCCCTTTGGGAAAAACAAAGTGCCCACAAATTACCACATAGGTGGTAATCCATTAAGTACGGAAGAAGTAATTAGGTATTTGGGGACCCAAGTAGATTGCAATCTCTCCTTTGAAAATCACATTGCCAAAGTGGTTAGAAAGACATTCTATATAGCCCACCTTATCAAGAAGGGGTTCACATCTAGACCAAGAGAGGTCATTGTGCCGCTCTACTCATCACTCATCAGGCCCATAATTGAATACAATGCCCCATTTGGGATGTACCTTACCCGACACCTGCTACAACTAGAAAGACCCCAAAAGTACCTCACTAAGAGGATCAAGGGACTCAAACAGATGCCCTATGCAGTTAGGCTAAAGAAACTCCAGCTCTACTCAGTTGCTTACCGCCTACTCAGAGGCAATTTGTGCCTGACGTATAAAGCCATGTCCAACCCAGAATTAATGGACATGCTCCACCTCAAGAAATCCAAATCCATCAGAACTACAAGCTCCAGTGATTTAAACCTAGGCACAGAAATAAATAGAACATGCTGGAAGGACAGATTCATATCCCAGAGGCTCCCCTCAGTCTGGAACAAAATCCCAATCCATGTCAGACAGAGCCCCTCAATGACCCTCTTCAAGAAGAATCTTGATGTTTGGATGGGAGATCGTAAATGTACCCCTGGGATCTCTTTTGTGTCACTGCTAGACAGAAGCACGGTAAACTAACCTTAAATGGGCTATCTTCTGTGACCTACCATACAGAGGCACAGTCAACTAATCTAAGAAGGGTGGCGAAAGCCAAACACACTCTGGCTAGGCTTGTAAATGCCCTAGGGCAGATAGCCTAGTATCAACCTATGAACCTATGAACTTGCGCACATACAAACACTTGCCAGAAATCAGAGGGTAACCCATGCCTATCTACTCATTTGTATAACAGTGGTGTGATGGTACTGCAAGCACCAGATAGCCCATAGGGTGAAGAGTATAACAAGGTACATTTATTGTCCATTACAGCAGCAGCCATTTCTAACTATGGCAATGGGGGTGTAGTGGGTGAGAAGGTCCTCAGGGTATTATCAATTACAAGTTTACAAACACACAGACACTGTTATTCTCAGTAATGCGTATTGACACATTTGCCAGTACTGGGGTCCATAGGTGTAGGTGTTCCTAAGTGTGTACCAGGATATTGTCCATGGAGAGATAAGAAGAATAGGGTATGTGGATACAGTGGTATCATGCCACCTGACATTTGTCAGCAGGTCATCTATCAACTGATGTCACGTGAGTGATCCTCAGGATGAAAGTTAAATATAACATCCAATCATCTGGTTGTCTCTTGCAGAGAACCAGTGAGGTGCTCCAATTGACATGTATGCAACATATATTATATAACATGGCCAGTGTCTGGGTTGGAGACCTTTACCCTAGCATGTTCTGTTGACTGTGGTAGTGTAGTTGAGGTATCCATTGCATGTGGTGCATACAGGGTGGGGTTTCCTAGTTGTGGCATTCATAACACAGCTGGGCAGACATGTCAATGTCAGTCAAGCATAGATTGCCTGTAAGCAGCCAAGATGGATACCTGACATCTGCACATCTGTACAGAGGACAGAAGGAAATCAGCTAACCAAGAGGTCATGCATTAGGATGAATGTTTTGACAGATAGACATCTGACACTCATAGGTATGCCATTACTACATGGCAGCATCCTCAATGACATGTCCTATACACAAAGTAGTTTACAGTTAATATCCACATATCAAATAATATCCAGTAGCAAATATTTAATAACACACAGCTCACACACCAAGAACACAATAGTCAATACTCAGAGTCCAGCATTGCATGCAGGGGTGTATGGTTCCAGTACTACAATCTGCAATCTACTCTTACTTGGGAAAGCACTGTTAAAAGTAGTAACATAATGATACAATACATGCAAGTGTGACTGCATATAACCTGGGATACTACCTTTTGTATGAAACACATACAAATGGAAAAGATTCTTGTACTAGCCATATATACGCAGGTGTCTCATACAGTATACTCAAACCCCTTGCTATTGTAATGACAGCACATAGAAACATGTTATGTACATGGAATTAAATACATTTATTAAATATGTCATTACCCTGCTATTTCATCAGACTGGAATGTGAGCTATGCTTAGCAGGTGTAAGCACTGCTTAAATATAAATGCTAAGCAGATTTGCACACTGGTCATGAAAGCCTACATGGTGTAAGTGCCTATTCATTTAACAGTACGTTAGCAGCACTTACTGTCATGCAAACCTACATAAAGCTGTTCAAAACTGCCTTAGCTACTCTATAAACAACAGTCCTTGTTCTGCCTAGCAACAAAATGAACAGCCCTTGTAGGTTTTGAACCCAGAACCCTGCTCATTATAGTCACAGCAGTTAACCACCAAGCCATCACAGGTATGAAGCTGTTTGTTGTTTTTTCCAATATATCTGTCAGTAAACATACTGAATAGTAGTGAAACACTGTGTTGACTTCTACATTTGTGTAGTACTTATTAGTGAAAATAGTGATGGCTTCGTGGTCAACTGCTGTGACTATAATGAACAGGGTTGGGAGGGTGGCCTAATGGTTAAGGTGTTTGCCTTACAAACATAAAGTACAGGGTTTGAGTCTCACAAGAGATAATTGGCTAGGCTTAAAATGGTTCGCAAGGGCAGTTAGCCTAGTACTAACCTATAATGTTTCAGTGCTCATCCTATAATGTTACTGTTGAATCAGTATGTTGCTATATCTAAATATACACATATCAGATAAATATGCTGGGATAAATCTGGGAAGATATATACAACACTCATGTTTATACATAACAAGGATATGGATATCTATACACATGCAGATATACATGTACATACACATATATGTATATTGATTTATATATATTATAATATATATGTGTGTGTGTACATGTATATATATATATATATATATATATATATATATATATGTGTGTGTGTGTGTGTGTGTGTGTATACATGTATATATAGATATATATTTATATATGTATATATATATATATATATATATATATATATATATATATGGGTCTACTTCATATGACCTAAATTTCATATGATTGACATTCATTTCACCAAGACCAGAACACCTAAAGTCCAAACCACCTAAAACTCATTTGGTTGAAACTCATAACATCAGCAAATGAAATTAATAGCATTGTGCCCTTTTCCCCACTGTAGCTCAATCCTGGAGTTAGAATATATAGTTAGGTGGGGTGTTGGGGACACAGCCCCCCACATTGGGGGTTGTGGGGGGCATAGAGGGTGTGGGGGGCATTTAGATAACTATTGTTGTCTGCAAAGAGTTAGTCATAACAGTTATAAGTATCAATGTGTATCTTTGAAATGTATGAAGTATGCGTGCCCCCCACACCCCCCTAACTATATATTCCAACTCCGAGACTGCACTACAGTGAGGAAAGTGATGTATTTCCCTTACCGCATTGTACCATGATCTCTGTACATAAACAAATGTTATATTTGCGAATGCACAGACCATTCGCAAATATTCCATTCGATTACGTGACCAGCACACATATGAACTATTCGAATATCTGTAGTTCGAATAGTTCATAGGCATGCAATGCTACGCCGACTTTATAACAGTAAACCATATATATTTATATTTATATATATATATATATATATATATATATATGTAGATGTGTGTATATATATATATATATATATATATATATATATATATATATATGTGTGTGTGTGTGTGTGTATAGATATATATATATATATATATATATATATATATATATATACATATATATATATATATATATATATATATATATATATATATATATACACACACACACACACACACACACACACACACACACACACACACACACACACACACACACACACACACACACACACATATATATATATATATATATATATATATATACATGGCTTATATGTTAGGGTTTTATGAAGTGTTTTGTTATTGCATATTTTATGTATATGAGTTCATTTATGTTTTAGTATATATATATATATATATATATATATATATATATATATATAGATATACATACTTGTCAAATGTGGCATGTGCCTTTAACAGTTCAATTACACAATGATTGTTAATGTGTTGCCATTGGCAAGAGAACTTTTTAAAATGTAACAGTCAAAATGGTTTTACAATGTCTGATGAAGCGGCAAGTTTAAGCCGTGAAAGCACTCACATAAATAAAACGTTTTTATGATATTCTTATAGATTTTGTGCCTTGGTTTTCTCTCCCAGTATTTTACGATAATTGTTTTACTAACCACGGTTGTGGTTTTAACTGGGAGTGCATCCATACCTCTGGAGAACATTTATCTTTTTCTTTCTTCATTGATTTGGTCCACACCAGAGGTTACCATGGCAGAGGGAAGTACTAATGATATTGAGTTATCTTATGTACCTGGAAAAGAAAAACAAGGAACTATTCCGACTAATGGAAGATTGTCACAGCTACTGAATTTAACTGAAAATCCTTTATTGGGGTATAAAGCCTCCAGTCAATCTGTGTCTGAACAAGGTAACACTTTTGATGCCTCTGCTCTTCGTAAAGACTTGTTTCAGATAGAAGACAACTTATATAAATTGAAACGTTTGCAATATCAATGCTATCATTTTGAAGCTTGTCTCGAGCTTCAAGTAGTACCTAGAGGCTTAAGAATTATAAAAATGCCCACATATGGTGAACAGTACAAGGAACTATTAATTCAGTGGCAAAAACTGAATCTAGAACTTAGCTATAACTACATGTGTTTTCTTATTAGGTTTTTTAAACCTGAGGAAGAAAGATTGTTATCTTCGGTCATGAATTTACAAAATTAATTATATAACAAGTATCTTGCTGATGTGTTAGATGTAAAATTTTGCTACATCTTGGATTCAGTGACAGCTTTTGAGCATAAACTGCTCCATCAAAAACAGAAAAAATTGGATAGAGATACTGCCGATTTTGCATGTGTGCATGTCTTTTCTTGGCCTAAAACACCAATCAGGCAGCAACAAGTACCTGATAATCAAGAAGTTCAACAGTCTAATTCGAACAATTCTGATGAAATAGTAGTAGGAACAATTTTGAACACAGCAATGACCTCTTCCATTTCTTCTGTGTCAACAAATATTTCAAAGAACAATGTGGATGTTAGAAGTAAAGTTCCACCTTTAAATACAAGCCATGTTAACAACAGCGTACATCCGCTTGTTTCTTCAGTAAGCAGTATCACCATTGAACAAGAGCTACATGGAACTGTTAATCAAAACAAGAATGGCCATTCTTTCCATTTTCCAATAAACTCTCCTGCCAACAGATGTTCGTTCAGCAGAGGCAGGTCGAAACGCAAACTAAATTCAGAAAGCATTGACAACCATACCTTTAAGAAAATGTGGCGGAAACCAGCAAGCCCTTGATTTGGAACATTTCTTCATATATATTGTCAGCAGAGGAAATTTCTCTGCTAAATAGAGGTATGAGTATTATACCCACTCAATTGACTGATATTACAGATTGTATCATTGATTTAAAAATGTTTACATGCAATATCATGCTAAAAGTGCAATATAAAAGCAATGAGACTGTTGGAAAGAACAATACTCAGTTTAGGAAACCTAGCATTTATATACCAAGTAATATTGCAGCAGTAGAAGTCTTTGAGAAGAAATGTGAAATTGACATTCTTTCATTATTTAATAACAGGAACATGGGGAAAGTCAATTTTAATTTAAATAGTTCGGAGCCTTTAGTGCTCAGAAATTTATCATCTAATACTTCAATTATTATTAAACCTGCTGATAAAGGAGGTCCGAAAGTGCTGATGGATAGAAATTATTATGTGTGTGAGATGAAGTCTATGCTTAGTGATACAAAGACTTACAGTCTCATTAATATGGCAGACATTGATGTTATTATACGGAGAGTCAATAGTACTCTGAATGATTGTCTGCTAGGACGTAATATTACCATGGAACAATATAAGTATTTTGTATGTGATAAACCTACTATTCCTTGTTTACAATGACTGCCAAAAATTCATAAAGATGCATATAAACCGCCCTTTAGGCCCATAGTGTCTGGTAGAGGCTGGTGCATAGAAAACATGTCTATTTTCCTTGAGAAACAGCTTCAAAGTATTTTAAACAACAATAAGTATGTTCTAATGGATACAAAACATTTTTTATGTGATTTATATTCCTTTATGAAAGATAAAAATTGTACTTCTTTTTTATTAGTTACTTTAGATGTTCAGTCTCTATTTACTTGTATTCCAAATGATATAGGTATAGATACACTAAAGGAATATCTTTGCATTAATAGTAAATTTAATGCTACATTTATTGAATTATTATGTTTGTTTATGGAAATTATTTTAGAGAATAATGCTTTTACTTTTGATGGTCAGTTTTATTTACAGAAAAAGGGCGTAGCTATGGGCACTTCTAGTGCCAATAGCTACGTCAATATTGTTATGGCCCAATGGGAAGTTACAAACGTACTTACAACATTTTCAGAAGTTGTTTTTTATAGGAGATTTGTGGACGATCTTTTTTTGTTATGGGATGGTGATTTAAATTCATTTTTGAATTTTTATGAATTTTTAAATTCATCTACTTCATTTTTAAAATTCACCACTAGTTATTCTATGAGTTCTATAATTTCTTGGATGTAACCATTTTTAGGCTACCAGATAATACATTTTCTACCAAAACTTATAGAAAGAGCTGTTATAGCAACAACTACTTGCATAGGAAAAGTATGCATCCGCCACAATTTATCGCAATATTATCAAAAGCCAAGGCCTTTGTGCATCCAGGTTAAATGCTAATGATGCAGATTTTAATAAAGAAACTCTCTCCCTTTCAATGCGATTTAGTCAAAGAAGTTATAGCCAAAGAGAAGCTGACACTGTTTTAAACAAGGTAGTACAATTGCACAGTAATGAGGGGAAACCGTATTTTTCAGATAGACTAAGAGGAAATTCTTCACAGATTAACAGATGAACATCAGCTTATGATGCCTCTTACTCATTCAGGAAACATCCGTAGTATAGAGAAAGTTGTAAAAAATAATTGGTCTATACTAACTACAGATACAGAAGTAGCCTCTATAGTGGGCGAAAAACCTAGGTTCACATATAAAAATAAAAAGAATCTGAAAAGGTTATTATGCTTCCCCAAAGAAGCTATGCATACTGACTTAAATCAAGTAAATGGTACCCTCCCTTCAAAAATTGCAACTGGTGTAAGTTTATTGATAGTTCGAGTGAGTTTTAACATCCTGATACTGGAAAACTTCTTCATTTTCAGGTCCGAGCTGATTGTAACACCATCCATTTAGTATATTTAGCTATATGCCAGACCTGTAATAGTTTCTATATAGGTAAAACAGATTGTCACCTTTGTGACAGAATAAGAGAACATATTTATTGTATAAACAATTCTATATGCACCAGTGCTTTAGCTAAACATATTGTACTAAATGATACATCGCACAATTTTAAATTTATGGTTTTGGAGGTAATATATGACAAAGTTCGTGGGGGTGATGTAGAGAATAAGATGGAATCCAGTGAACTGAGATGGATTATTAGAATGAGAGGTAATAAAGGCAAAGGGCTGAATGATAAAATATGCATCAAGCCTATTTTAAACAATAGAAGGTTTAAAAAGTAGTAGGTGGTTTAAATAAAAGAATACATGGCTTATATGTTAGGGTTTTATGAAGTGTTTTGTTATTGCATATTTTATGTATATGAGTTTATTTATGTTTTAGTATATATATATATATATATATATATATATATATATATATATATATATATATATATATATGCTTGTCAGATGTGGCATGTACCTTTAACAGTTCAATTATACAATGATTGTTGATGTGTTGCCATTGGCAAGAGAACTTTTTAAAATGTAACAGTCAAAATGGATTTAGAATGTCTGATGAAGCGGCAAGTTTAAGCCGTGAAAGCGCTCACATAAATAAAACGTTTTTATGATATTCTTATTGATTTTGTGTCTTTGTTTGCTCTACCAGTATTTTACAATAATTGTTTTACTAACCACGGTTGTGGTTTTAACTGGGAGTGCATCCATACCTCTGGAGAACATTTATCTTTTTCTTTCTTCATATATATATATATATATGTGTGTGTGTGTGTATATATATATATATATATATATATATATATATCTAGATATAGATATATAGATAGATAGATATATACATATATATATATATATATATATATATATATATATATATATATATATATGTATATATATAAGACATATGCCCATAATATGTAGTATGTAGTGGAGTCATACCTCAGCACCAATAGTCACAGGGATGTCATCCAAGTATTGCAGATATAAATGTAGAATGTTGCTACAGTAACAGGGGTTGTGTTAACAGACATGTTGTGTGGGAAGTCACTTCTGATACTGACATGTACGCCATCAGTTACTAACAGACATCATAAGATCATCATAAGATCATAAGATCATCATATTGAAGTACCACACAAATCACAGTAATGATCCTGTGGAATACAACAGAGATATGACCAATAAATGTGGACAGTCTGACACAATCTGATCAGTGCAGAGGTATACACAAAACACATTAGTGCAAGATGTGTGGACCAAGCCTGACAAAGTAGATGTTTACAGCCATGTAAATGGGGATGTCACAAAAATACTGGTATAGTTAAGCTCACACATTTAATGCATTCACATACTCCTGTTTGTTCTAACACATATTAACCGGAGGCGCAGATTTCCCAAGCCCACATACTTCCCACTAGTTAGTGACATACATTTTTATAGCATCCCACTACTTTGTCAGAAATACACAATAGTTATGGTGGCCAGGCAACAGTACATCTGACAAATATCTGGACATAACATCAGACTAGGTAAATACACTGAACTGCTAGGCATGTCACAAAGCACTGTGCAAACCACAGGCAGACTGCCATAACACTGACCCAAGTTTCCTATGGGGAATACACATGTACTTGCAAATATAGCAGCAACTACAAGCATGCAGCATGGAGTAACAGACACTAGTGTGAAAGTGCATACCCACAACCAATCTGAACACAATCACATTGTGGTAAGCCTAATTAATATTACATATGGACTGTGTGAACAAAACCATCCTCATATGCGCCACTCACACAGTAACCCTACATTTACTGGGCCAATACACAGTCAGTCTGGCCCTGCAAACATGTATGCTGATAGGGTACCATAAACTGGGGCAGCATGCAACATCAGATAGAACAGGACCAAGAACAGTGACATCTACCACAGTCTGTACACAGGCCAAGTTACATATTCACAATACATACTCTGTCAACAATCACCATAAGTACACAGACCTCACTACTGTACACACTACAACAGAATGCCCAGGTTTTGTCCTCAAATAAAAGGCCTACTATACATAACATGTCTAGCAGTCTGATACCTCAATGGCGTGTTATCAGGTATGATGTCAGTAAATGGTGTACTGTACATATGCACCTCTTACTGCATGACATAATGGACAAAGGGTGACAGACATGGGGGATGGAGGCACAAACATAGGGCCAATATTGACATATTGCTGTGATAAACTGAGAAATTTCCTGGTGTAACAGGGTTTGTTGTGACATATATTTTCTGAGGGATATGAAGTCAGTAACTCACATGGATGTCATCATGTACTGACTGCAATCATCAGAGTATGCTACTGCATATCTAAAGATAGGAAATGTGTGAGTAACACACCACATGTAAGACTCCAAACTGGCCAGTCTGCAGATAGCCCTACAGGTGAGAGTTTCATCAACCACATAACACTGTCATGCCAGACTTTAAATCATGTAGAACAGCCATATCCACACAAACCCTGTTAAACCAACATTACTTCAAATGTAGAACAGCAATACTTACATTCTTCCCCCATGTCTGGAACATCCCTCTCCTGTTTGTTGACCTGTCTCCACAGTGTATGTTGTAAGAGGTACTTCCAGCTACCCTCTGTGATGCTGTTTGTCAAACACCCACATGAAGTCCTGCTCACAGTGAAGGAAAAGGGTCAACACCTACATGAAGTGCTTAGTTATAGGAGTGTGTTTCTATGCAATTGGCTATAGGAATTATACTACAGCTTTTACACATGCAATTAGCAAGTGGGGGACTGCAATTCGTGCACAGGCCATCAGCTGATCATGAGCATTACTTACAAAACTCAAGCTGCTGCCTATGCAAAACAGATGTACTTTTCCACATCCACTGGAGAGGGAGAGAGAGAGACAGAGACAGAGAGAGACAAAGTAAGAAAGGAAGGGAGTAAGAGAGTAAGAGCCAAGCGTGTTTGTGTATGATCCATCGGTAGAGAGTGGTATCTGAGTATTATAACGGTTACCTTTCTTGTTTACTAATCCACACTGTCACATAGTAATTGCACATGGCTGTACACATTTATGGCTGAGTATTGTCTAAGACAACCTCTACATTGTTTGAAAACTGTTGGCCTTGTAATGTGGACAATAGGACATATAGGCCCTCAATATAATGATGTAACAAAACCTGCACTGTAATTTTTCCTGTCATTACACAATCATCCCATCACCTTCACAGGATACTGATGACACATTCACAAACACACACTTACTAGTACTGAGTTTCAAAACCCTACCTGACTATACATTGCTATTTCAGTGTTATGCAGTTATTGCACATGCTGCAGAGCTTTCACATTGGAGAGCTTTCCAAAGGTATCTTTGAAGGTGAGTGACATCCGAACAGTGCTAAAGGAGGGATAATGGAAGTGTAGTGCATGTGAATGTCCACAAAAGAAGGTGTCAATGAAGACACACCCACACTTTCTCAGAGAAACAGATATTATCACAGTTGGCAGGATCAGGATTAGAGCTCCTACATGATTAGTTTGCTACATGACAGTATTATGCAGTTATCAGAAGCGCCACAGAGCTTACATGGCTGATACATGGCCAAAGAGTTATTGCAAGATGAATGACATCAGCAGGCATGCTAAAGTTGGGCAATGGGAGGTGTAGTGATTGTGAATGGCTTCAAAATCATTAATTTCCACAGACACACACACACACACACACACACACACACACACACACACACACACACACACACACACACACACACTTGCCAGTACTGAGATGCACAGGTTCATTGCTTCATAGGTGTGTAGTAGTTGAATGGGCCTGCAGGCTGTACAAGGCTAGGCAAAGGAAATACCTTGGCATCAGTCCACATGACAATGGTCTCCATTGTTGCTCAGGGATCTAGTCCCTGGAGTGGTCCCCACAGGTAGATATTGGATTCACCATCCACTCATCTGGGTTACTATTGTGGGTGGCCAGTGATGTGCACTGCTTCCCATGTATGTGATCTATATTCCATAACACAGACAGTGTCTAGGTTGTGCACATGTCCCACACGCATGTTCTGAGACTTGTGGAAGTGTGCTTGAGGTCTCTGGGGCATGTTGTGTGGACAGATTGTTATCTTCTGATGTAGCATTCCTGACTTCATTTTGTGAAACCTGGCTATGGAACTGAGGTCTTGCTTGCACCTACATTGACAGCGTGATACAGGTATTCAGTGGAGCTAGTGGCATCTGTCTATACAAGGCATGTGTATAAGGCATGATATTTACTTTGTGGGTTACATTTGCAGACTCTACAGCTGTTGCAGGTGTGCAGTGGGGAGAATAGCAAAATGACCACTGTAAGCATTTATTTGCCTACTGTAGGGATGGAACAGGGTGCCATGTCCTTTTACTTGCTGGATAACACACAGTCAGGAGATGTAACATGTCACAGTACTTTCTGATGTCAGTGGCACTATTGTGGTCAAGTCATGTAGTCCACTGCAATCACACTGTGGTTGTTACTATCTGTGATGCAATATGCAGGGAACTACCAATATAGTGGTTGTTGCCTAGCCAAGTGTGTTTGTGTATGAGACATGGGTGGAGAGTGTTCTTTGAGTAATACAAGGGTTGCCTATATTGTTCATTAATCCATAATGTCACATGTAGGGCTATGGATTGTCTACACCAGCCTCCCTGGTGTTTGCTATCTGTTGTCCGTATAAGGTGGACATTGTAACATATACTAGGTCCTCAACATAATAATTAAGCAAAACCCACCCCACAATGCACCCTATTTTTATACAATCACAGCCACCTCCACACAGGATACTGATGACACATACATCTATGCCAGTACTGAGATTCAGACCCCTATCTAGCTATGTTTTGCTACTACAGTGTACTGCACTTATTGCATGTGCCACAGAGCTTGCAAGACAGATGCTGTCCCAAGGTACTTCTAAGGTGAAGAACATCACCAGCCCTTGTAAATACTGGCATTGGGTGATGTAGTGGGTGAGAGATCCCAAAAATAATTTTACCCTAAACACACATTTACATTTGCCAGGTGTGAGGTTCAAACCTCTATCTAACAATCTTTACGGACCATTATGTTATGCATTTACCACATGCACCACTGACCTGACATGGCTTAGGATTGGCAACAGGTACTTCTAAGGTGGATGATATCTGCAGGACTGCTAAAGTAAGGGTCTGAGATGTGTACAGGGTATAAATGAGGCCAAAGTCTTTGAGGTACACATACAAACACTTGCCACAGATGAGATTAAACCTCATACCTATGTAGTTACTGCTATGACATTGTTTCACATTTATAGCATGTGCTAGCCTTTCTCCAAAGGGGTATTTCAAGGTGACTGACATCAGCAGGCTTGCTAAAGTAGGGCAATGGGAGGTGTAGTGACTGTGAATGGCCTCAAAATCATTAATCTCTACAGACACACATAGTTTCACAGTTTCCATGTTTGGTACTAGAACTCCTACCTAACTAGTGTGTTGTACAACAGTGTTACACAGTTATTACATGTGCCACAGAGCTTTAAGAGCTAGCTCTTCTCCAAAGGGGTATTTCAAAGTGACTGAAATCAGCAGACTTGTTAAAGTAGAGCAGTGGGGAGGTGTAGTGACTGTGAATGACCTCAAACTCATTAATCGCTACACGCACACACAGTTTCACAGTTGCCATGTCTGGGATTAGAACTCCTACTTAACTAGCATGTTACATTATAGCATTATGCAGTTATCACATGGACCACAGAGCTTAACGGGCTAACCCTTGCCCAAAGGGGTATTTCAAGGTGAGTGACATCAGCAGGCTTGCTAAAGTAGGGCAATGGGAGGTTTAATGACTGTGAATAGCCTCAAAAATCATTACTGTATATTGCCGCAAAATCTTTAATCGCTATACACACACACACACAGTTTCCATCTCTGGCATTAGAACTCCTACCTAACTAGCATGTTATACTATAGCATTACGCAGTTATCGCATGTGCCACAAAGGTTATAGGGCTGGCCCTAGCCCAAAGGGGTATTTCAAGGTGACTGACATCAGCAGGCTTGCTAAAGTAGAGCAATGGGGGGGTGTAGTGACTGTGAATGGCCTCAAAATCATTAATTTACACACACAAACACACACACACACACACGCACACACACACACACACACACACACACACACACACACACAGAGTTTCACAATCACCATGTCTGGGATAAGAACTCCTACCTACTTAGTATGTTACATGCTAGCATTATGCAGTTATTGCACGTGCCATGGAGCTTATGGGGCTAAGAATTGGCCAGAGGGTTATTTCAAGGTGACTGACATCAGCATGAGTGCTAACATGGGCAATGGGAAGTGCAGTGTGTGTGAATGGGCCATAAACCGTTCCTCTGGAAACACACACGCAACACTCAGTCACACACAACTTTACATTTGACAGGACTGGGTATACAAATGCTAGATAAGTACTGATTTGTACTATCATGTTACATAGTTATCACAAGCACCACAGACACTATAGGGCTGAGGGCTACCAAAAGCAAATGTCTACAGTGATTGATACCAGCACATCATGTGATATTGGCCAATTGGATGTGTGGTGGGTGGGACAGGCCTCATGATGGCAATCTCTCTGTCACTTCTGTCTCTCTCTTCCCCACATCTCTGTGTGTGTATGTTTGACATATTATAGTGTATTGGCATTGGATATGTGTGAGTATTCCTATCCATTGTGTGTGCAAAGCATGAATGGTATGCAATGTGTGTGTGCACAGACATCTGCAACTGACAGATATGTATAGTCCGCTGTGTTGTCAGACATGGGCTTCATTTCTCTAAGTGTAGGAGCATGCCCCATATGACCTTCTGTATTGAGTGTTTGAATCCATTCCAGGTAGGTTGTACTCCAGTGCAGGATTTTGTGTTCTACACCTTCAGCTAACAACCTGTTTCTGCAGGATATCTGTAGATAGGTTGACAATATGGAGTCACAATGGGCAAAAGATAGTGGGATACTGTATCTATTGTGTCTGTGCTGCTTGTGTTATATGGTTGGTGTTAGCAGAGATATTCAGACATATGTACTGTTTTGCACTGTAATGTATTATGTCATCAGTTAGTGACAGATATACTTATTTGCTCACAGTTATTTCCTGGGAAATACAAGATGAATGAAGCTGTGTCCAGTATTGTGGTCTTCAGCCTACATATTCTTGCACACTTATGCCATTCCAGAGGGGTAGCTGCAGACACTTGCTGATGGGTCTGTGTAAATGTCCAGCACCTTGGTACTGTGGTGGCTGAGGATCTCCTGCTTGTACATCTATCGAAGTTACAGAATGTCCATATCCTGCTGTGGCCATACCTCTCAACTGTACAGATTCACCCAGGTTACCTAGAAGCAGGGCTCATATATCTGGTCAGTTCCCCTTCACATTGTGGTTTATAAGCAGGTTTGTAGCCACCCATTACTGGGTTTGCAGGCAGGGGTAGTATGGGCACACATCAGAGTTTCAGACTTCACACACTCCATGACATCCATGCTTCTACACCCCCCACTCTGTTATTCTATTCTCTTCCTAACATTATGCGAGAGATATCTGAGAAGTATCCATATAGTTGTCCCTTCATCCCTGCGGTATTTAGGGGTTGGTCCACAGTTCATGCAGTAGGACATGGTGAGCATGCTACTGGGATTTGTTGACATGGTCTTACATTTTGTGTTCTGTGGACTGTATGTTGTTAGTTGGGACCCCATGAGATAACATACATTGGCAGTACAGATGAGGCCCAGGCCTTTGACAGAGGACTGTAGGGCATTTGGTAGTAATTCAGGCCATCTGTAGCATGCTAATGCATTCTCTCACTCCTACAGTCTCAGGCAGCAAGCCACTGGATTCCCCTGGGGTGACAGAGTAAGTGTGCGAGGTGTTAATGGCAATAGTTTCTGTCCATATTAATCCATTGTTCTGGATGCTGACAGGGCGCTGCTTACAGCTGGGAACACACCTGCATGGAACACCTCTTCAGCATGCTACATTCTGTGGGTATTCCCATACAGAAGTGGAGGTCAATACTGTACTCATTCTCAACAGCAGGGATATGATCTGTGATAAACCTGTGTCTGATGGTGCAGTGAGCTGAGTGCATGTGTGATATGGAAGCTTCTTGCAGCTGACTCACAGATATACCTGGGATATCCCCCTTATGCTGCCTTGTGCGGGGACATAGGCAGTCTCTCATTACTTCATATCTGTGCCTTTTGTGGTCTGCCAGTGACTGGCCAGTCTACATCAGTATTCCATACTAGACAGACAACTAATGTGCTGCTAACCTGTATGTAGAATTGCAATGCTGTGTGCAGTTGACAGTTAAATTTTATGTACTCTGTCTAGGGTACTTCCACCTGTGTACTATGTGTATGTCTGGGTCCACATTCATGGCATGTCCAGCTTTCAGATGGTGACAGATATTACATCAAAACAATGAGTATGGATGACTGCTGAATTGGGTCTTGCTGGGATGCTTTGTGGTTGGCACTGCAGTTGTCAGAACATGGCCTTGTTATCAACAGTACTGGCCATAGGCCATCGGGACACAACCCTCCATGCCTACATGATGACCACTTCGACACAATATACAACACACAACAACCTAACACACAGAGCCCTGCATATTGTACACATGCAACAATCTATCCTGTAAATTGGGCCAGCTCAGGTAATTTGTGCTCCACTGTTATTAAACCCACACGTACATGTTACTGCATTTCTACATAGGATTGAGGGGGTGGGCACACCTGACAACTGTAAACATTTGCTATGAATGTACTGTTATTTCAGGTACTCTGTTGGCTTTCATTTCGTTTTGTATGCTGATCTATCATGTAGACTAGAGGCGTATCAGTAGAGTACAGATCTTAGATTTTATTGACCTACATTTCAGTTTAAGACTTCTTACCCTTCAGAACTAGCATACAACTGCCAGACTTGTTGTAGTCTGTCTGTGTAGGTCTGGAGGGGGCTGTTCTCCATTGCTATCAATTATAGACCTTAGCACAGCCTTTCTTTGTAGTCATCTACACCTGTCCTGCTGACTGAAGCTGTTATTGAGTATGTGAGCCTCACTGACATGCATGTGTGTGTCCTATGGACACGCATTTTGGGCCACCACATGTACTGCAGTGGGATTTGTCACCTTGTCTAGTACTGCCTACTTTGTTGACACCAGTATTTGTTAAAGATTTCATGCTGCCCATATAGGTGTCCACTATCTGCTGCCATCCCATTCAGCCACCTGATTCCCTTGCATGTTCACATCCATACCATAGATACAACTAGCAGAACATACTACTCCATTTAGCAATTGATAGGAAGAGTGACTTACCTTGTGGCTGTGCCAGTATTGAGGATGGTGCTGAAGGGCTGACTATGTTGGATGGACATAGTACACTCCCTATACATGGTAAAGCACAGGTAGTTTCATGTTTGGCGTCTCTTTTACTATATGTGCGAGTCAGAGAGAGGTGTCATTCCCTGGGTTCCTACCATGTCAGTGTATGTGCTATGCTTTGCCTCTTTGCCGAACCTGGGCATACTGGGCACACCTCCTTCTGCCTACATGGGTGGGTTCAGGTTGTTCTTCCTCCGAGTCACTCTGTGTCTGTGCTGGCCTTGGCAATGGTGGGAGGTTGTGTGGCCCTGCCCTATGCTTATCCTGCTGCAGCTGTTTCCGCAGGATCATATTGTATAGCATGGCACATACAACAAAAATTTGTGTACATGTAGCTGGAGATTACTGCAAGGCTCCACCGGATATGTCCAGGCACTGGAACCATGACTTGAGCATCCCAAACACATACTCTATTATGATTCTGGTTTGTGCGTGTGCCTCATCATGGAGTTCTTGTTTGGGTGTGTGTGCATTTCTGATGGGTGTCATCAGCCATGGCTCCAGTGCATAACCAGCATCCCCCACTAGGTGGCCATATGGGATGTCCCCACTGGCAAATCTCTGGTACAGCTGTGTCATATGCCAGATGTGGGAGTCATGATAGTTTCCAAGGCTGCCAGCACACACATTCATTATAATGTCCTGGGCATCGCACATGACCTGGCAGTTGATGGAGGGGAAGCCCTTGAGGTTTATGTAGACCCTACCCCGCTCACTGGATGGTGCTTTGATGTGTATGTGCGTGCAGTCTATAGCATCTACTAGCTCAGGGTATTCTGCTATTTGGTGGAAGAGATGTATATTGCTGGTCAACACCTCACGGGTGTTGTGGAAATATATGTGCTCACCAGCATGTGCTGACATAGCATCCAGAAACTGGAGGAGTACCCTGGATGATGATGCTTGTGAGATCCCCATGATATCCCCAGTTGGCCTTTGGAAGGTACCTGTGGCTAGTATTCTTAAGCCTACACATACCTTGGTATCCACTGGGATGGGTTCCCCTCTGTTGGTTCTGTGTGTGAGGCGTGGCCGGCACAATGCAACAATTTGCTGTAGGATGTCCCTGTCCACCCTATAGTGCTCCACTATCTCCAGCACATGTATAGGTAGGTTACACTGGGTCTGTACATGCTTCTTCTTCTCTTCACTGTGGGTTGGTCATCAGCATTCCCATCCTCACCTCCCTCAGCCTCTTCCACATATTGATGTATGAGAGCAGCAGCAGCCCCTATCATTTTGTTAGTTTTGTCAGTTAAAATTTCCCTACTTGTGTACACCGGTGGTGTAGAATTTGTGGGAAAAACCAGAGTGAAAGGTGTTTGCATAGCTTTGCATAGTGTTTGCATAGTTTATAGTAGTGTGCTGGACTGGGCTGGGCTGCTGCCTGTGTAATTGGCTGATTCTGATACATTTCACTTGCCAGCTATACTAGTTCTCCTTGATTGCCTTCCTACTGCTGTTTTCTCTTCCCATTGCCTTCCTGTTTAAGTCCCGCACATACCCAGTGCTCAGATGTGAACAGAGCTGCTATTTCCTGGTAATTTTTTTATTTTCTTGTTTAAAACCCGGTGTGCGGCCTGCACACCAGTTTAGGCAATGTAAACACTGCTAGGCAGCCTCAGACACACACCCTTCCTTAGCTGGGCTTAGCTAAAGGCAAACACAGGCCACAGAGCTCCAATAGTCTTACAACATGTATGACACTCCCCCTTATGAGGTCATCTACCTCTTAGGCTTATACCATGGTGTTGCTGCACCTACACAGTTGGGTGCAAGCTAACAGTGAGGGGAAATCTGTGATTCAGTATCAGTCCCCTCATTTGCATAAAAATGACTGCTAATGCATGGTTACGAAACTGACACTCAGCCTTTCCCCTTAGTAACGACTATTCCATGGTATTGTTGTCTTATGCATGCCATTGACTATTATGGCAGAATGCTGATTTTGGTTTAAAAGCTTATTTCCAACTTTTTTTCTTATTTTCGGGCTGATCCCGTTTACGCACCTCTGCCCTATGCTTAAACGGCGGATATCTGCCAAAAAAAAGTTATTTTTTATCATTTCGCAACTATTTCCCATGCCAGTGGCCATTGGCATGCCTACTACATTGAATACATGCTTTCTTTAGAGTTGTCATGCCTCCATTTTGTAATTTGCAGAAATGTATTCAGTTAATAGCTAAATACATTTCTGCAGGTTACACTATTCCTGCACAGATGCCTGCCTGCTTCCTGGATAGCTAATTCACTACATTTGCATGGTTTTCACCTGCAAATGGGGTAATTAGCATACAGGAGCTGTGTCCGTGCAGGAATAGTGTAGGAGTGCTCGTGCACCTCCCGGGATCTCGGTCCTGGATCACTCATCAGTCATATTGTGTGCAGCAGCTCTTGCACTGTTCCTGCACGCAGTGCATTGCTTGCTGAATCCCAGGGTTACTCTTTAGGAGTGCCTAAAGCAAGTCATATTCTTGTAGGGAGCACCAAATCTGCTTCCTTTACTATTTATTTAATTGTCAGTCTAAACAGTTTGATTTGTTACCCTGGCCATCACAAGGATGTGATTCCTCTATCCTAGCAACCATACCAGGTTCAAACATGAGACCACAAACTGCTTGTCAAAATACACCTGCTGCAAAAAGCAAAAGAACAGAAATAATCATTGCAGCAAACTGAAACCCTACGTAAGTACGGGCACACTAACTAACACACAAACATGTTTCAAAACAATCCATTACAGGCTTATGGAGCAAATCTTTTCTCTCTCACTTGCACACTTTCAGATGCTCCACACACACACACACACACACACACACACACACACACACACACACACACACACACACACACACACACACACACACACACACACACACACGCACACTGACTAGACTATGGTTCTATCAAAAACTAACTACAACAGGACATTAAAACATTATGGTTTATCTAAGCATAATTCTAACAGGACAACCTGATGCTAAAAATATTTATACAGACCATAAACTTGTAATTTAATATAACTTTAGGGACACAGTTAAACTTTGTAGAACATTCAACATCACGTTACTTCCCCTTGTACACTAGTGGGGAACAACAAAGCTGAAACTCAGCAATGACTGTTCTGGAAGGTATCAGGTTTTGTTACACCTGATAAGTTAGTCCTGACTGTGCATGTCATTCAGTGGCAGCTACAATGTGGTCAGTATGGGTGGCCTCCCAGGACCCACAGCTCCAGGACAGCTCATGTCAGGTACAGATGTAAGGAACTGTAGTTGTGGCTGATTTGAATAAGGCCACCATGGTCCATTTATCTAGTTATAATTTTAAAGTAAAAACAAATGTGGAGTTTCATTACTTTAAAATAAATAAAATAAACAAATAAGGGACTCATGGTTGCCCTTTACAAATAAGCCACAGCTTCAGTCTTCTATAGGAAAGGTCAGTGCATGTACTGCATTCATTTCACCAATCAATTTAAATGGTAAATGGATCATCGAGTCACAGTCTAAAAACAGTAGCAATAGTGATGGCATGGGGAAATTTATTATTAATAACTCCTGGCAATTATCCAGATATGGGACATTATTAGTAGCCCAAAAAAGCATTGTTTGTAGCACGACAGGTAGCTTGCTTGATTTTGATGCAGAAGGCTGTGGGTTCTACTGCACAGCATGTAGATGGATTGCTGATACAATGTTGTACTTTGAGAGGGGGTGAGGTACTGCAGTTTTGAGTATGTCCATCTTTCTATGCTTAAAAAGGACCTTGTGGTCTTTAACCTAGTAAACACCTATAAACACCTATGCACAGTGAAAGGCTTTGTAGAAAGGAAGAAAGAATGGAGAACAATCAATTCAGCAAAATATAAAGTACACTGTAGTGCTGGTGTGACTATACACAGGTATACCTTACTCCTCTTGTGTATACACCTGAACAGTGTAACTAATGCTTCCTTTGTACCATACCCTGAAATGTACATGTTCCTTAAAAGAAAGCTGAACTACATTGAATTGTAATCCCACTATGCCATGCTCCAAATTGGCTGTATTAATGCAAATGTCCCATAATCTTTATTCATTTTATTCTCATTCTAACAGTGTTACAAAATGTATGACAGGCTAGTTCAAAAAAGTGAACTTTCTCAGGCTGTAGCACAGCAAAAATTCACAGAAATGCACATGCTTTATTATAAAATATGTTTATCTGGTGAATTATCATCATGTTATAGGCTGAGAAATACCATTATTCCATAAAAATAGCTTGTTTTAGAAGTCACTATAATTTAAAAATTAAATAACTCAATTACAAACTATTTTATCATGTAAGGGAGTGCTGCTCCCCTTAACGCATCGCTTAGTTGAAACATATTTGAAGTTGACCAGGAACACTCATTGAGTTTTCACACTGCTAGCAATGGTGTACTACTAAAAGCAATAAGATATATATTACAATCTATTAATATAACTTCAGAGACACAGTAAAACTACACAGAACATTGAACAGCACTAGTACAGTACTGGGGAATGAGAAAGCTGAAACTCACAAGTGACTCCTATAGAAGGTATGAGATTTTGTTAGAGCTGATAAGTTATAGTTCATTGACTTTGTACATAACTGTGTAGTTCAGTGGCACATTAAAGTGTGGACAAAACAAGTGTCTGCCTGGTGTCTACAGTTCACTGGTTGATAATGGCATATACTGTAGTGAGTGAATTACTGTTATGTGGTTTATATGAATAAAACCTGTAATACCTTGTGAATATGGTTTCCCATTTTTTTTTAATTATTCTAAAGTTCCTTAGCCTGAATTGCAGGGGGGGGGTGGTTTCCCATTTTTTTTAATTATTCTAAAGTTACTTTTCCCTGAATTGCAGGGGGAGGGCTAAAGGGTAGGTACTCCCATTACATGTATCAGAACATGGCCATTAGTTTTATTTAGTGTTTCCTATGTTTTGCTAAGAAGTGTAATTTTTTGTTTCCCATGTGTATAATTCCAGTGATTTCATTTTTAACATAACACTTTCCTTGAAATGCCAAATTTGAGGATTTCTAAAAGTAGAACAGCTATTATAATATTTGGCTGCACCAGTAGCTGCTGGCTGGCAAAAATGGACATTGCATCTCTGGGGACACTATACTTCAGTATAACTGAAGGCTACTTTAACAGCTGCATGGAAAATTCAACTAACAAATCAGCCTGTTCTACATGCGAAAGGGGAAACGTGGTGCACATCAGGTTAATCTCATTGCCACATATCAGATATGTAAAGGATTGACACTGTAAATATATTTTGTGCTTAAACTTGCTAAGTACAACCAGTAGACATGTTTATTATTTGTACATATCTATCTTGTTGTACCACATCACCTTTATGTTATTTTTGGATGCCTCTGAAGTTTCAGCAACAGCACTACGTTGCCTGCACAATTAGATGTTTTTTTTTAAATACACGCAAACGGATGAAGTAGTAAGGTCTTTGTTCAAACTTTCCAGGAGGTGACAGTCAGTCACAAAAATACTATTAACTTGCTAATGTCAAAAGGAATAACTGTTGGGGGGTATGGCCAAGGTGAGCCTTGAGTAGCAGCGCTTGCTCTCAGCTCTGCCTTTTCAAAACTTTTATGACAGGAATTTTTGAATTTAACTAACTAAAAACAATTTTTTATATATTTGGATTCATCTAATAGTTTACTTAGTATCATAATATTTTTTAACTGTTTTTATTTTTTCCTGTCAAAATATATGAGATAGGCTTCTGGCATCTGATTTCAATATGAGCTTTACAAAATCTTCTCATCAGGACTCAACATTAAAAATAGAGTTCCAAGCTCTACTAACCACCATTCAGGAATTATCAACAAAAATTGACAGAATGGACCTGAAGATTGATAATTTTAAAGACATTTATTCACAACAAATGGAAACATTACATCAAGATCTTAAGCAGAAGAAGACTCAAATTAAAGGTACAGAAACATCATTGAATGACATGGACTGTAGAATTCAAGAAAATGAACATCATTTAGCATTTCTTTTAAACAAAACTCCCTTCTCCAAATAAAAATAGATGATCTAGAGAATAGATCATGAAGAAACAACATCAGGATCTTTGGGCTACCGAACAATATTGAAGAAAATAACATGGAGAAGTTCTATACCTCATGGCTACCTGAAATTTTACAACTCCCTGAAGCTCTCTCCTTTGGTATTGAAAGAGCCCATAGGTCCTTGGCTTCATCTAAAAATACCAAAAGTAATTCTACAAAATCTGTTATAGTCAGATTCTTATCAACACATTATAAGGAAATAGTTTTGAAGACAGCCTGGTCTAAGTCACCAGTTAAATACAAAGATAACATCATATGTTTTGATAATGACTATTCATCTTCTGTTATAGCTAAAAGAAAACTATTTTACCATTGCTCAAAGAACTTAAAAAATCTCAAATAAAGACTCATCTGCTTTTCCCTGCAACGCTGAAAATTATCCTTCAAGAAGGTCCGAAGATATTTAATGAGTCAGATACAGCTATTACATACATAAAATCCAATAAAGTACTTGAAAAAATAGATGAAATAGACTGGGCTACTTCAAGTCTTAAAAGAATTGCAGAAAATGGTTCCTGGAAAACAGTTGAATGCAAAAATAAACTTAAAAAAATAACTTGATTTAAAATATATATTTTTTGTTTTTTACACATACATATTTTTTCTTATAACCCAGAAGTCTAGGAAGATGAAAGCGGTTCAACAGGTGAGTGTTGTTCTTACCTTTTTTATTTTATGATTTTGGCTTGTGTTAGTTATTAACTAGTTTAACCAGATTATTCCATTACCTGTTAGTACGTTGCTCCAGTTCACACACTTACTAATAATTTATAGTTTATCTTGTCTTTAGATATTCCTAATAATATTGTACAATCCGTACTTTATTAGTACATGGTTTGATGATGCTCTGATTTGTTGTGGAAGGTTCGTTTATTGTTTTTGCTTTCTTATCCTATTGATTTTGTTGACAGTTTTGCTTGGGCAATGTGTGGCTTACAGACATTGTGAAACTGTTTATTTATTTGGTCAGTCGGCTAACGTGCTTGCTGATGTTTTCTTTTTTTTGGATGGAAGGATTGCATACATGAATAGTTTGAGGTTTGCTATTGCCCCAGTCTGCTTGCCTTTTTTGTCTATGTGATACTTGTCGCACATCCTCCTATAGTTATGGGAAATGTGTGATGGATTGGTGGGTCACATAATGCTTTTAATGTTGTATGTTTTCTATTGTGATTTTGGCATATTGCTTACTTTTAGTTCAAAACCGATAATTGTATATCATTGTTTACAGTGTTGGACATAGGGGTCTTCTTTTCCTTTTGCTTGTGTTGTCTTTTATGGAGGACTTAAAGTGAGTGCCACCATCGGGTGGCCTTTTGTTGGCAATGAGCTTGTTCTGTTTTGTTTTTTAATTGATGGCTTGGAGATGCAACAGGCCTGGGAGTTATTTTACCTTAACATCTCATATAAGCTGTAAATATCATTGGGATGCCTCGCATATACCGCAAGGCATCGGAAGTCTCTAATTTATTGCAAAAATAGCTTACAGTTTCTTGCTGGAACTCTTGGAGCTTTTTTCTTTAGCTACAGCTTGGTGATACATTCCCCGTGCATCTTTGAACCTTTTCATTGCTGTGTGATGTTATCAATAGCTCGACGAAGTTCTTAAAGAAGCAGATCGTAATTCCTTTAGTCCTTTGGATATCCAGGGTATGGATAAAGTTGTCGGCATCAACAGGGCAAATCAAATGACTGTAAGACTTTTTAAAGTAAAATTTCACGGTTTAGCAGTATAAATAAACTTGCCATTGTTAGTCAGCTTTGTCTTTGCTAGAAGCAATTAAACAAAGCTAGTCAGAAAGTAAATAAGGTCATTTTCATACATACAAGTGTGCTGTGTAGAATAAGCTTTGTCTAATCTTTACTGTTTGTTCCTAAATTTGAAGTAGCACACTGGATGCTTCAAATGAGGGTTCCATACATAATGATCTCTTGTTTTTATAAACTCACTTATTGTTACCATTTGATTAATTAATTAGTAAAATGTTTTGAGTCACAATCAAATACTTTTTTACACTTTCCAAGTATGCATACTCATACAGATACACTGAATCTGAGAAAAGTAGCTGTACTACTTGGTGAAGGATGCATTACATTCTGTTTACAGTTCTCTGCTAACTTTAAACAATGGTGATGTTAATGGTTACACAAATAAATTCTTAAGTGAGTTTCCTGTATGTTCTTTAGGTCAGAAGTTCTACTGAATTAATTTTTAGTCTCATCATAATGGTATACCATATTCTGATCCTTATTTTAATTATAATTCCTATTCTGGCACTACATTAAACTAATGACCATTGATTTACAAGCTCAGTCCTGACAGGAAGTGCACTTATAAAATGTTTAAGCAAATCAAAGTAAACGTCCCACTAGAAAGCGCGTTCCTGCTATAAAAAAAAATGTACAGTCTGAGGAAGCCCTTATTAGGGTGAAAGCGCTAACTGATTTTAAATCGCTGTGAATAAAGAACGTTCCGTTTTATACAGAGAGTTGGAGCCATTGTTTTTTATTCAACATTTTGGATGTCCTGAGAGTTTGGCTGTTAAATTGAAGTTGAAGCAGTGCTTGCCTCCTTATATGCTGGGAGCTTGGCATTTGTGCTTTGTGACTTTTTGTTGAGCTGAAGCAACTTGTTCGTAAGTGCTTACCGCATCAGTGCGTGACTGTCGACTCGGACAGTCAGCGTTCCTGCACGGAGGTTGGTTTTGGTATTTACGCACTTATAAAATGGTCTATTTTTTCATTGGAACATTTAATTAACGAACAGTATATCTATCATATCTTAGTCTATTTAGTGTCTCCGGTTTAATAATATGTTTTGCTTTTTCTTGTTGCATATATTATTGCATTATTTTTATCATATTAGCATCACAAAGTTTATGCTGTTACTCTTAAGAAATGTAGTGTTATGATAAGGATGAGGAATAAGTGAAATCAGTAGAAACAAAAAGTAAAGCAAAAATACAATATAGAAGGAAATGGCAATATCAACAGAATTGAGACTTTAAAATTGTTAAAACAAGCCATGTTTCTGGAGGATAATGTTTTTACATATTCATATACACACCACACAGAAAACTGACCCTATTGCATCTTCCTATATATTTTCATTCCCTTAGAATTTGGAGATCATTACAATTATGCTTTCCATATAGTAAATTATTTTCAGAAATTAGTAAACATGTATACCCCAAAGTGTTGTTTTCTAAGGTATATTGCAGTTTATTCTTATGATTATCATTGTTAACCATATCTTTTCCCTAATTTATAATTATCAATAATACTATACTTTAAACAACTATATAGTATTGTCCTATCATTCATTGTTGTAATCTACTACTAGTTAACTTGTTTAATAGTTGTATAAATATATAGTTTAAGATAAATTTACTTATTTGCATAATACTAACAATTCTACTTACAAGCCATATTTTTAATTATGAAACAATCTGTATTTAGACGGAGCTTGATTGATTTTTGCTGCTAGTTGGTTTGTTAATTTGAGTGATTGATGTCACACAAATTAGGAGTTTATAACTCCAGGTGGGTTTTAGATGGTTTCATTGTTAGAAGATTCTATTATAATTTTTTGTTAACAATGTTTCTGATGTTCACTAAAACATGCATAGCGGAAAACTATTTAAACATATCTGTCTTTAAATCTCTTCCCTATACTCCATATACAATAAATAGCTGTGTTCCTTATATTTATCTAATACCATCTCATAGTCTAAAAAATTAATAAAAGCTTTAGTCAGCATGTATTACTATCTAAAAAAATTACATAATGACATCCTTACATTGTATTTCTCTTAATATTAACGGTCTAAATAATCCTAAGATCTTTAAATAAATATCTCATATTACATAAGTCACAAGTAATATTTCTTCAAGAAACTTATATGATAAATGATCACATTTCCAAATTAGACTCTAAAACTTTTTCAATCCTGTTTAGTTCTGAACATTCTCAAAAAAAAAGAGGTGTTGCAATACTATGAAATAATAAATTACCGCAGCCTAAAATAATAGACTGATACAAGGATAACAAAGGTATGGTAGCCTCTATTATCACAGAGTTTAACAACTCAATATTCATGTTAATCAATATGTACTGGATTCCTGGCTTTGGATTGAACTCAGCACAGCAGCACATAGATCACATTATACAGTTTTCTAAAGGCAATATCATAGCTGGTGATTTTAACTGTATTGTTGATAGTTCAGACTCTACTTATAAAAGTAAGAGAAGAGTCTTGGCTACATCTACACTTTTGAAAGAATTTTTAAACTCCTTTTTGTTGAAAGACATTAATAACTATGCAGACCCTAAATCACTATTCTATACATTTTTCTCACATTGACATAATTCATACTCAAGAATGGACAGCGTTTTTATTTCTAATAATTTAGCAGATTCTTTAATTAATGCAAAAGTGATTACATGTCCCCTTTCTGATCACAATCCTATAATCTTTGATATGTATATTCACTCATATCCTAATGTTCAGATAAAATGGATCCCATCATATATCACTAAATTAAATTATTTCAACACCTTCATATCGGCAGAAGTTCATAACTTTATAGAACTTAATACCAGTAATGATACATCTGAAATTTTCACTTGGGATGCAATGAAGGCCTATTTATACAACAGAATAATTGATTGGTACAAAAAATAATAATTTTATGGGATAAAGAACTATAGGAGATACAATCTAAACTTGATATATTGAATCTTGGATTATCAAAAAATCAATGACATAAAACCAAAAATAAAAGAAATAAAATATTTAAATAAGAAGTATCTTGAGATACTAAACCACAAAACTATTATTATTCTAGAGATATTTTATTTTATTAATTTTTCAATAAATCCTAGATCTTTCAATAAATCCTAGATCTTTGAATATTCTAACCAAGAAAACTAAAAGATTGAATAAATTCAATCACATTAATGAAATATATTCACCACAAAGGAAAAAAGTAGTATTCAGTTTGCACAGCATATTAAATGAATTTAGAGATTTTTTTTTCAAACTAAATCAATCTTCTGAGCTAATAAATAAAAAGAAAGATATTCAAGCATTTATTAATAAAAACTCTAAAAAAAGGTTAGTAGAAGACCAAATTAAATTACTAGACAGGCAAATTACATTTAAAGACATCCAAGTTCAAATTAATATGCTTAAACAAAACAAAGCTCCTGATAATGATGGCATTATTCCAGAAATCTACACAATTTTACCTATTAAAGCATTATCATGGTTACATTCAGTCTTCAATATTTTACAAAATAAAAATACCATCCCACCATTGTGGAAATATACATTTACTACTCCTATCCTAAAGCCTGAAAAAGACCCTACTAAATGTAATTCATATAGACCTATATCATTATTAAACACGGACTATAAAATGTTTATGTCTATATATGCAAAGAGACTTAAAAATGTCCTTCCTAATTTAGTGGATGAGGACCAAACAGGTTTCATAATAAACAGAACTTCATATGGCAACATTAAAAGAATAATAACCTTAATTGAATCAGTAAAAAACCTAAAAAACAACCTAACTATAGTTAGTCTAGATATAAATTGTGCCTTTGACACAGTTAATTGGGATTGCCTATTTATTCATTTAAAGGAACTCAACTTTTCAAAATATTTTATAAATCATATTACTCATTTATACAATGGAGCTCAAACATATATTAAAATTGGCTCTAATATCTCTCAGTTCATACCTATTATTAAAGGGACCAAACAAAGATGTCCGTTATCCCCTCTTTTATTTACTTTAATTATGGAACCTTGGGCAAATTTGATTAGAGATAATAGAAATATTAAAGGATATGATATGTGGGCCTTAAAAAAACTTCAAAGATTCAAATGTTTGCAGATGACATATTGATTACATTGAATGGAAAGAATCCATCGTTACAAGAATTATTCAATGACATGGATTATTTACAAAAAAAACTCAGGTTTTAAATTTGATCATAATAAAACACAAATTCCATTAGCTGGTCCAAAAAATATAATATACAAAATAAATTTGAAAAATGTATAGCACAGTCACAACAAATAACATATCAAGGTATAAGTATTACTAATAACATAAAATAAACTCTAAAATTGAACTTCAATAAAAGTATAACAGTGATAGATAATTTAATAAACAAATGGTCTAAAATAAAATTCTCAGTGGAAGAGAAATTATCAGTTATAAAGATAGTATTGCTTCCTAAAATTGTATACATAATTCAATCTATTTCTATATCTCCTTCATATTCAATAATTAAAAAGTTTAATACTATGATTAAAAAATTTCTTTGGTATCCAATTAAACCTAGGATTACATTATCATATCATACGTACAGCTGGGAAAATAGAGTTATTGCACTACCAAATCTAGAAATGTATTCAATCTCTTCAGTAATTAAAACAATTTCTTGTCTCATAGATGGCAAATATTCAGCAAAATGGAAAGAGAATATTCTAACTTTATCTCAAAACTTAAATAACAATAACGATACCTATAAGCTAAATTTAGTAAATAACTAATTTATATGAAGGCTGAAAGAATTCTTCTCCTACTGTCCCACCCAAAATTTTAAATCTAATTAAATTACTCTACTTTTAAAGTCCTTTAAAAACGTTATCCTTACATTTAAATTATATGAAAGTTGGATGTTCATTATTTTCCCCATAGCATATACGCATGGGATTATTTTCTCTACAGATTATAATAAAATGTCATTATTTAAACAAAAACATCTGATCTGTTGGCATCAAATGTTGAAAAGCAATGAGTTAAAATCCATCAATACTCTTATGGAAGAGACTGAAGCTAGAAAATATATCAAAGACAAACTTGACTTAATTCCTCCTTCATCTAAAAGTTGAATTCCTAAACTTATACAGTATTGGATTGTTTTTACTCAACAGAACAATTCAATTAAAATTAGCCTGTTTTATATATATATATATATATATATATATATATATATATATATATATATATATATATAAAGTAATTAAATCAGACTTGGATATATACCCAGATATTTATTGGAAAATTTTCTCTGACATTAATAATTGTATCCCTTCAGATAAAGATAAATTAAACATCCTCCAGTCAGCTGGTAAAACTACTTCATCACCTAAATGGAAAATATTTACCTGGAGATTTTTAAACAGATCATGTCTCACTCCATATAATATAAATAAGATATCTAAAGGAAACATACTTTGTTTGTGATGTAAGAGGGTAGAAAATGCAGAATGGACACATATATTTTATAATTGCTTATGCTTAAAGAAATTTTGGGAAGATATTAACAAATTTTTGCAAGCAATCTTTACTGTTAACTTTTTACTTACTAAATTGTTAGTTTTATTCAACTCTCCAATTCCAAACTGTGTAAAATCAAGTAAATATTCACTCCTTTGGTCTGTTCCATCCATTGCCAGGAAATAAATTACAAAAAACTGGAAGTCTTCGCAAATTCCCTCTTTTCAAAATTTTAAAGATCTTCTCATGGAAGTATCTAAATTAGAATTGTTGACAATTAAATTTAGATCTTCAAGGAATACAACAATATATAATCAATGGAAGAGTATAAATGATTTATTAGAAAAATAATAAGTTGAATGTAATAACTGACTCTTATCCTTAGTTTTAACTGTATTATTTGATGGTAATATCGTGAACATCAACGTACACAGTTTAGTGCTATATTTGATCTTTTATGTCAATGTTTTTCTGTTTTTTTATCTAATGTATCATAAAATATGTTCAGTTCTCTTATAATATTTGTAGATTTCAGCAATGATTTTAATAAAACTTAGTTTAGAAAGAAAGGAATAACTGTTGTTCTTTGAACATAATTCCATACTTCTGCAAATAACATTGGAAGTGGTTGAAAATATTTCTTCATGAGAGTCTGACCAGTTACTAGAGTAGTGACATGGACCTATAGTCAGAAGATGTCCATACCAAAGGCAATTCAGCTTAACTACATTAGTCGCTTTGCTGGATTTAGTCTGCTGTATTTAAGAGTATATTTAAAGTGCTTCCTGCTTAATTGCATTTTGGTATTTGAACTCCTCAAGTGACTGTTAGAAAAATTGAGACATTTTCTATGCTTTATTTTTTTTCCTCCTTATTTTTCATTCTTCATTTGAATTTTAACTGATCTAGTTTGTAGGAAGATGGCTGGGTGAGTACTTTGCTATGGGAGCTGAAGGGCAACAATGTGCTTGAGTGTAAGACAGAGTAAACTGCATTACATGGACATTATTTTCTTGTAATTTTATTACCGCCAGATATCTGAGATGTGCATAGACTGCAAAACAGCTATAGTTGCTGGGTCTGGGGGCAGTCTACAGATGGAAATGGCTGACTGTCACAAGTTGCTCGCTGACTGCTTGAATTTTTCACCCAGTTATCAAGATTTCTGTAGTTTGCATTTTTAATTTGTTCCTATGATGTAATTAGTTTAACTAGTTTTAACTGTTAACTTACAATTATGTATGGTATTATTTCTGTTCTTCTATGTAAATTTTGTATTTTTATCTGTCTTAGTTTCTGGAGCTTTTCTCCCCAGGTATCCACTAAAAATGGGCTACTAGCCCAGTCAGACACTGCCCAGTAAACAAATATAAATAAATAAATAAACAAATAAATAAATAAATATTTCTGGCTTGGCAGGAGTCAAGATTAATATGATTTTTGTGCTACAAGTTGGAATAATGTGTTGTGGCTGCTGTCTGTGTGAAACAGTTGGAATACATTTAATGTGGCCATTATTTTTATGATAATAATATGTCTAAAGTGAACACAATCAACACTCTGGGTTTGCAGGATGAGGGGTTGTTCAATGGAATACTTTATCATGGTTGCTCTGTATTTGTGTGAAGCAAACTTGAAATTCATTACTATGATCATTATTATTATCCCAATCAGATACCTCAGGTGTATTGCATTAATAAACTGCTATAAGTGTTGGGTAGTACAGATATTTGTGTAAAGTAAGTTGGAGTATGTTATTGGGCCACTGTGTATGTTTGTAAGAAACAAACTTGCACTACTTTACTGTGACCATTCATAGGTTCATAGGTTCATAGGTTTATACTAGGCTATCTGCCCTAAGGCATTTATAAGCCTAGCCCAAATTATTGTGGCTTACGCCACCCCTTATATGAAAAAATACTGTGCCCATTAGTTTGTTGTGCCTCTGTCCAGCAGTGACCCAGAGATGATTCCCGGGGTAAACCTACGATCTCCCATCCACAGGTCTAGATTTCTCTTGAACAGAGTCAGCGAGGTGCTCTGCCTCACATGGACCGGGATTTTATTCCACAGCATAGGGAGTCTCTGAGTGATAAATCTATCCCTCCAGCACGTCCTATTTATATCCGTGCTAAGGTTTAAGTCGCTTGCTCTAGTGGTTTTGGTGGATTTGGATTTTTGAGGTGGAGCATGTCCATTAATTCCGGGTTGGACATGGCCTTGTATGTCAGGCACATGTCACCTCTGAGCATGCGACTGAATAGAGCTGGAGTTTCTTCAATCTGGCAGCATATGACAGATTTTGGAGTCCTTTATCCTTTTGGTGAGGAACTTTTGGGGTCTCTCCAATTGCTGCAGATGTCGGGTGAGATACATCCCGAATGGGGCATTGTACTCGATCATTGGTCTGATAAGTGAAGAGTACAGGGAACAATGACCTCACTAGATCTGGATGTGAATCCCTTCATGATCAGGTGGGCAATGTAGAAGGTCTTTCTAACCACTTTAGCAATGTGAGTGTCAAAAGAAAGGCCACTGTCAACCTGGGTCCCCAGGTCCCTGATAACCTCTTCTGTGCTTAGTGGATTTCCACCTATATGGTAGCTTGGGGTTACCTTGTTTTTCAAGGGTATGACTATACATTTTTGGCATTTAACTTCAGGCCATGGCTCTGGCACCAGCTATCTGTTTCGTGAGTCCCTTCTGAAGGATATCCGTGTCCGATGCACTTTCCACTATGCCCAGTTTGCAGTCATCTGCAAACTTTGTCAATAAAGTCCTCCCATGTTGGCCTGTACTGAGAAGTAGATGCCAAACAATAGGGAGGACCGAGCCCTGTGGGACACCACTTGTGACCGGCTTGGAGTCTGACACAGCGCCAGCAACTCTAACCCTGTGGGTTCTGTCCTTAAGCCAGTTTGCAACCCATCTTGTGACATATGGGTTTACATTTAAGCTGGTAAGTTTTTCTACAATACCGAGTGGGGTATTGTGTCAAGGTAGGCTGTATGGACTGCCTTTCCTCATCAATGGCCTTGGTGACTATTTCAAGAAGTCGACCAAGTTCAAAAGGCATGATCTTCCCTTGACAAAGCCAAACTGGGTCAGGTCCAATGTCTGCAAGTCCCTATATCTTTGTTTATGAGCTCCATTATGATCCTCTCCATAGCTTTGCAGACTAGACTTGTTAAGCTTATGGGCGGTAATTACCAGGGTCCGTAGGCGCCACCTTTGTGGAGTGGGACCACAGTTGCCGCACGCCACTCCTTGGGCACGTATCCTGTGGTAAGGCTGAGATTAAACAGCTGCCTTATGTGCGGGTTTAATTCCTCATTTAGCTCGTAGCACACAGGACACCATCTGGTCCCATTGATGCTGTGTTTTTAGCTTTAGAGAGCAGCTTTCACCTGCGCATTTGAGATGTCCGGGAGGCTACACTCGGCTGGGATAGTTATCTCTCCTTTAGGGGAGAGGGGTGAAGTTTGCACTGAACCTGTCTGCCAGTATGTTGGCAATGTCTGTGGGTTCAGTGATTTTTGTATCATTTTGGACTAATTCTGAGCATATCTGTGAGTTTCCACCCAGGTTCCTAACATAGCTGAAAAAGGCCTTATGATTGTCCTTTGAATCCATGGCAATTTTCTCTCAAAATTGGCCTTAGTTGATTTTATGAGTGCTCGTATTTTTACTAATAATGATCAGGGTGACTTCCTTTTATGGATTTTGTTCTATCATGTAATAGCTTTCTCCTCTTATTGTAAAGTTTGTTAATGGCTGGGGTCCACCAGACTGGACGTTTGCCCTTTGTGGAAAGAGTCTTGGTTTTATTTGGGATTGCCTGATCCATGCAGTCCTGGAGGTGTTCATAGAAGGCATTTGTAAGGGCTTCCGCAGCTTGGGTTGTGGTTTCCTCTGACTCAGGGGCCTTGAAGGATACCACACCAGTCTTGAGTAGTGTGAAGTTTGCTTTAGAGAAGTTCTTCACTATGGTCTTTTTTGTTTGGGGTGGGGTACTACTGTTGCTTTTTTACCACCATCTGTCATCGAAGGTGAAAACAGTCAACAATGTGGTTATAATTGCTGGCTATGGGAGCTATCTCTAATGCAGAAGACTTACTTTGATCATGACATAAGGATAACAGTCTTTAGTTGACTTTGCAGGTCTAACATGCATTTGTGTAATGCACATTGGAATACTTTACTGTAGCCATTTTATCACAATCTGATATGTGAGGTGTTCCAAGTCAACAGCTGTAATTGATAAGTAAAGATATTGGTGGATTATAATGACAGAGGTCTGAGTGATTTTTTATGTTTGAAGTATTCTTAAATCAGCAATTTTGTTATTAGTAAACTTTCCCCCAGATTCACTAATCTTCTGTGCAGGACTAGCTTAGTCCTGCATGGAAGAGCCCATGTAGGAGCAGGACGGCAGAGCGCCATGGATATTAATGAAGGCATGCTGCCCAACCTCCTAGGCTTACACTGAGCGTATATGAGTGCAGGGGGTGTGTCTGAGAGCAGAGCTCTCAGAAGAAACATGCCCCTGCAATGTAGAACAGCAGAAAGTGGAAATAAATGAGTGAGACCACTCATAGTTGTCCGCATATCCCCACCAACAGTCCCCCATGTGTAGAACAGCAACAGTACATATAAATAAACTGAAGAAAGCCTTTTATTTAAAAAAAATCTGAGTACAGCTAACTGTAGGTGAGTGGGTGTGCCCATCACTTAGCTACAGTTAAAGCAGCATAAAAGGCTGAAGAGGATAACAAGGAAGATATATGCAAATGAAACAGCACAGCAATAGTGTAGTGGGCAGAGCATCTGCCCAATGAGTAGGCATTCCCGGTTCGAGTCCCACTGCAGCACATACCATTTTCCATGTGAAATCTGTATATGAATATTTTATTGCTTTATAACCTACAAAATGACATTTAAATGTGAACTGGAATACTGCATTAAATGCATATGTGAAGTGTCAGTGTCATAATGAATAAGGCACTAATAAGCAGGTTTAAGCACAAATAAGCAGTAGTAAGTATATATAAGCACTAGCAATCATGTTTAAGTGTGTTTGTGCAGGGGTAAGCATTGCCTGCACAGATTAAGCAAAGTAGAAGCTAACTGAATGTAAGAAACTGTAACCGGAGGTTAGCATTGCTTACCTCCGCACAAACTCACACAAACCCACTTACAACTGCTTTAAAGTGGCTTAATCACTCTGTATCCAATGGCCCATGTTCTGCCCAGCAACAAAATAAACAGCCTCTGCAAGGCTTAAACCCAAGACCCTGCACACTATAGTCACAGTAATTAACTACTAAGTCATCATAGCAATATATAAGAGTGGGATTTCAACAAACAAATCCTCACCATAGGAAAATCAAACTGAACATGTGAAATGAAACTATGTACAGTGTGATGTTGTATAACCTGCTACATAACATAAATATGTGAATTGGAGTACTGCAGTAAGGCCAGATGTGAGGCGTTATTGTAATAAAGTGTTGAATTGCCCAGGACCCCATACAGTGTACATACACATGAATCACAGATACCGGGCACAGATATAACATGTAACAAATAAATCAATGTCAAATGGAAAATATAATGCTAATGAGATATTAAGCAATGCTAAGTATTGCATGGGTCAGCTTACATGGTGTAAGCAATGTGTAGGCCGGCTAACTCAATCTGCCCAGTGGTATGCCCCTTTAAGCAATGCCAACCTTAGGTAAGCAGGTGTGCCCATAGCTTAGCCTTTTCAAAACTGTCAAATCATGGAAAAGTGCAGGAAATCAGGCATATTTAAACCTCACAGGCAGAAATACATCCCATAACTGGTTGCAGCTTCCTACTTTAGTCAGAATGGCCAGAGTTGGGGAAGGCACTCAATTCAGAGCGCAGGGCTGGGTCATTAATGAGTCGAAATGCATGGTGTGGCTCCTGGTTAAACACCATCAGCAGAGACTCATGCAGGGCCATTACCAGGGCTCCCAGTATAAAGCGGATGCCTGGGACAGTCTCGCCCATGACCTCACTACTGCTACAGGTATCCCCCAGACTGGTGAGCAGGTCAGGCATCACCATGCTGACCTGAAGCGGCATGGGGGGAGCTACTGGAACAGTGGATCCAGGAGTCCAGGTAGATGACTGATGCCCCAGTACTAAGTACCTATTCTACTAAGTATATAATAATTGCCTAGCTTGTGTATATTATGGATAGGTATGGCTAAATATCATTGTAGTTCCCTGACAGCTGCAGATGAGTGGGCTGTGAACCAGCAAGCCCATGCCACTAGGTTACAAAGGCTGCATCGTGAGGCAGGTTAGTAATAATCTTGCATGAACTGTCATATGCTGTGAATAAAGGTATAACCCCTGGAGAGCATGTGTATACTCTGATTTAATATGTTGTAGTGTTGCATGCTATAAATAGTACTGTTGTATTAAACAGTGTTAGCCACACTGTGGTATGCAGATAAAATGTGTAGGAAGTTCTGTATAACAAGAGGTTAGTCATATTGTACAACTGAGGGAGACTTAGAGAGAAAACATTGGAAGGCTTTACACCAATTCCCCGATAACATAGGGTACTGTGATGTTAACTGTAAAACTTTTACCACACACAGCAGGGGTTTGAATCTCGGGAGTGATAGTAAGTCGTATGCATAATCATACCCCACAGCTGTACAGAATTTTGAGAATGTCCAGATAGAAAGCTGTATGCATAATTAGACCCAGCAACTGTACATATTTTGCTAGAATGTTCAGATAGTATGCTGTAAGCATAATCATAACCATCAACTGTACAGACTGCATCAGAATGTTCAGATAGTAAGTTGCATACATATTCATACCCCTCAACTGTTCCAATCTGCCCAGCATGTGCAGATAAATGGCCCAAATCTGCTGCTGTGATGATCCAATAAATGTAGGCAATCTGTGATGACATATAGCCGATAGTCAAACCTGTACATAGAGAATGTATATGAAAACAAACCTGCCATTGTAGCATCACACCTAAGGTGTATAAGTGTAATTTGCATAATATGTCACATTAACACATGCATCCTGTCAAGCCTCAACCAGAGTGTGTGCAATAATGGATTGAGGGGTATGTGTATAACATCAACATGGAATCTGGGAGTATGTGTAGAAATTGTCAGGTAGTGTTAACAAAGACCTTATCAACAGCTATAACAGGTAAAAGGTGTAGACTATACATTAGACACAGTTGACGTATATACTAATCTACAAACATACCATTGTACAAAGTAAGGCCAATGGGTAGTGTAATAATACATGTAAGGGACAGATCACTGCAGTGACTAAGGAATTTGTGAAAACTGCATGGATATATCAGTTGTTAATTGAACTCTCTCTCTTGCCCCATCATATGTGCAACATTAACCCAATTATACACCTCAATGGGTATGTTTACTCTCCAAACTTATGTTGGGACATATGTCCTATTGGTTCATAAATATCTACATTCAGTTCTATGCATGTGCCATGTTAAAATACACCCATATTGGTGGCCTGTTGCCATCAATAAAACCTGCATGCTGTTGTAATGGCCACTGCTGTTCCATATATGCATGTGTTCTGCTCGCTATGCAACTGGTTTAAATTTGGTGTTTTGGGTTAATGGGTATACCAATGTATGCTGTTATAACTACTCCTGAATGCTGTTGACTATTACTAACCCATATCTGTCCTTAAACTGCATCACCGCAGCTCATATGTGAAGGCCGGTCCCAGCGGACCCACCTGTCCCACCTCAGCTGGCCATGGCAGTGGGCACCAGCACATCTGCGACCCAGCCTGGGACCTCCTCCACCGTAGGCCCTGCACCACCTTCAGGTGGAACTGCCACAGGGGATAGGGCATGCCCCCCCTGGGAGTGAGGGCGGAGAGGAACTTGTCACCCATCGTCAGGTCCAGGCCGTGGTGCATAGGAAGATCGATAGGGCATTTCGAGACCAGCTATGCCAGCTTGAGGGCTGAGTAGCACAATTAAAGGGTGAGCCTGCCCCTCCTACCCAGCCCACAGCACGGCCACTTTTGGGGCCATGAAGGTGCAGTGGTGACTGTCCATGGGTGAGGACCTCAGTCCCACTGTTTCCATTTGGGGGCTCATGGGCTTGTGACATCCAAACACCCTTCCCTGTCCAAGGTGTTTACCCCCACATGTGTTATATACCACCCCTGTATGTGTCGTGTTTGTCTTGTCTGTTAACCTACCCAACCTACCTCCCCAAATATACCTACTACCCTGCCCCAACATCCCACTGTCATCTGAAAAAAAGGGCAATCTGTTCCCACAAAAATATCTTGCCCCATACATAGCTGTCCATTTCACACACATGTCCACTGGACACATGTAATCTGGTCTAAATGGCATCACAACAAATTATTGTTGTCCTCACCCACTCCCAGAGGTTTGAGTGTCTGAATCTACCTCCAAATTCAGTGCATATGCACAGCTGTTGCTGTAGAAGAAATGGGCATCTGTGGACCTTCCCTACACACTTACTGCACATCCCTGGCTATTTTCCCTACTATCTTTCCCTCTTTGTGCCCCTTTTTTCATCACTTTCCTATCAACCCCTTTTTCTTTTCTTTTAAAGAAATTAGCACGGGGGTAAGCGGGAGTAAGCACTTTTAAGCAACAGTAAGTGGGTGTAAGCCTGTTTGCATGGGGGTAAGCAATGCCTACACAGGTTAAGCAATTCAGGAGCTAACTGAGTATAAGAAACAGTAATCAGAACTTAGCAGTGGTTACTGTCGCTCAAACCTGTGCAAACCCGCTTACAACTGCTTAAAAGTGCCTTATCCACTCTGTATCCAATGACCCTTGTTCTGTCTAGCAACAAAAGAAACATCTTCTGCTAGGCTCAAACCAAGGACCCTGCACACCATAGCCAAAGTGATTTACCACTAAGCCATGTCAGATATACATAACCCTAATGTATTCAAAACATATCAACCAGCCCAGTCATTCAACAGTACAGAGAATCTATTCCAACATGTAGATGTATGTGTGTGAGTAATATATTAATGTCTAAACAGATACAACATATTGATATATGTAGATATATATGTGTGTGTGTGTGTAGAATATATATACATATATAAATATATATGAACATATATACATGCAAATGCCTACATCTACATGTCTAAATATATATGTGAGGTTATATATATGTCAGTATATATATACAGACATACATCTGTAGATAACAATTGGGAAATAACAAAAACATATATGTCGACATGCAATGTTAATGGGGTTGAGAGGCCCCAAACAATATATGTCTTGTAAGAATAGGTATATCTCCCCCACAGCCAAACATGTCCCTCCTGCAATACACTACCAAGTGTTGCAGATCCCATAACCAGGAATAGACATGACATGGCCATCTCTAGGATACATATACACAGACGCATATATGCAGGTACAGTTATACATATATCTATACATATATATAGATATATATGTAATTACACATACACACAAAGATATGTACAGTAAGATTCATATGTAGTATGTGCACACAATATGAAGCAGCCAGCATTCCTACACTTACCACCTTACCAACTGGAGACTGTATGAGCCACCCAAACAAATGACATTCATTGCCTGCAACATATACCTGCAGAGATATCAAAGGATATAACACCACACACAGGTGTGCATAATTGGGAAAGCTTTATTTGTGTACTATGACAGTTCTACATACCATGTCATATAGCTGTTTAGACACTGACATGCATATGAACAGAGTAATGCAACTGTGAAACAGTTATACTAATACAGTAGTCTGGAAAGGTTGACATATGTTGCTGTCCAGGCCGAGGCCTTCAAGTAGTACAATAGTAAAGACAGACTGGGCCACAGCATACCAAACAATCAACAGTACGTAATGCAGATGTATAGTTCAGCAGCCTCTATCTACACTCTGTACACAATCCCTAGGAGGTAAAGACCCCAGTTGACACAATGGGATGTATCTGTTACATAACAAGGCATAACTGACACCATCACAATCACAATGACAAACAGAACATTCTGTATGGCAGGAGGCAGTAAGCCTGCATTTACCCAAGGTGGATTGTATGGTAATGTACATCCAGATACCTTAAGGCAGCTTACCCCTGATACCCACACATGTTGTAACAGCCTAGGTTAGTTATGGTGCACCCCCCCTAGACTCAATAATATTGGGCCTTATACCACTGTTAAATACACTGGCCTCTAGAGTGCATTAGGGCACACATGTATTGTGTAGGCGAAGCCCACAATGTAACTACTGTCTGTATATTTTAACTGTGGAGCTTTTCTCTCTGGGCCTCCACTGAAAATGGACCTACATCCGGTCGGACACTCCCAGTCAACAAATGTAAATAAATAAAAATAAATAAATAAATAATATGGCCCCAAACCCCCCCCCAGTATGTGTGGGGGACACAAGCAGTAGTGGAGTGATGGCAGGAATGACAGCATGACATACACACAGCCCACTACATAACAAACCCTGACAGCATGTCATATGTGCAAAGCCTGGTATGTAGGTGGAGGACAGAGGCTGGAACACAGGCACATATGTGTAAAACTGTTGTCATACACTAAGCAAGATATGTATATGTGTACATATCTATATGGATGGATATATGTATAATTATATATACATATATGTTCACTCTATGTCCTGAACATGGAGTGGAGCCCTACCTCAGCCCCAATAGTCCCAATCTCTCAATGCAAGGGGATGTCAGGTATGTATTGCAGGTATATTTGTAGACTATTGCTACTGTAATAGGGATTGTCTTCACAGAAATGGTGTGTGTGGGAGGCCACATCTGCTGTTAACATGTGTGCCATTGGCTACTGACAGACATCTTAAGGACATCATAGTATAGTACCACTGCTAGCCCAGTAATGCCCCTGTGGACTACAGCTGAGATATGGCCAATGTATGTGGACAGTATGACACACTCTGGTCAGTCCAGGGGTATACATAGAACCTGTTCATGCAAGACATGTGGACCAAGCCTGACAATGTGGATGTTAACAACCATGTAGATGGATATATCATGTAAATACTGGTATACATTTGCCCCCCCATAGGTTATACATTAATACACCCCTATCTATCCTGACACATAATAATCACCGGTACAGAGGTGCCATGGCCACATACTACCCACTAGTTATTGACAGACATCTGTACAGCATCCAATTGCTTTGTCTGACATACATGACTGTTATAGTGGCCCGGCAGCAGTACATCTGGCAAGTATCTGGACATGACATCTCACTGGGTAAGTACAGTAAGATGCTAGACATGTAACAAAGTGTAGTGCAGGCTATAGGCAGACTGACTCAACACTGGCCTACATCTCCTATGTGGGAATACACACATACCTGCATAGATAGCAGGGTCTACAGACATGTCACATCACAGAGTAACAGACACCTGTGTGAAAGTGCATAACCACAACCAATGTGAATATAGCCACAGCCACATATGGTAAGCTAGCGTAATATTACAGTATATGGACTATCTGATCAACACCATCCTCATATGTGCCACTCACACACCAACCCTACATATACAGGGCCACTATACAGTGTGGTCCGATGCCTGTCTGTGGTATGGGACATGTGTGTGTATGCCACTACAAACATGTAAGCTGATAGGGTAACATACAGTAGAGCAGCATGTAGCATCATATAGAACAGGACCAAGAACAATGACATCTACCACAGTCTCTACACAGACCAAGGTACATATTCATTATACACACACTGTCAACAATTACCAGAATTACACATACCTCAGTACTATACACACAACCACAGAATGCCCAGGCTATGTTCTCAAATATAACCCCTACTATACATAACATGTGTAGCAGTATATCTCACTGGCTTGTTATCAGATCTGCTGTCAATGAATATGGTGTACAAAACATATGCACCCCCTACTGCATGACATATGTACAAAGGTTGACAGAGTTGTGGCTGGAGACACAAACACAGAGCCAATATTGTCTGACATGTTGCTGTGATAACCTCATACATGTACTGACATATCAGAGTTTGTTACAACATATGTCCTATGAGGGATATAAAGTCAGTAACTCTCCCAGCTGTCACCATCTACTGACTGCAATCCTCACACTACCTTCTGCAGTTGACAGATAGGTGCTCTGTGGGTAAGACAAGGAACACAAGCCACCACACACTGCCCAGTCTGCAGATGACCCTGCAAATGGGGATTCCTCATAAACACAGCACTGACATGACAAGTATTAAAACATGTAGGACAGCCATATCCACACACACCCTGTTAAACCAACATTACCCCAACTGCAGTATAGCCGCACTTACAGTCTGTAGTCAAGACAGGCACATCCCCCTCCTGTGTGTTGGCCTGTTTCCACAGTGTATGTTGTCAGAGGTAAGTCCCCAATCCATCTGTGATGCTGTTTACCAAACAACAGATCTAATTCCTGCTCACAGTGAATGCAAAGGCCCAACACCAACATGATGTTCCTAGATATTGGAGTGTGTTTCCATGCAATTGGCTATGGGAATGTTACCACAGCTGTTCCACATGCAATCAGCTAGAGGAGGGCTGCAATTCATGCAGAGGCCATCAGCTGATCATGAGCATTACTGACAATACACATGCTGCTGTCTAAGCAAAGCAGGTGTAAGTCTCCACATCCACCAGAGAAGAAGTGAGAGAGGCAGACAGAGGCAAAGATAAGTCACGGAGGGTTGGGAGAGTAAAATGTAAGCATGTTTGTGTCACACACCTACTAGTCCAGGATATCAAACCCCTGACTGACCATGTACTGCTATCACATGTCTAAGCAGTCATTGGATGCACCACATATGTTACATGTTGAGGAGTCCTCCAAACGTATATGTGATGGTTAGTGACATCTGCAACAGTGATGTGGTAGCTACACGGTAGGTCTAGTACAAGTGTCTGTCTGCATGAACAGGTGTCAGCATCAACACAGCCATGCTCTCACAGGGATGCACACACACTGACACACTTGGCAGGGCCAGGTATGCAACTCATCACTAGTTAGATTGCCATAACACAGTACTGTGCAGGTATCACATACACCACAGGAGTTATACAGATGTTATATGGGCAAAGGGTATGTGGAGGTGTCTGACATCAGACAGCATGCTTCAGTATGCCAGTGGGGGTTGTAGTGCATGTGAATGTGGTCATAGACAACATACAATACACACACAGACACAGGGTGCCAGTACTGACATGCATGGGAGCATTGCTTCATGAGTGTGTAGTGGTTGACTGTGCCAGACGGATATACAAGGCTAGATGATGGGTATACCTTGGCATCAGGTGACATGACAATGGTCTGCAGTGTGGCTCAGGGGTGTAGTGTCTGGTTTCTCCACACAGCTGGGTATTGTATTCACCATCCAGTCACCTGGGTAACTATTGCATGTGGGCAATGCTGTGCATTGCTTGCCATGTATGTGTTCCTTACTCCATGACATGGATGGTGTCTGGGATGTGCACACCTCCCACATGCATGTACAGTGACATGTGGAACTGTACCTGGGGGGTTTGGGTCATGTTATGTATACAGATTGTTATCACATGTGCCACTCCTGACCTCTTGTGGCAGGGCATGCTCATGGACAGTCCTTTGTGGATCACATTTGATGGCACCACAGATGTTGTAGGCATCCATTGGGGATCATAGTGAAGGTGCACTGTCTTCAGTTATGTGCCTATTGTACTGATGGACAGGGTGCCATGCCCTCTGTAGCCCACTGCAATCACACCATGCTTGCTATCTGTGAACAGTATGCAGGGTACTACCAACCTAACGGCAGTTGTCTAGGCAAGTGTGTTTGTGTATGAGACACAGGTTCATAGTGTACTCTGTGTAATACTAGGGTTGATTACTTTGTTCACCAGGCCTTGTATCACATGTAGAGGTGTGGACTGGTACCCCAGCATCTTAGCTGATTGACATCTGTCATCCTTGTAAGGTGGACATTGTGACATGGCCACCATATAGGAAAATTACAAAACCGGCTCCTCAATGGGTCCAGGTGTTACACAGTCACAGCCACCTCCACACCGGTTATGAATTACAAACACAGACACACAGTTATCATGGCTGGGATTAGAACTCCTACCTAACTAGTTTATAACACTACAACAGTACGCTGTTATAACATATGCCACAGAGATTACTGGGATATTTTTCCCCAAAGGTGTATTTCACAGTTGATGATGTCAGCAGACTTGTCAAAGTAAGGCAATGGAGGTTGTAGTGCCTGTGAATGGCCTCAAAAGCTTTTCTTCCTACACTGACAAGGGAACACAAATCCCAAACCCAGGACCTGACACAACATGGGCACAGGATGTTAACAGTACTCCATCCCACCTATATGCTGTCAGGCTGGTATCGGTGACATATCATGCAGTACAGTGTGGCTACCATAGAGGATGTACAATGTGGACCCACTCAACATTTCTAGGATTCATATACACAGACACACACACACATATATATATATATATATATATATATATATATATATATATATATATATATATACTCTATATAGATATATATGTAACTACACATATACACACAGACATATGTATAGAGAGAGATACATATGTAGAGGGTGCACACAATACGGTACAGCCACTATGGCTACAGTCACCAGCATACCACATGGACACTGTATGAGCCAAACATACAAGGGACACCTGTTGCCTGCAACATATAAGAACATACAGGTCACGGGATATAACACCAAACACAGGTTTGCATACATGGGGAAGCTGTATTTGTGTACTACTACAGTACTGTATGCCATGTCATATAGCTGTGTAGACTCTGAAATATGTTTAAACAGAGTAATGCAACTATATAACATATAAAGGTATACAATATTCTGGAAAGGAGTACATATATTGCTGTCCAGGCAAAGGCCTTCAAGTAGTGCAACAGTAGACACAGACTGAGCCACAGGATAACAAGCAATCAACTGTCAGTAATGCAGATGTACAGTCCAGCAGCCTCCATCTACAGTCTGTACACAATCCCTAGGGGGTACATACCAAAGTAGACACAATGGGATGTATCTGTGATATAAAAAGGCATGAGTGAAACCATCACAATCACACTGACAAACAGAACAGTCTGTATGGCAGGAAGCAGTAGGTCTGCATTTACCCAAGGTGAATTGAATGGTAATGTACACCCAGATACCTTCAGGCAGCTTACCCCTGTTACCCCCTCAGTATTCACTGGTGTCAATGGCATCTGTCCATACAGGGAATGTGTATACGGCATGGCATGACCTTTGTGGGTAACATTTGCTGGCTTGCCAGTTGTAGCAGGTGTCCATTGGGGAACATAGCGATGGAGCACTGTATGCAATGCATTGCCTATTGTAGGGATGGGACAGGGTGCCACGTCCTCTGTAGTCCACTGCAATCACACCATTGTTACCATCTGTGGGCAATATGCAAGGGACTACCAACTTAGTGGTTGTTGCCTGGCCAAGTGTGTTTGTGTTCAAGACATGGGTGGAGAGTGTTCTCTGGGTAATACAGGTCTTGCCTATATTGTTCCCCATGCCATGATGTCACATGTGAGGGTATCGATTGTGTACCCCAGCCACTGTGATGTTTGACATCTGTTATTCTTGTAAGATGGACATTATGACATTTAATAGGCCCAACATATAGGAAAAGTGCAAAACCCGCTCCACATTGCTTTGTGCTTCACACAGGATACATATGACAAATCCACACACACACACCAAAAGTCTCACAGTTGCCATGCCTGGGATTAGAACATCTACCTACCTACTACAGAATTATTCAGTTGCAGCATGCACCACAGAGATTACTGGGATTCCTTTGCTGGAAGTGTATTTCACAGGGAATAACATCAGCAGACTTGTCAAAGAAAGGCAATGAAAGGTGTACTGACTGTTCTCAAAAGCACTGGGCCTTACACATACACACAGTTGCCATGAATGGGATTAGAACACCTACTTAAGTACTACAGCACATTAGAGCATTATGCAGTTACAGAACACACCACAGAGATTACTGGGGTACTCCTTCACCAAAGGTGTATTTCACAGGGAATGACATCAGTAGGCTTGTCAAAAAAGGGCAATGACAGGTGTACTGAGTGTCCTCAAAAGCATTGGGCCCTACACGTATGCACAGACAGACTCACTGTTGCCATGAATGAGATTAGAACACCTACCTAACTACTATAGCACATTAGAGCATTACACAGTTATAGAACACACCACAGAGATTACTGGGATACTCCATCACCAAAGGTGTATTTCACAGAGAATGACATCAGCAGGCTTGTCAAAGAAGGGCAATGATAGGTGTAGTGAGTGTCCTCAAAAGAACTTGACCCTACACATACACACAGTTGCCATGAATGGGATTAGAACACCTACCTAACTACTATAGCACATTAGAGCATTACACAGTTGTAGAACACGCCACAGAGATTATTGGGATGCTTCTTCACCAAAGGTGTAATTCACAGGGAATGACATCAGCAGGCTTGTCAAAGAAAGGCAATGTAAGGTGTACTGGCTGGAAGGCTACCAGGGGCAATTGTGTCCAGTGATGGACATTTGCACATCATATGTTTTTGCAAAATGGGAGTGTGCTGTGTGGGACAGGCCTCATGAGAGGGGAGCTTTCTGTCACTGTCTGTCACTCTCTTCCCACATCTATTATGTGTATGTCTGAGCTGTTATAGTGTGCCATCCTTGGATATATGTGCATATTCTCATCTGTTGTGTGTGCAGAGCATGACTGGTGTGTAATGTGGAGTGTTTGCACAGACATCTGTGACTGACTGCTGTGTATAGTCCACAGTTGTTTCCAGACATGGGCTTCATTTCTCTAAGTGTGTGAACATGCCCAGTATGACCCTTCTGTAATTTTTCTGACATGACCTTTGCTTCTCTAAGTGTGTGAACATGCAAAGTATGAGTGTCTGTATTGCATGCATGACTCCATTCCAGGTAGGTTGTACTCCAGTGCAGGTATTTGTGCTCTACACCTACAGCTAGTAACCTGCTTCTGCAGGATATCTGTAGATTGGTTGACAATGTGGGTCGACATTGGGCAAAGGCTAGTGAGATTGTTGCTAATTGTGTCTGTGGTGCTTCTGCTACATGGTTTTGGTGTTGGCAGGGATACTCAGTGATATGTGGCATTTTACCCTCTGATGTTTTATGTCATCTACTACTGACAGGTATACATCTTTGCTGGCAGTAGGTTCCTGGGGATTACAAGTTGACTGCAGCTTTGTCCAGCAATGTGGTGTTCAACCTTCATATTCTTGCACACTCATGTCATTCTGGCATGGAAACTGCAGACACTTGCTGATGGGTCTGTGTATATAGTCCAGCACCTTGGTGCTGTTGTGGCTGTGGGTCCCATGCCTGTACAATTCTCACCTTGACAGGATGGCCATATCGTGCTGTGGCCATACCTCCCAGGTATTCAGACTCATTGAGGTTATCCAGAGGCAGGGCTCATTATTCTGTTCATTAACCCTTCACAGTTTGGTTTAGAAACAGGTTTGTGGCCACCCATCCCAGTGTTTGCAGCTATGATAAGTATGTACACTCATCAGAGTTTCAGCCTTCACATACTCCGTGGTGGTGATGCTACCCCCCCCCCTCTGTTAATCTGTCCCCTTCCTACCATTATGCACATGATATCTAATAGGTATGCCGATAGTTGCCACTCCATTCCAGCAGTACATACATGTTGGTCCACAGTTCATGCACTGGAACATGATGGCCATACTACTGGGATTTGTCAACATGTCCTTGCATTTTTGTTCTGTGGACTGTGTTTTGTCATTATGTGGGAGTCCTTGGAGTAACATACAGTGGTGGTATGGGCATGACACAGACCTGTGATAGAGGACAGTGGGGTATTGGGTACTGATGCAGGCTATCTGTAGCAGGCCAGTGCATTCTGTCAGTTGTACAGACCCAGGCTGCAAGGCAATGTATTCCCCTGGGTTGACAGGATATGGGTGCAAGGTGGTGATGGCAATTGTTTCTGTACTTATCAATCCATTGGTGTAGGTGCTGGCAGGGTGCATCTTACAGCTATGGATACACCTGCATGGGACACCTCTTCAGCATGCTGCATTCTGTGAGTATTCACAGAGTAATGTGGGGATCATATTGTACTCATTCACAGCAGCAGGGAGGTGGCCTGTGTGTTACCTGAGGCTGACGTTGGGCCTGACTGGCTGCATGTGTGCTAGGGTAGCTACCTGCAACTGCCTCACAACTATACATGGCCCTTTCTAAGGTTTCAAGCAAGGCTCACAGAAGAAATAAATAATCCTTAAGAAAACAGAGAAATCCTTTATTCTGTTGAACAGGTAAGCACTTTTGCGGTTCAAATCCGCTTCATCAGACCACATTAAAATCACAGGTAAACTAACAAATATTTAAAACACAGAACAACCAATCAAATCAACTGAAAAAGGGAGGGAAAACCTATGTAGCTGATATGTAAAACCTGGCTATTCAAAAAAGCACTTCAGGATAGGTAGTCTATCAGCAACAATAGTACAACATATAAATGCAAAACATATACATATATATATATATATATATATATATATATATATATATATATATATATATATTATATATAAAAAGAACCAGTGTTGTAAATACATTCTATGCAATCCTATAGACAACATGTGAATAATTATAAAAAATATAGAATCCATATTATGCATATATAGGCATAATTCTGTATAAATATATATATATATATATATATATATATATATATATATATATATATATATGTATGTATATATATATATATAAAATAATAAATACAAAATACATATATATAAAATACATATCAAAAAATATGGTGTTGGCTAAATATACTAAGCCCATATTATATTCTTATATATGTATAATGTATACATAAGTGAAGGTCAATGTTTAAGCGGTCTAGCTTTCAGAAGAGGTTTCAAAGAAACCTTGCTGTTTAACCTGGGGGGGGGGTCTAGCAGCCTGAAATTGCAATATCCATTTCTGTTCATTGGATTCAGTTTTATTTATAAGGTCACCACCCCTAACACTGGGTCGTATAAGTTCTAAGGCTAGGAATTTAAACGTATGGGCAGAACCTTTATTCTTAGCATGCATGGCCAATGCATTTGTCTCTGTAACATTTCTAATATCTCTCAAGTGCTCTGAAATTCTCTCTTTAAATGCCCTGTTGGTTTTACCTATATAAAAAGAAAAACATAAAGTACAATAACAAAAATATACCAAATGTTTGGTAGAACAATCTGCATAAAAATCAGTATCTATTTTAAAATTAAGACTTGGATGGAGAAAGTGACCACCTATGTGTAGGTGGACACAAGCCATACATTTTCTACAGGCATAGGTGCCTTTTCTGCCAGATGAGGCAACATTAGAAATATTCAAGGGTCTATAACAAAGTTGTTGCTTAAGGGTTCTATTATTTCTAAAAATAAAATCTGGTTTCTCACCAATAAACCCATGGAGTTCAGGTATGGTTAATAAAATGTCCCAATTAGTAGTGATGGTTTGACATACAAAATCAATATTACTAGCAAAAGTCAAAGGCATATGAATGTTCTTGTTATTATTCATAGCTATTACATTAGAATCAGAGATGTTATCAGGCTCTAATAAAGTAGAGGGGGGGTGTATTATTACCATAATAGGATTTACATCTCTTGTTCCTTTCTGTAGAGGTGGGTGTACTATTACCGTAATAGGGTTTACATCGCTTGTTCCTTTCTGTAGAGGGGGGTGTACTATTATCGTAATAGGGTTTACATAACTTGTTCCTTTCTGTACAGGTGGGTGTATTATTACCATAACAGGGTTTACATCGCTTGTTCCTTTCTGTAGAGGTGGGTGTATTATTACCATAATAGGGTTTACATCACTTGTTCCTTTCTGTAGAGGTGGGTGTACTATTACCGTAATAGGGTTTACATCGCTTGTTCCTTTCTGTAGAGGTGGGTGTATTATTACCGTAATAGGGTTTACATCGCTTGTTCCTTTCTGTAGAGGTGGGTGTACTATTACCGTAATAGGGTTTACATCGCTTGTTCCTTTCTGTAGAGGTGGGTGTACTATTACCGTAATAGGGTTTACATCGCTTGTTCCTTTCTGTAGAGGTGGGTGTACTATTACCGTAATAGGGTTTACATCGCTTGTTCCTTTCTGTAGAGGTGGGTGTACTATTACCGTAATAGGGTTTACATCTCTTGTTCCTTTCTGTAGAGGTGGGTGTACTATTACCATAATAGGGTTTACATCTCTTGTTCCTTTCTGTAGAGGGGGGTGTATTATTACCGTAATAGGGTTTACATCGCTTGTTCCTTTCTGTAGAGGTGGGTGTATTAGTACCATAATAGGGTTTACATCGCTTGTTCCTTTCTGTAGAGGTGGGTGTACTATTACCATAATAGGGTTTACATCGCTTGTTCCTTTCTGTAGAGGTGGGTGTACTATTACCATAATAGGGTTTACATCTCTTGTTCCTTTCTGTAGAGGGGGGTGTATTATTACCATAACAGGGTTTACATCGCTTGTTCCTTTCTTTCCATGCTTCAGATATCTGTTTATCAATAACCTTACTGTTGTAACCCCTACTCATAAATTCTTCTTTTAATAAAGATAGAGCAGAAACTAACTTAGTATCATCATTGTGTAACGGCATAGTGCGAAAAAGTTGCCCTCGAAGTACATTAGACAACATGATTTGGATGCATACTACTGTTATGTAGAATACTATTACGTTTAACACTCTTCCTATAGACGCTAGTCGAAACTGAATGTAACATATCTTTACTAATCTGCACATCTAAAAAATCAATATCTGTAGTTGAATATTTAAGGGTAAACTGAAGAAAATTGTTGATACTATTCAAATAGTCTAAAAATTAAATGAGAAGGTCCTCAGTACCACGCCAGAGAAGAAAAATATCGTCTACAAAATGAGTCTACAAACTAATATACTATTCAAATAGTCTAAAAATTCAATGAGAAGGTCCTCAGTACCACGCCAGAGAAGAAAAATATCGTCTACGAAACGAGTCTACCAACTAATGTGACTACTATACGTAACATTAGAAAGAACATAGTCAGTCTCCCATTTTACTAAAGTTAGGTTGGTGTAGCTGTTGGCACATGCTGTGCCCATTGCTCCGCCCACCTTCTGTAAATATAGCTTGTCATTAAAGATGAAAACATTATTTTCTAATATAATCTCTAGTAAGGTACATAGAAGATTAACCTTGTTAATAGTAAAACCATGCAGGGTCAATATCTGTCTAATGTTATCAATGCCCCAGTTATTAGGGATACCAGTAAATAATGAAGCTATGTCTAAAGTAACAAAAAAAAAAAAAAACAAGGACCTGAAGTAGCATTAAAATAGTTACTCAGTTGTGAAAGAAAATCCTTTGTGTCTCTCAATATGGTACCACATTTGTTCAATACAATGTGCAAATTCTTTTCTACAAAAACTGATAAAGGTTCAGTTAACCAGCCTCTACTAGATACTATAGGTCTCATTGGAGGTTGTTGTAAAGTCTTATGTATTTTTGGGAGACCATATAGTATAGGGATAGTAGGATTCTCAACTTTAAAATAATTAAACAAAGGTTCAGAAATCAAACCAGTTATAAGAAGATCAAATATTAAAAAATCAACTTTGTCAACAACACCTTTAAGTATTCCTGTAGTTAAAGAGGTATAGGTATGTGTGTCCTGTAACAAATCCATCATACCTAATATATAGGTGTGTTTGTCTATCACTGCAATACCTCCACCTTTATCAGCTGGTCTTATCTCAATGCTGCTCATGTTTGTTAACTCAACAAGGGCTTGTTTCTCAGCAAATTATATTTAGTCAACACCATATTTTTGATATGTATTATATATATATATATATATATATATATATATATATATGTATTTTGTATTTATTATTTTATATATATATATATATATATATATATATATATATATATATATTTACAGAATTATGCCTATATATGCATAATATGGAATTATTCACATGTTGTCTATAGGATTGCATAGAATGTATTTACAAAACTGGTTCTTTATATATACTTTGTATTTATATGTTGTACTATTGTTGCTGATAGACTACCTATCCTGAAGTGCTTTTTTGAATTGCCGGGTTTTACATATCTATTGCATAAGTTTTCCCTCCCTTTTTCAGTTGATTTGATTGGTTGTTCTCTGTTTTAAATATTTGTTAGTTTATCTGTGATGAAGCGGATTTGAACCGCGAAAGCACTTACCTGTTCAACAGAATAAAGGATTTCTCAGTTTTCTTAAGGATTATTTATTACTTCTGTGAGCCTTTCTTGAAACCTTAGTTTTTGTGACTATATACTCAATTTTTTGCTTTGTGATTTCTTCATCAACAACGAGGTATATATATTTTTTATATTGTTATACATGGCCCTTTCCCCTGCTGGTGGCTAGTGGGTGGACACTAGCAGCTTCTACATCCATCATAAACCTGCCTTTTGTGGTCTGCCAGTGTTTGCCCACAGTACATCTTAGTTTATCATACTACACAACCAACTGATGTGCTATGAACCTGTACGTACAAAAGAAGGGTGTCTCCATTTGACTTTGAAATTTTAAACAGTCTCTCTCTACGGTACTTCCACCTGTGTACTGTGTGTACGTCTGGGACAACATTCATGCCATGTTCATCTTCCAGATGGTGACAGTTATGACATCTGTACAAATTATATGGTCTGCTGCTGCAACATGTCTTGCTGGGATACCAGTCCATTTGGCACTGCAGTTGAGTGAACTTGGCCCAGTCATCAGCAGTACTGACCATTGGACACCAGGACACACCATCCTTGGCTATTTGCTGAACACTTTCACACAGCATGCCACTCAGAACTACCTAACCCACAGAGGTCTGCATATTTTAGACATTTGACTATCCATCGTGCTGATTTGACCAACGCAGGTACTCGGTACTCACTGTTATTACTCCCACACATGGCTGGTAATACATTTATACATAGGGTTGGTGGGGGCACACATCACAACTGAGGACATGTCCTACAACCACCTGATATGTCAGGTACTCTGTTGGCTTCCACACAACAACCTGACACTGTTGCTCAGGTACTCTGTGCTCTGCTGCTGTGATACCCACACATAGGTGCTACTGCTATATTACATAGGATGGAGGGCACACCTGACAACTGTAGACATTTCTGCTATCACCTGATATTTCAGGTACCCTGTTGGCCTCCACATATCAACCTGACACTCAGAGCTCTGCATATTGTACACCTGAGACAATCCATCCTTCTACTTTGGCAAGCACAGGTACTTTGTGCTCACTGTTATTACTCCAACACATGGATGCTAATACATTTCTGCATAGGGTTTGGGGAGGGCACACCTGCCAATTGTGGACATTTGCTTTGACCGCACTCGTATTTCTGGTAGTCTGTTGGCTTTCTTTTAAATCTGTATTCTGATGTATCCTGCAGACTACAGGCATATCAGTGTAGTACAGTTTATAGGTTTTATTGACCTACATTGCCATTTCAGACTTCCTACCTTTGATGAATGACATCCCACTTCCTGACCTGTAATACTCTGTGTAGGTCTGGAGGGGGGTTTATATCCATTGCCATACCTTGAGGACCTTAGCACAGCCTTTCCTTGTGTTCATCTACACCTGTCCTGCTGGCTGGATGGGACTGTTGTTGGGTATGTGAACTTCCATGACATGCATGTGTGTGTGCCCTATGGACACACATTTGGGGCAGCAGATGTCCTGCAGTGGGTTTTTTCATCTTGTCTGTTACTGCCTACTTTGTTGACACCAGTATTTGTTATGGTTTCATGCTGCCTATATAGCTGTCCACTGTCTGCTGCCATCCCATTCAGCCACCCAGTTCCCTTCCTTGCATGTTCACATCCATACTATTGATACAACTAGCAGACCATACTACTGCATTCAGTGATTGATAGGAAGGGTGACTTACCTACCAGCTGTGCCAGTATTGAGGATGGTGCTGGAGGGCTTACTATGTCAGATGCACATAGTACACTCCCTATACATGGTAAAGCACAGGTAGTATCATTTTTGGTATCCCTTTTACTGTATGTGTGAGTCAGAGAGAGTTTCCATTCCCTCAGTTCCTACTGTGTCAGTGTGTGTGTGTGCTATGCATTGCCTCTTTGCCAAAGCCAAGGCATACTGTGCACGCTTCCCTCTGCCTACAGGTGCAGGCTCAGTTTGTTCCTCCTCTGAGTCACTCTGTGCCTGTGCTGGTCTTGGCAATGGTGGGGGCTGTGTGGCCCTGCCCCATGCTGTTTCTGCTGCAGCTGCTTCCCCGGGATCATGCTGTGTAGCATGGCACATACCATGAAAATTTGAGTACATGTAGTTGGAGAGTACTACAAGGGCTCCACCGGATGTGTGCAGGCACCACTCTATTATGATTCTTGTTTATGCGTGTGCCTCATTATGGAGCTATTTTTTGGGTATGTGTGCATTTCTGATGGGTGTCATCAGCCACGGCTCCAGTGCGTAACCAGAATCCCCCACTATGTGCCTGTATGGGATGTCCCCAATGGCAAATCTCTGGTACAGCTGCATCAGATGTCAGATGTGGGAATTGTGATAGCTCCCAGGGCTTCCAGCACACACATTCATTATAATGCCCTGGGCATCTCAGATGACTTGGCAGTTAATGGAGGGGGAGCCCTTGCGGTTTATGTAGACCCTGCCTTGCTCATGGGGTGGTGCTTTTATGTGTATGTGAGTGCAGTCTATAGCACCCACTACTTCAGGGTATTCTGTTATTTGTTGGAAGAGAAGCATAGGAAATATATGTTCTCACCGGCATGTGCTGACATGGCATCCAGAAACTGGTGGAGTACCCTGGATGCTGATGCCTGTGAGATCCCCATGATATCCCCAGTTGGCCTTTGGAAGGTACCTGTGGCTAGTATTCTTAAGCCTACACGTAGCTTAGTTTCCACTAGGATGGGTTTCTGTCTGTTGGTTCTGTGTCTGAGGTGTGGCTGGCACAGCTCAATGATATGCTTTAGGAGGTCCCTGTCCACCCTATAGCACTCCACTATCTCCAGTTCATGTAGCCCCTGGTAGGTTTCCTTGGGTCTGTACACTCTCCTCCTCCTCCTCACTGTGGGTTGGTTGTCAGCATTCACATCCTCACCACCCTCAGCCTCTTGCACTTGCTGGTTTATGATAGCAAAAGCAGTCCCTAACATTTTTTCTCTTGCTTTCGTTTTGTAAAATTTCCCCGTTCGTATACACCAGTGGTGCAGATTTTTTTCGAAAAAACAAGGGGGAAAGGTGTTTGCATAGTTTATAGTGGTGTGCTGGGCTGGATTGGTCTGCTGCCTGTGTAATCAGCTGATTCTGATACATTTCACCTGCCAGCTAAGCTAGTTCTCCTTGATTACCTTCCTACTGCTGTTTTCCCTTTCCATTGCCTCCCTGTTTAAGCCCGTATGTGCGCTGCGCAGAGTGCTCAAATGTGCACACTGCTGCTATTTCCTGGTTTAACTTCTTTTTTCTTCTTGTAAAACCTGGTGTGCGGTAAGCACACCTGCCTACACTTTGTAAAGAGTGCTAGGCAGGTTTAGACACCCCCTAGCTTAGCTGTGCTAAGCTAGAAGCAAACCCCAGCCACATGGCTCCAATCAGCTTACAGTATGCCTGACACATCCACCCATGATGTCACCTAACTCCTAGGCTTGCACCAAGCTAGTCATACTCTTACACTGTTGGGACCTGCCTCACATGCTGGGGAAAACTGGGATTCACTATCCTATAGGTTCTTAGGTTCATAGGTTGGTACTAGGCTATCAGCCCTAGGGCCTATACAAGCCTAGCCATAACAATTCCCTGGCTATTTCTTCCCACATTATTTACTTTCCTGGACCCCTGTCTAGCAGGGCAACTGATGTGATCCCTGGGGTGAATTTCCTTTCTCCCATCCAATCGTCAAGGTTCCTCTTGAAGAGGTCCAAAGAGGCACTCTGCTTGACATGTATGGGCAATCTATTCCAGAGTCTGGGAGTCTCTGGGTCAGGAACCTATCCCTCCAGCATGTTTTGTTTATTGTGATGACAAGGTTTAGATCCCTGGAGCGTGTAGCTCTGAGGGATTGGGATTTCTTTAAGTGTAGCATGTCCAACAGCTCTGGGTTTGACATGGCCTTGTATGTTAAGCAGAGATCGCCTCTGAGTAGATGATATGCGACAGAGTATAGCTGGAGTTTTTAAGGCGGTCAGCGAGGGCATCTGCTTTAGGCCTGTGATTCTTTTAGTGAGGTATTTCTGAGGCCTTTCCAGTTGTTGCAGATGTCTTGAGAGGTACATACCAAATGGGGCGTTGTATTCTATAATGGGTCTAATGAGGGATGAGTACAGTGGGACAATGACCTCCTTTTTCTGGATGAAAAGCCCTTCGTGATGAGGTGTGCCACATAGAAGGATTTCCTGACTGTTGTGGTGATGTAGTTATCGAAGGTGAGACCACTGTCCACCTGTGTCCCTAAGTCTCTTATCACACTTTCTGTGTTTAGTGTACTGCCACCTATATGGTAATTCATGGATACATGTTTTTCCCAAAGGGGATAATAATACATTTCTTGGCATTGAGCTTGAGCCCATGGCTCTGGCACCAAGCATCTGTTTCTGTAAGGCCCTTTTGTAGAGTATCCACATCATTTGGGGATTCAATAATGGCTCCCAGTTTGCAGTCATCTGCAAACTTTGTTAGCCAGAGTCCCTTAGTGTTGACCTGTACTTCAGAGAAGTAGATGCCAAACAAGAGCGGCCCCAGGACTGAACACTGAGGTACTCCACTTGTCACTTGTCTGGAGCTGGATTTGGAGTCGGCTACGTTTACAGTGTGGGTTCTATCAGTAAGCCATTTAGCAACCCATTGGGTGACATAGGGATTAATGCCCAACTTAGTAAGTTTATCTATGATTCCAGAGTGGGGGATGGTATCAAAGGCCTTGGCAAGGTCTAGATAGGCTGTGTGGACCACCTTACCCTTGTCCATGGCTCTGGAGACTGATTCAAAGAAGTCAATCAGGTTCAGGAGACAAGATCGGCCCTTCACAAACCCAAACTGGGTGGGGTCCAGTGTTTGAAGGTTGCCAATGTCTTTGTTTATAAGTTCCATGATAATACGTTCCATGGCCTTGCAGATAAGGCTTGTCAGACTGATGGGACGGTAGTTTCCGGGATCCAAGGTGGGTCCCCTTGTGGATTGGGATAACTGTAGCTCTGCCATTCAGTGGGCACCTAAACCTGAGGTGAGGCTATGATTAAACATGACACTTAGGTGAGGTGCCAGTTCATATTGTAGTTCATGTAGTACACAGCCCGGGATGTCATCTGGTCCCATGGATGCTGTATTCTTGGCTTTAGAGAGTGCGTTTTGTACCTGTGTGTCCATTATTACTGGAATTTGGCAATCTTCCGGTATTGAGACGGGCCATTTAGGGGGTGAGAGGGGAGTGAAGTTGGCACTGAATGAATCTGCCAGGATATTGGCAATATCCTTTGGATCAGTATATTTAATGCCATTCTGTTTTAGCTCAGAGCAGATCTGAGCATTGCCATTTAGATTCTTGACATAGTTATAGAATGCTTTGTGGTTGTCTTTGGAATCTTTGGCAATTTTATTTTCGTAACTAGCTTTGGAGGATTTTATGAGGCATCTCAGTTTCTTACTGAGGCTAGTAAGGGAGTTTTTTGCATCCTGGGATTTTCCTTTTTCTGCAAAAGTTTCTTCCTTTTGTTGTAAAGTTTGTTTATGGCAGGGGACCACCAGATTGGCTTCCTTTTTTGGATGAGAGCATTTTGGTTCTATTTGGGATGGCACGATTCATGCATGAGTGGATGTGCTCGTACAGTGCCTTAGTGTAGGATTCAGCAGTTGAACTTTCAGTTCCTGTCTGCATGGGTGTTATGAAGTTTGTCACTTCTGACTTGAGTAGCATGAAGTTGGCGTTGGAGAAGTATTTTATGGGGGTTTCTTTACTGGGGGTGGGGTGGGATGTGGATGTTAAGGGTGATTAGCTTATGGTCAGACCTGACTAACGAGGGGTGACCATAGGTATGGAGCATTGATTTCCCATGTTGGTAATGACCAGGTCTAGGATATTGGAGCCCCTGGTGGGACTATGGATTAGTTGATCCAGGGCATTGGAATTTATGAATTCCAAGAACCGTTGCGCAAAGGTGTTGGGACATGAGTAGTTTTCCCAGTTAAAGGCAGGGTAGTTAAAATCACCCAGTATTAGGGTGTTTGGTTCTATCTTAATATTTTCCAGTATGTTTAGAAAGGTGTAGTGAGAATCTTGGGGTATGGTGGGGGATCTGTAGCAAGCTACAATTTGGATTGCAGTCTTACCTAGTGTTAGTTGCACTTGGAGAATTTCAGACACATTGTGTTGGCCAACTAGCCTGGTGGTGTGAATATCCTTCACACCAAAACAGAGCTATGACAGCACCAAATAATGGCTGCATATCATTGAGGAAGCAAGCATTCATTTGCATAGAATTGCCTGCTAATGCATAGTTACATGTCTCACACTGAGCCTCCCCCTTTAGCAACCACTACTCACTGGCCAGGTTGTCTTCTGCCTGACATTGACGTGCATGGCAGAATACTGATTTAGTTAGAATGCTTATTTTAGGTTTATTTTCGTATTTTCCCCCCGATCCCATTTGTGTGCCGCTACTCTATGCTTAAACAGCCAAGATCTGTGAAAAATAAAATAAAAGTTGATTTTTTTATTTTTTGTATTGTTTGCAGTGCTAATGGCCTTATACTCAGCCATTGGCATGCTTCCTCAATGATATGCAGCCTTTATTTGGTGCTGTCATAGCTCTGTTTTGGATTTTGCAGAAATGTACTCGGTTACTAACCGAGTACATTTCTGCAGATTGCACTAGTCTTGCACAGACTGTTGCAAGCTTCCTGGATTGCAAAATCACTGCATTTGCATGGATTTCACCTGCAAATGTGGTAATTTGCATACCAGGGCTTATTCCGTGCAAGATTAGTGCAGGACCTCTCGTGTACACCCTGCAGGCTGTTCCTGGATTGCATGGCAGACATATTGCCTCTGTGGGCTCTTGCACCAATCTAGCACTCCGTGCAAGCTTTTGTGAATCCGGGGGCATGTTTCACTTTTTGCTGAAAAAAATATCACACACTGCTCAAATTTAAAACACACAATCAAATCAGACTGAACCAAAGTTTACTTTATTAAACAATGCATTTAAAGCAATCATGTCCTTTGCCCCATCTAGACAGACTGAAAGGATCCAGTCATATGCAACATCCTATATATCTTCAAGAGAAAGAAAACCTTAAATATCCACTCAAAGGAATTAAACTTCCACTGCAGCAAAAATAGGAACTGCATCTCTCTCTCTCAAATAATCCCACTTTTATGCTATAGACATTCTTAAATTTGAAGACCAAAATAGAAACTTATTTTGTGCATGCAACAAATGTAACAAGCATCTTGCTATAGTAAAAACCAGAGTTTATCTAAACAATCCTGTCTTGGTTTATGTTTTACTGTGGAGTTGCCTGGTAAGAGAAGTTTTATTTGAATTTACATTTTATTTCTTACCTCTGTTTTTCACTGTTTATAGGAAGATTTACTTTGGTTTATATTTTATTGTTTTGCCGTTAATTTTCACTGTTTGTTGTTAGAAAGGGATAGATTTTAGACAAGCAATGTCTAGGCAACCTAAGGGACCCAGCCAGCTATAAAGTCACACAGACTGCAGAGAGGACAATCCAGAGCTTATCTAGACAATCCTGTCTTGGTTTGTAATTTATTGACCTTTACTGTTAAAAAAGAGCCACAATTGCGAGCGATAGTGATCAGAAGCTACTGTGCACAATATAAAGAAATTCCAGCTTTTGCCTGTCTTTCAGAACTTGTATTGTCAGAGCAACAGCTTTACTGTACTTAGTTTAGTATTTAGTTGCATATTGTTTGTGTGATTTTTCTCAGAGAAGTTGATTTAAGTGTTCACTTTGAAATCTGCGGTAACTGTTTTTCAGTATTCGTCTCTTTTATAATTTTCTAGTCACTTGCATCTGAGTATGGATTCCTTAAATGAATATGCCATTAATGATTTGCTGAAACACAAATATCTTGTACAATGTAATAAATGCTATATATATTTAATGGTAACATCTGATAACACTGGTAACCTATGTTTCTCATGTCAAAAGTTGGATAATTTGCTCACCATTATAAGTAGTAAATTTAGACTTACTGATGATGATTGCACTTATGCAATTGGCACAGCTTGGAGAATTGTTGTTACATATATTAATGACTGGACTGGTGAGATAAATAATGTCAGACAAAGACCAAATAAAACACATTTGGGAAAGAATGTGTCTATTGTCTGTAAAGATCACTCAACCCCCATGAAACAAGATGGTGCCCCTGACAACTTTGGAATTCTGGATAAAAGTATTCAGCTATCCGAGGATTCAGAGTGTTTTGAAGGAAATAAAAAAAGAAAGAGAGGATGAAGTTCACAACACATACCAAAAAGAAAGAAACTGATAAATGTCTCTAAAGTAAAGAGAATACATTTTAAAAGGACACAGATTAAAGGCATGATAACATTTTTCTATCAGAAAACTTTCAGTCTACAAAAAAAGGCAGCATGTTTCCAAAAGAGAAGGTAGAAAAAAGACCCACGGGTCAGGTGAAAATGAAGAAAAAACTGAACGTGGAAGGATTGAAGAACATTGCTGTAAGAAAAAAGAGGAGAAAGGTAGACACTGACAATGTGGTTCAAGCTGTGGACATACAAAACCAGCTGGATGAGAATTGTATGATTGCAAATGTAATACACAATGAAAAGAGTGGGATTAATAAGACTAATGGTGGTGATGATTATTCCTTTGTAACAATTGCTGGAGCAGTATTACTTAATTAGAAGTTGAAAATTCTTCTGATCTGGTCAGAAAAATATACCCCCGATTCATCAAGCTCTGCATGGCTTGTAGGAATAGTGCAGGAACTCATGGAGGCAATATGGCCACTGTGCGATCCAGGAATAAGCTCCAAGGATGTGCAAGAGTGCTCCTGCACTATTCCTGCACAGACACAGCTCCTGTATGCAAATTACCTCATTTGCAGGTGAAAACATGCAAATGAGGTGAATTTGGGATCCAGGAAGCTGTCAGCCGGCCATGCAGGACTAGTGTATTGTGCAGAAAAATACTCGGTTAGTAACTAAGTACATTTCTGCAAACTACAAAACAGAGCCATGACAGCTCCAAATAAAGGGTGTATTGTATGTGTAAAGCATGCCAATGGCCAAATATATTGCCATTGGCATAGAAATCAGTTGGCAAAAAAAAAAAACTTTTATTTTTTTTTAGCCGATTTCGGCTGTTTAAGCGTAGGGCAGCGGTGTGCAAATGGGATCGGGCCAAAAATAAAAAAAAAACGTGAACTAAGCATTTTAACCAAAATCACTATTTTGCCATTATACTCAATGACAGACAGAAGACATGGCCAGTGAATAGTGGTTGCTAAGGGGGAAGGCTCAGTGTGGGATCTGTAACTATGCATTAGCAGGCAATCCTATGCAAATGACGGGAATAATACTGAATCCCAGATTTCCTCTCAATGCTAGCCAGCACCCAATCATGTAAGTGCAGGGATAGCATCGTTCAAGCCTAAGAGTTAGCTGACATCATAGGAGGGGTGTCAGGTATACTGTAAGCTTATTAGAGCCCTGTGGCTCAGGTTTGCCCTTAACTTAGCAGAGCTAAGCAAGTGGGTGTGTCTGAGGCTGCCTAACACTCTTTACATTGCTAAACGGGTGTGCAAGCCTTGCACCAGGTTTTAAAGGAAAAAAAGTAAACCAGGAAATAGCAGCTCTGTGCACATCTGAGCATTGTGTTTGCGCCCGTTCCCCTGGGCTTCAACAGGAAGTGTATCAGAATCAGCCAATTACACAGGCAGCAGACCAGCCCAGCCCAGCACACCACTATAAACTATGCAAACACCTTACCCTCTGTTTTTTCCCACATACTCTACACCACCAGTGTACACAATTGGGGAAATTATAACAAACAGCAACAACAAAATGATAGGGGCTGCAGCAGCTATCATATATCAATATGTGGAAGAGGCTGAGGGTAGTGAGGATGAGAATGCTGTTGAACAACCCACAGTGAGGAGATGGAGAAGAGTCTACAGACCCAGGGTAACTTACCAGGGGTTACATGAGCTGGAGATAGTGGAGCGCTATAGGGTGGACAGGAACCTCCTACAACAAATTGTTGAGCTGAGCCAGTCACACCTGACACACAGAACTAACAGAGGGGAACCCATCCCAGTGGATATCAAGGTATGTCTAGGCTTAAGAATACTAGCCACAGGTACCTTTCAAAGGCCAACTGGGGATATCATGGGGATCTCACAGGCATCAGCAACCAGGGTACTCCACCAGTTCCTGGATGCCATGTCAGCACATGCTGGTGAGCACATATATATTTCCCCAACATCCGTGAGGCATTAGTCAGCAATATGCATCTCTTCCACTAAATAGAATACCCTGAGGTAGTGGGTACTATAGACTGCATGTACATATGCATCAAAGCACCACCCGGTGAACAGGGTAGGGTCTACATCAACCGCAAGGGCTTCCCCTCCATCAACTGCCAGGTTGTACGCGATGCCCAGGGTATTATAATGAATGTGTGTGCTGGCTGTCCTGGAAGCTATCACGACTCCCACATCTGGCATCTGATGCAGCTGTACCAGAAATTTGCCAATGGGGACATCCCTTACAGTCACCTAGTGGGGGATGCTGGTTATGCACTGGAGCCGTGGCTGATGACACCCATCAGAAATACACACACACCCGAACAAGAACTCCATAATGAGGCACACGCACAGACAAGAATCATAATAGAGTGTGTGTTTGGGATGCTCAAGTCACAGTTCTGGTGCCTGGACACATCCGGTGGAGCCTTGCAGTACTCACCAGCTACATGTACCCAAATTGTCATAGTATGTGCCATGCTACACAATATGATCCTGTGGAAACAGCTGCAGCAGGAACAGCATGGGGCAGGGCCACACAGCCCCCCACACCATTGCCAAGGCCTGCACAGGCACAGAGTGACTTAGAGGAAGAACAACCTAAGCCTGCCCCAGTAGGCAGAAGGACGTATGCCCAGTATGCCCTGGCCTCGGCAAAGAGGCAACACGTAGCACATACACTGACACAGTAGAGACCCAGGGAATGACACCTCTCTCTGACTCGCACATACAGTAAAAGGGTTGCCAAACATGACACTACCTGTGCTTAACCATGTATAGGGAGTGTACTATGTGCATCTGACATAGTCAGCCCTCCAGCACCATCCTCAATACTGGCACACCCACAAGGTAAGTCACTCTTCCTACCATTTGCCAAATAGAGTAGTATGTGTTGTTACTTGTATCTATGGTATGCATGTGAGCATGCAAGGGAATCTGGTGGCTGAATGGGATCTGTAACAAATACTGGTGTCACCATAGTAGCCAATACTAGATGGGTTCCTGTTAGATGACCGAAGACACAGTCTATAGAATGCATCTTGGTCAAACTTAAAACAGTGAAAAGGCAAAATAGCAAAGCTGCTTTTAAGCGAATTATTTCCCAGGGAAAGAATTTGCTTGGCTGCTTCCCTTACTTTTCCATTTTTGACAATGTAGTGCAATCTCGGACTTGGTATATTTAAGTAGGGGTGGTGTGGGGGGGGTGTATTCTTTCAATTTTTTTTTTTTTTTGGAACAGCGATTGTTTTCCCTTGGGAAAAAAAATCGCTGTTCTGAGCTTTCGAGATTGTAAGCTTTCACTTACTTGGGGTCGATTATTCATCACTCGCTTTAAGCGTTCAGTGATATAATATAGACCCTACTAGACAAGTTGACAAAACTCACTGCAGGAAATGTGCTGGGCCACATGTGTGTCCATATGACACAGACATGCCAGTCAGGGAGGCTCACATACCCAACAACAGTCTCAGCCAGCAGGACAGGTGTAGACAAACACAAACAGAGGCAATGCTAAGGCCTCTGATTGATGGCTATGGGTCTGATGAAGGTGGGACATTGATCTTACAAAAGCGCTTATTAAACGTGGTTTGTGGATTACATCTTTGTTTTTTGACTCCGCTCGCAGTGTTACACGCTTTGTTGTTTTTAAAGAGTTTAGTTCTTTGGTTCTAGAATACAGAATGAAATGGAGTACCTGACATACCAGTACAGTCATAGCAAATGTGTACAAGTGTCAGGTGTGCCCCCCAATCCTATGTAGACATGTAGTAACAGTCAGGTGTGCCCCCCCAATCTAATGTAGAAATGTAGTAATATGGATGTGTAGGTATAATAACAGTGGAGCACAGATTACCTGAGCTGGCCAAGGTAGCAGGATAGATTGTAGCATATGTACAATATGCAGGTCTGCGTCTGTTAGGTCGGTGTGTGTTGTATATTGTGTGAGAGTGGTCAGTACGTATGTATGGTGAGGTCTGTCCTGGTGGCCATTACCCAGTACTGCCAATGACAGAGCCAAGTTCTCACAAATGCAGTGCCAAACACAATGCTTCCCAGTATAACACATTCCAGCAGTAAGCCATAGTACATGTTTGGAATTAATATGTGTCACCATCTGAAAGATGGACATGGCATGAATGTTGGCCCAACTATACAAGCAGTACACAGGGGAAAGTATCCCAGACAGACAGTGTATAATATGTAACTGTCAAATGGACACACCCTTGGAATTGTACATACAGGTTTGCAGCACATTATCTGGGCTTGTAGTAGGGAATACTGATGTCGTCTGGCCAAACACTGGCAGACCACAAAGGTCATAGGAAGATGTACTGAGAAACAGCCGATGTCCCTGCTCAAGCCAGCATAAGTGGATTGCCCCATGCATATCTGTGAGTCAGATGCAAGTAGTGTCCATAGCACACATGCACCCAGCTCACCCCACCACCACCCACAGGTCCCTCTCCGGTCTTATCCCTGCTGTTGGGAATGAGTACAATATGACCCCCACCTGTGTATGGCAATAGCAAAAGAATGCAGCATGTAGAGCAGGTGTCCCATGCAGGTGTGTTCCTAGCTGTAAGCAGCATCCTGCCAGCATCCACACCACTGGATCAATACTGACAGAAAGTATTGGCATGAACACCTTGCACACCTGCCCTGTCAGCCCAGGGGAATATAATGTATCGCAGTCTGGGACTGTAGGAGTGACAGAATGCAACTGCCTGCCACAGCTGGCCTGCATCACTACCAAATGGCCTATGGTCCTCAGTCAAAGGCCTGTGTCTCACCCATACTGCCAATGTATGTTATGTCATGGACTCCCAAATAATAACATAACACAGTCCACAGAACCCAAATGCAAGGCCATGTGGACAAATCACAGTAATATATCCACCATGTCCTACTGCATGAACTGTGGACCAACACCAAATAACTGTTGTGATGAGGGGATAACTATACTATCCCTGGCTACAAAGACAAGGACGGGTGGCTACAAATATGCTCATAAACCACAATGTGTAGGGGTAATGTCCAGAATTATGATCCCTGCCTCTGGGTAACCTGTGTGAATCTGTACAGCTGTGAGGTTTGGCCACAGCAGGATATGGCCATACTGTCACGTTGATGGATGTACAAGCATGGGATCCACTGCCACCACTGTACCAAGGTGCTGAACCATTTACACAGACCCAGCAACAAGTATGTCCAGCTTCCACTCCAGAATGGCATGATTGTGCAAGAATATATAGGCTGCTGACCACAATACTGGACACAGCTGCATTTCATGTGTTCCCCAGGATATCACTGCAAGCAAATATGTCTACCTGACAGTACTTCATGACATAAAACATCACAGTGTATAACAATACATATGTCTGAATATCTCTGCTAACACCAGGACCATGTAGCAAAAGCAACACAGACACAATTACCTACAGTAACCATCTATCCTTTGCCCATTTTGACTCAATATTGTCAAGTGATCTACAGATATCCTGCAGAAACAGTTTGCTAGCTGTAGGTGTAGATTACAAAACTCTGCACTGGAGTACAATCTACCTGGAATGGATTCACACATTCAATACAGAAGGTCATACTGGGCATGCTCCCACACTTAGGGATATAAAGGCCATGTCAGACAACAAAATACTGAACGGTCATACTGGGCATGATCACACACTTAAAGAAATGAAGCCCATGTATGGCAACAACAGTGGACCATACATATCTGACAGTCACAAATGTTAGTGCATACACTCCTCAGTATGCATCAGTCATGCTTTGCACACACATTGGATAGGAATACACACATATATATATCCAAGTACAACACACTATAATAGGACAAAAGTACACATACATAGATGTGTGAAAGAGAGTGACAGTGACAAAGCCTTCCATCATGAGGCCTGTCCCACCCAGCACACTTCCAAATGACTAAAACCACATGATGTGCAAATGTCAATCACCATAGACATTTGCCTCTGGAATCCCTCAGCACTATAGTGTCTGTGGTGCTAGCTGTACAGCATGACTAAACAAGTCAGTAGTCATCTAGCAGTTGTATACACATACCTGTGGAATATAAACCTGTATGTGCCTGAGTGTGGTGTGTCTGCCTCTAGATGAATGGGTTATGGCCCATGCACACACACTGCACTCCCCATTGCCCTACTTTGACAAGCCTGCTGATATCTTCACCTTGAAATACACCTTTGGGTAAATAGATGCCCAGTAATTTCTGTGGTGTGTCCTATAACTGTGTAATGTTGTAATATGATGTACTAGTTAGGTAGGAGTTCTAATCCCAAATGTGGCAACTGGGTGTGTGTGTTTTTTTCTGTGTAAGGATCAATGCTTTTTAGGCCAGTCACATGCATACAATTGCAAATGCCCTACTTTGGCATGCCTGCTGATGTCATTCACTTTGAAATACACCTTTGCGGAAAGAGTAACCCAGTAATATCTGTAGCATGTCCTATAGCTGTGTAATGCTGTAGTGTAATAAACTAGTTAGGTCAGAGTTCTGTTCCCAGACATGGCAAGTGTGGATGTTTGTTTGTGTTTGTTTGTCTGTGTAGGTAGCAATGCTTTTGAAACCATTCACAGTCACTACAACCTCCAGTTCCCATCTTTGGCAAGCCTGCTGATGTCATTCACTTTGAAATACACCTTTGGGGAAGGAGTAGTGCAGTAATCTCCATGGCACATCCTATAACAGCATAATGCTGTAGTGTGATAAACTAGTTAGGGAGGAGTTCTATTCCCCGACATGGTAAGTGTGGTTGTCTGTGTAGGGAGCAATGCTTTTGAGGCTATTCACAGTCACTACAACCTCCAGTGCTCATCTTTGGCAAGCCTGCTGATGTCATTCACTATAAAATACACCTTCAGGGAAGTAGAAGCCCAGTAATCTCTGTGATGTGTCCTATAACTGCATACTGCTGTAGTGTGATAAATTAGTAAGGTAGGAGTTCTATTCCCAGACATGACAACTGTGAAACTCTGTGTGTGTAGGGGTCGATATTTTTTTGGCCATTCACAGTCACTACACACACCTACAAATGGAGAACATTGATAACTGTGCAGTAACAGAGACCTGATTCAAGGCTCCAGAGGGCACCCCTGCAATACCAGGTACAGCTGTTACCACACCTATTGGCCACCAAACCAGTACCAAAACAATAAAGGTGGAGGAGTGTTCATATTTACCAAGGATATTCACACCACCAGCTACGTGCCCAACAGAATGTATCTGAAATACCCCTGGTGCAACTAACAGTAGGTTAAACTGTATTCCAAATTGTATAGCTTGCTACAGATCCCACACCATGCCCCATGATACCCAATAAAGCCTTTGAAACATACTGTGAAATATTATGATACAAGCAAACACCCTAATATTGGGTGACTTTCAGTACCCTGCCATTAACTGGGAAAACTACTTGTGTACCAACATGTGTGCCTAACGGTTCCCGAAGGTCATAATTCCCAATTCCCTGGATGAAGTAACCCATAGTACCACCAGGGCCTCAAATATCCTAGACCTGGTCATTACCAACATGGGAAATCAATGCTCCACACCTAAGGTCACCCCATTGGTGGTCAGGTATGCCCATGAGCTAATCACCCTTAACTTCAACATCACTCCCCCACACCCCAGTAAGGAAATCTCTGTAACACACATCTCCAAACCCAATATCATGCTACACATGTCAAATGTGACTAACATTATGACACCCATGCAGATGGGAAATGAAAGGACAATTGCTGAATCATACATGAAGGCACTGTACTAGCACATCCACTCGTGCATGAATCGTACCATCCAATATTAAACCAAGACACTCCCCACCAAGAAAAGGATGCCAATGTGGTGGCCACCTGCCATAAACATACTGTACAACAAAAGGAGGAAACTGTTGCAGACATGGGGGACTTTCCATGCAAAATAGTCCCTTACCAGCTACAGTAAGAGGCAGAGATCCCTCATAACAGCCACTAAATCTAGTTATGAACATAATGTAGCCAAAGATGCCAAAGACAACTGCAAGCCATTCCATACCTATGTGAGAAATCTAAATGGCAATGCTCAGAACTGCTGTGAGCTAGAACAGGATGGTACTAAATCTGCTCCTCCCAGGGATATTGCCAGTATCCTGGCAGATCGATTCAGTGCCAACCTCACCCCTTCCCAACCCCCAAACGACCCATCTCAACATAGATAGAATGCCATATTCTGGTAATAATGGCCACATAAGCAAAAACCACACTCTACAGAGCTATGACAACAGCAGCCATGGGACCAGTCAACATCCCAGGCTGCATACTACATGAGCTACAAACTGCATGTGGACCTCACCTACGTGCCATGTCTAATCATAGCCACACCTCAGGCTTCATGGCAACTGTGTGGTGCACAGCTACAGTTATCCCAGTCCACAAGGGAGGATCCCCCTTGGATTCTGGGAACTAAAGCCCCAGCAGTATGACATGCCTGATCTGCAAGGCCATGTAATGTATTATCATGGAAAGTAAAACAAAGGCATTGGCAACCTGCAAACACTGGACCCTAACCAGGTTTAGTTTGTGAAGGGCCAATCATGTCACCTCAACCTGAATGACAAATGTGAATCCATCTCCAGAGCCGTGGATGAGGGTAAGGTGGTTCACACAGCCTATCCGGACTTTGCTAAGCCCTTCGACACCATCCCCCAGTCTGGAATCATAGTTAAATGTATAAAGCTGGCCATTACTCCCAATGTCACCTGATGGGCTGCCAACTGCTGTACTGACACAACCCACACTGTAAATGTAGGTGACACCAACCCAAGTCGCAGACAAGTGACGGTCAGAGTACCTTAGGGTTCAGTCCTGGCACCGCCCTAGTTTGGCATCTACTGCTCTGAAGTACAGTCCAACAATAAGGGACACTGGCAAACAAAGGTCACAGATGACTGCACACTGGGATCCAATACTGAATCCCCACATGATGTGGATATCCTACAGAAGGGCCTTACAGAAAGACATGCTTGGTGTCTGAGCCATGGCCTCAAGATCAATGCCAAGAAATATATAGTTATCCCCATTGGGAAGGAACATGTACCTGTGAAGTACCACATAGGTGGCAGTACACTAAGCACCTAAAGTGTGATAACAGACCTAGGGACACAGGGGAGTGGTCTCACCTTTGATAACCACATCACCACAACAGTCAGAAAACCCACCTATGTGGCACAGCTACCACTAAGGGCTTTACATCAAGGAAAAGAAGGCCATTGTTCCACTGTAGGCATCTTTCAGTAAACCCAGTACAGACTACAATGGCCCGTTATGTATGTACATCACAAGACATCTGCAACAAGTAGAAAGGCTGCAGACATACCTCATGAAATGAACATGGGCCTAAATCAGATGCCCTATGCTGACCGTCTGAAAATCATCCATCTATACTCTGTCACATATTGTATTCTCGGAGGCAATCTCTGCTTAACATACCATGCCATGTCAAGCCCACAGTTGTTGGACAAGCTAAACTTAGAGAATTCCAAACCCTCATAGCCACATGCTCCAGGGATCCAAATTATGTCATCACAATGAACAATACATGCAGGAGGGATGTGTTCCTGACCCAGAGACTACACAGACTCTGGAATAGACTGCTCATATATGTCAAGCAGAGTGCCTCTTTGGCCCTCTTCAAAAGGAACCTGGATGATTGGATGGGAGATAGAACATTTACCCCGGGATCATGTCAGCTGCCCTGCTAGACAGGAGTTCAGGGAAGTAAATATTGTGGGAAGTCATAGCCAGAGAATTGTCATGTCTAAGCATGTATAGGCCCTATGGCCGATAGCCTAGTATCAACATATGACCCTATGAACCTATGAACTACACTTTCCATTGCCCAACCTTGGCAAGGTTGCTGATGTCATTCACTTTGAAATACACCTTTGGGGAAGGAGTAGCCCAGTAATCTCCATGCCATGTCCTGTAACTATGTAATGCTGTAGTGTGATATGTTAGTTTGGGGTTCTATTTCCAGACATGTTAAGTGTGGATATTTGTGTGTGTGATTGCTTATCTGTGTAAGAAGCAATGCTTTTGAGGCCATTCGCAGTCTCTACAACCTCATTTGCCCTTCTTTAGCAAACCTGCTGATGTCATTCACATTGAAATACACCTTTGGGGAAAGTATTATCCAATAATCTCTGTGGTGCGTGCTATAACTGCATAATGCTGTAGTGTGATTTACTAGTTAGGTAGGAGTTGCAATCCCAGATATGGCAGCTGTGACAATTGGTGTGTGTGTGTGTGTGTGTGTGTGTGTGTGTGTGTGTGTGTGTGTGTGTGTGTGTGTGTGTGTGTGTGTGTGTGTGTGTGTGTCTGTGTTTATCATTCATATCCTGTGTGGAGGTGGCTGTGATTGTGTAACAACTGGAGTCACTGTGGAGTGGGTTTTGCAAATTTCTTATATGGTGGGCCTATTATATGTCACAATGTCCACCTTACAAGGATAACAGATGTCAAACAGCAGAGAGGCTGTGGTTGACAATCCATACCCCTACATGTGACATCAGGGCCTGGCAAACAATTTAGGCAACCCTTGTATTACCCAGAGAACACTCTCAACCCATGCCACATACACAAACACACTTGGCTAGGCAACAACCACTTTGTTGGTAGTTCCCTGCATATTGCCCACATATAGTAACCATGATGTGATTGCAGTGGACTACAGAGGGCATGGCACCCTGTCCCATCACTATAATAGCCACATAATTGCATACAGTGCTCCTTCACTATGTTCCCCACTGGACACCTACAACAACTGTAGTGCCATCAAATGTAACCCACAAAGGACATACCATGCCTTAAACACATGCCCTGTATGGACAGGGAATACCGTTATCATGCTGTCAGTATAGGTGCAGGGTCAACCTGGTGTCCATTGCCAGTTCCCCCCACATGAGGGCAGGAATGGCACATCTGATGATAACAATCTGTGTACACAACATGCCCCAGACACCCCAGGTACACTTCCATATGTCACAGAAGATGTATGTGGGATGTGTGCACATTCCAGACAACATCCATATCATGGACTATAGAGCACATACATGGCAAGCATTGCGCAGCACTGGCCACCCACAATAGTAACCCACATGACTGGATGGTGAATAGAATACCCACCTGTGTGGGCCAATCCAGACACTATACCCCTGAACCACACTGCAGACCATTTTCCTGTGGCCTAAAGCCAAGGTATACCTTTTACCTAGCCTTGTACAGCCTTCTGGCACAGTCAACCACTACACACCTGTGAAGCAATGCACCCATGCATGTCAATACTGGCAACGTGTGTGTGTGTGTGTGTGTGTGTGTGTGTGTGTGTGTGTGTGTGTGTGTGTGTGTGTGTGTGTGTGTGTGTGTGTGTGTGTGTGTGTGTTGAGTATAATGATTTCAATGCCATTCACCCTCACTACATCTCCCATTGGTCTACTGAAGCATGCCTTCTGATGTCAGACACTTTCACATAACCTTTGCCCATATATCATCCTGATAACCCCTGTGGTGCATGTGATACCTGCGTATTACTGTACTGTGGCAAACTAGCTATTTAGGAAGTCTAATCCTGACCCTGTCAACTGTGTTAATGTGTGTGAGTCCCTGAGAGAGTGTGGCTGTGTCGACATTGACACCTGTTCATGTGGACAGGCACATGTAATACACCTACCTTATCCCTCCGATATCACTGTTGCAGATGTCACTCACCATCAGATATACCTTTGGACAATTCCCCAACATGTAAGCTCTGTGGTGCATGCAATAACTGCATTGACATGTGATAGCAATACATATACAGACAGGGGTTTGAAACCCCGTATTGGTAAGTATGTGACACCAACATGCTTAGGTTTTACTCTTCCACCTCCTCCCTGTCTTACTTTGTCTCTGTCTGTCTCTCTCACTCCCTCTCTGGGGATGTGGAGAAGTACACCTGCTTTGCTTAGACAGCAGTTTGTGTTTTGTAAGTAATGCTCATGATTAGCTGATGGCCTCTGCATGAATTGCAGTCCCCCACTAGCTGATTGGATGTGGAACAGCTTTACTAACATTCCCATAGCCAATTGCATGGAAACACATTCCTATACCTAGGAACATCATGTGTCTGTTGGGCCTTTTCATTCACTGTTAGCAGGACCTCATGTCGGTATTTGGCAAACAGCATCACAGATGGTATTGGGATATACCTCTAACAACATACACTGTGAAGACAGGCCAACAAACAGGAGGGGGATGTGCCAGACATGACTACAGAATGTAAGTGTTGCTCTTCTGCATTTAGAGTAATGTTGGTTTAACAGGGTTTGTGTGGATATAGCTTGTCTACATGATTTAATACCTGTCATGACAGTGTGATGTGTTTGAGGAAACTCCCACCTGTAGGGTTATCTGCAGACTGGGCAGTGTTTGGAGTCTTATGTTTCTTGTGTTACTCACAGATCACCTATCCTAGAACTGCAGAAGCATAGTCTGAGCATTGCAGTCAGTACATGGTGACAGCCATGAGAGTTACTAACTTCATATCCCTCATATGACATATGTCACAACAAACCCTGTTCCAACAGTAAATGTATGAGGGTATCACAGCAACATGCGAATATTTGCCCAATGTTTGTGGCTCCAGCCACAAGTCTGTCAACCTTTGTATGTGTCATGCAGTAAGAGGTGCATATATTCTGTGTACCATTGTTTATTGACATCATACCTGATAACAAGCCAGCCAGATATCAGACTGCTAGACATGTTATGTATAGTAGGGGTTATTTCTGAGGACATAACCTGGGCATTCTGCGGTTGTGTGCACAGTAGTGGGATCTGTGTACTTACGGTGATTGTTATCAGTATGTGTATTGCAAATACGTAACCTGGCCTGTGTACAGAATGTGGTAAATGTCATTGTTCTTGGTCCTGTTCTATCTGATGTTACATGCTGCTCCAGTGTACGGCACCCTATCATTTCACATGTTTGTAGGGACAAACACACATGTGTCCCATACCACAGACAGGCATTGGACCACACTGTGTCATGACCCAGTTTATTTAGGGTTAGTGTGTGAGTGGTACATATGAGGATGGTGTTGATCAGACAGTCCATATAGTGTCATATTAAGCTTGCATACCATATGTGGCTGTGGCTGTGTTCACATTGGTTGTGAGAATGCACTTTCTCACAGGTGTCTGTTACTCTGTGCTGTGACATGCCTGTAGAGCCTGCTATATTTGCAGGTACATGTGTATTCCCTCATACAAAATGCAGGCCAGTGTTGTGGCAGTCTGCCTGTAGTTTGCACAGTGCTTTGTTACATGCCTATCAGCTTAGTGTAATTACCCAGTCTGATGTTATGTCCATATATTTGCAAGACGTACTGCTGCCAGGTCACTATAACTGTTGTGTATTTCTGACAGCAGTGGGATTCTGTACAGATGTATGTCATTAACTACTGGGTAGTATGTGGCCATGTGACCTCTGCACCACCAGTTATTATGTATCAGGACAGAAGGAGTGTGTGAATGCATAAACTGTGTGGGCATATGTAGTCCAATATTTACATGATATACCCATGTACATGGCTGCTAACATCAACATTGTCAGGCTTGGTCCATATGTCTCCAAGGAGGGGATTTTTGTATACCTCTGGACTGACCAGAGAGTGCCAAACTGTCCACAAATATTGGTCATATCTCTGCTGTAGTCCACAGGATCATTACTATGCTATCAGTAGTGCTGTACTATGATGTCCTTAGGATGTCTGTCAGTAACCGATGGTGTACATGTCAATAGCAGATGTGACCTCCCATACACAACATGTCTGTTAAGACAACCCCTGTTACAGTAGCAACAGTCTACATATATACCTGCAATACATACATGACATCCCCTTGCACTAAGAGGTTAAGATTATTAGTACAAAGGTAGGACTCCACTCCATGTTCTGGACATATGGTAAACATATATGTATATAGATATATAAATATACATATCCATATTTCTAGACACACACATATATATATATATATATATATATATATATATATATATATATATCTACATATATGTATATATATAATGTACACACACACACACACACACACACATATATATATATATATATATATATATATATATATATATATATATATATATATATATATATATATATATATATATATATATATATATATATATATATATATATATATATATATATATATACATACACACACACACACACACACACACACACACACACACACACACACATATATATATATATATATATATATATATATATATATATATATATATATATATATACAGAGAGATCTATATATGGCCATATATATATGATGATCTATACAGATGTGTATAAATACATATATATGAATATATATGTGTATGTACACGTAGACATATATCTACATATGTATATATCCATATCCGTGTCATGTGTAAACATTACTGTTGTGTATACCTTCCCAGATGTATCAGATGTATCAGACCATATGTGTATATTTAGATATAACAGCCTATGGGATGCAACAGTAATATCACTAACTGTACTATAAAATTGCAGAAGTCACAGTAATTGTTCAATACTATTTAATATGTCTACTGACAGATGTATTGAAATACAACAGCTGTCTTCACAGCTGTTATGGCACATGGTTAACTGTTGTGACTATAGTGTACAGGGTCCTGGGTTCAACACCTGTACGAGCTGTTTATTTTGTTGCTGGGCTGAACAAGGGCTATTGGATACAGAGTGGATAGGGTAGTTTTGAGCAGCTTTAAGAGCATTTGCGAGGGTTAGTACAAAACTAAGCTGTGCTAACGTAGGTTAAACGTACAGGTGCTTACACCGTGTAGGCTTTTCTTGCCAGTGAGCAAATGTGCTTAGCTGTTATTAGCTGTTATATTGCAGCAATTCTGACACCTGCTAAGCATGACGCAGCCCTGGTAACCAGTGCTCACATCCCAGTCTGATAACATAGCAGGGTGTGTTTGAGGGTGCGTGTGAGAGAGTGAGATCAGTGTGGACATGTGTGTGGGTGTGAAGTATTTTACTTGTGTGAACATATCCATTGATGCACAAGCATATGCACTTTTTGGACTAAGGTACACATACTTTGTGTCCATTAATTATTATTTTTTATCCACATGAATTTGCCTATCCATAATTACAATGTCAGTGAAATGGTGAAGTGGATTTTAAAATCGAGAAGAATGAAATATTTACAATAGAGTGATTTTTACACTAGATTGAATTTTTTCTATTCATCTTTTTACTAGTTTGCAATATAGAGTATATATATATATATATATATATATATATATATATATATATATATATACAATGTATTAGCAGATGAATGATTTTTATAAATATTGCTTATTATTATTTTTTTATATAAAAAATCAATCCATTAGTTAAAGCACTTTATTATGAGGGCAAGCTCAGAATTTTATTAACGAAAATAAGCATTTTAAATGTGTATTATAAACTTCATACTTCATTATTCGTTCATAGTTAATAATATATATTTTTTTCATGATAGTTTGAATTTTGAAATGGAATGTAACTAATTAATTAATCAACTGAACAATGTTTTTTACATCATTTCCTGTGCTGTAATATATAAAAAGCAAGAGCTGGGGAGGGCTCTTGTTTTTTCTGAAGAAGTTCATGTTTGGAAATTAAAGTGAATGAAAGCGCTAGTTTTTATCGTGCCTCTATTGTGATTCGACACACACTTTACTACCTTTTGTTCAGTTAACATAGCAGGGTAATGACATCTGTAATAAGTCTATGTAATGATAAAGTACATAACATGTGTCTATGTGCTGTCATTACAGTAGCAAGGGGTGTGAGTGTCATGTCTGGGACACTTGAGTATATAAGACCTGTACATCACTGTTATCCATGTGAATGTGTTACATACAAGAGTAGTACCCCAGGTTATGTGCCTTAACACTGGCATGTAGTGTATCATGCTGTCACTACTGTTGAAAGGGCTTTCCCAAGCAAGAGTCAATTGCTAATTGTAGTACTGGCAACAAGCACCCCTGCATCCATAGATGGACTCTGGGGCCTCACTGTCTTGTTCCTGTTGTGTGAGCTGTGTAACAGTATATATCCCCTACTGGATAATGATCTGACATGTGTAAATTAACTGTAGACTACTGTCTGTACAGTGAGGGCTTCCAACATGTAGTAATGGCATCCATATTGGTATAAGACATCTATCTCTCGACACATTCATCCTATTGCCTAGCTAGTTGGCAAGCTGATGTCTGTCAGTCCCTGTACAGATGTGCAGATGGCAGGTATCTAGCTTGGATACGTACAGGCAACCTATGCTTAACTGACACTGACATGTCTGCCCAGCTGTGTTATAACTGGCACAGATAGGACACAACACCCTGTACACATCACATGCCACTGGTACCTCCACTACACTACCACAGTCAACAGAACATGCTTGGGTGCAGGTGTCCAGTACAGACACTAACCCTGTTTTGTAATACATGTTGCATACATGTCAACTGGATTACCTCACTGGCCATTTGCAGATGACACCCAGAGGATTGGCTGATGCATGTCACTCTTACCCTTAGGCTCACCACAGTGGTGTCTGTAGATAGACTGCCTGCTGGCACATGGCAGGTGGCATGATACCACTGTACAAACATCCCCTACACTTCCCATCTCTCCATGGACAATAGCCAGGTACACACCTATGACCACCTACAGCGATGCACCCCAGTAATGACAAATGTGCACATGTGCATTACTGAGGATATCAGTGTCTGTGTGTTAGTACACCTGTTGTTGGGAATACCGTGAGGGCCTTCACACCCACCACAATACCCATTGCCATAGTTAGATGTGGCAGCTGCTGTACCAGACATTACATGTACCCTGTTATGCTCCTCTCCCTAAAGGCTACCTGAACCTTGCAGTACCAGCACAACATTGTTGTACAAATGGGTTGATAGGCATGGGATACCCACTGAGTTCTGGCAAGTGTGTGTATGTGTGCATATGTGTATATCTGTAGGGTACAGCATTCCGAGGCCACATACTCCTATTACAATACGCATTGCCACACAGTATTACAGATAGTGATGTTGCTGCCCACAGGAGAGGCATGAAAATGCATCCCTTTACTATGCCTGTGGCATGTGCATTAGATGCATATCCCTGTAGTACCACTGTTGGGATGGACAATGTGTTGTATCGCAATCATGTTCAATGTGTGATGGTGGTATGTCAGTGTGTCATCATGGGTTCCAATGTGTAGAATATCCACAGTGGGGTGGGGGTGCTGTGTACACTGTCATTACACCATGGTACCCCTGGTACATGTCCCATGTACCACTGTATGGTGACCAGTGTCACCATCAACCATACAGGTAACTGATAACACAATCCAGCCCAGTTATGTTTGTGCTGTGTGCTGCATACCTGTAACACATTTGACACACTGACAAGTCAGTTAGCATTAATAGGCCCAGGTCTCTCGGATGTGTGTCTGACTGTTATGTTTATGTTAGTGTGTATATGATGGTATGTCACACTATGTATTGTCCATATACAACCATTACATCCCCCATTACCATACTCTACATGCTTGTGGATGTTGTGCATGTAACATGTAATCTGGAACACACCTCATCCTAAACGCTGTGTGATGTGTGCAATGAAAGCCACACACATCAGTAGCACTACATGCCTAGGTAGGGGTCTAGTCCCAGTGTTGCCAAGTAAGAGTGTGTGTGTATGTGAAGGGATCTACTTCAGGTTGCTGATTATACATGTCCCAGGGGGTCACCTGTCCATGTGGCACAGACAGTAACTGTTATACAGACCTGTGACATGTGTTCAACTGTACCCAGAATATGGCACAGCCATGGTGTCACCACAGTGCCATACCCCTTGTGAGATATGACAGCAGACCATACTCCTGCTGACACATGTACACCTACAACACAAATGGATAACATTATGGAGACCACAATCACTCAGTGTTACTAATGCATCATGGCTGGACAGCTACACTACCTGACATGTAAGCATTAAACATCACTGCTGACAACATGTTACACAGCAGTACATTGCTACACTGTAGTACAGTCACCATGTGTAGCAGAACCATATTACCCTGTCCCTGCATCGACGTTATGGATGACAGGGATTTGGCACAATCATCATCATATGCACAGTGTGGGTTTTTGGTTTGCCATAGACCGAGGGTGGGCCATATGTTTGACACCATGTGTGTGGGTGAGGGGTGTAATTTGCTGATATGGGCATGGTGATGTGGTGTGTGTAGGCATGGGGTTGCCCTAGGTGTGTTTGTATAATGTGTGGGTATGCATGCACACAGTTCTGCCATGTGACTGCCCTATACAGGTGTTTCTTGGACAGCTGTAGACCATACCTGACAGGGTGTGCAGTTCACCACCTCCAGCCACAGATGCGCAGACTGTGCCTGCCAAGGGTTCCATGGGCACGTCTGGGTACAGGCTTTGATGTGCTACTCTCCCCTGATGATGACATATGTCCGCTGGAACCAGGTCCCTCCTGGGACTCGCAGGGACACATGCACGTGGCCTGCTGTGGTGTGGTGTGGCATGAACAGTGCCCCCCTGCAGAGCTAAGGCTGGTACTGCCACTACAGAAGCAACTTGGTGTCCTTGCACATCCACATCAACCACCAGATGTTGTTGCTGGCCTATGCCCACACAGGCATCAACCCACTCCTACCACATGTTCTAGCACAGACAATCCACGGTTGATGAGGCCCACCATCTCACCCAACTTTCTATCCATGACCTTGGTATAATCACAGGGGGAACCTGCAAGTTCATGGATGTTATCACTTACAGATGAGAAAACAGCCCCCTGCAGCCTCAGACCCTGTCTGGTGTACAGTTCCATACGTGCCTGCAGCCCCATGACAGTCTGAAACATGCATCTGGTGGTACCAGTTGTAACATTTCTGCCAGGCACATGATGACCAGTGGCCCTCCTATGAGCACCCCGGTACATCTGCCTATGTGGTGCCCTGCAGGACATCTGGCTATGCCTGCTGTGTCCAGACACACCAGGCATAGATACCACACTCTCCTGTTCACTGCCACCAACCGTCAACTGTCCCTCTGCTATGTCCACTGGTGATGGGGTATCTATAGGCACTGTGACTGTGTGTGGGGTTGGGGTGGATAACAGGGGGATGTCCAATGATGGTGTAGTTTTGGCCTCTGGCAACCCCGCCTGTGCCTCAACAGTCATATCATCATTTTTGCTGTCTGTTTTGTTGTCTGATGTAAAATGTGATGTGGAATTGCATGAATTGTCGAATGTTATTGACATTATTCAAGGGGCGGGAAATGTTCCACTATTTTGTAGCCCACATATAGTCTCAAATGCCTGTGGTGACTATAAAGTGTACAATTATTCAAGTAAGGAATTTGGTAACGAGTACGCTGAATTGTTGTCAAAGGGTTTCACCTTTATTCCAGCTAGGAGGGGGAAATTAACTGATTTTTTTGATAGACTTAAAAATGTTAACTAGGAAAATGAATATTAAGATGTGGTTTATGCACAATCAAGTGCAAGAAAAGCACATGTTGAGAAAACCAAGTAGGTTTAACCCACAACCGAATGGAATGGTGGCCCTTTATGAAAAGGCATGCGAATTGGACATAAGGGAATATATGAGAAAAAGTAAAAGCTTTGGGGAAATGGATGGTAATAACAATTTAAGTAAAGATGAAGAAAAGTTATTGAAGGACTTAACTAGTGACGGGAGTCTTAGATTTATGAAGCCAGATAAAGGTAATGGCATGGTGATAATGGATAGGAATGATTACATAGACTATATGTTAAATATGTTAACTGACGATACATATGAAGAGAGTAATTTGAACCAAATTCACATAGCATATTCTACAATAGATCTTATGGTAGAGGATTTATTAATACAGGGGCAGATAGATGAAACTGAGTACTATTATTTGAAAAATGAACATCCTATGGTTAATAATATATTCGGTAAACCAAAATTACATAAAGGGTTGAACGACATCAAATTTAGGCTCATAGTTGATGGTAAGAGAAGCAAGACATGTTTCATAAGCAAGTTTCTGGATTTTCATTTGCAAAAGGGCTTAAAAGAATTTGGTTATATAACAAAAGACTCTTGGCATTTTTTTAGAAAAATTAAAAACAGTTAAAATGATTGATGATACCATTCTGTTGACCATTGATGTGTGTAGTTTGTTTTCAGTCATTCCTAATGAAATTGGATTGGAATGGCTGGAAAATCAGTTAGTCAAAACTGGTGTGTACAAACAGGATTGTATAAATGTATTCATCACCCTAATGGAGATAGTGTTAAAAAACAATTTCATATTTTTTGAAGGTCATTACTATAAGCAGATTACTGGGGTGGCTTGTGCCCCCATTTATGCCAATTATATAATGTCCTTCTGGGAACAGGAGTATGTGTTCACTAGTGAATATAACAAATATATTCAGCAATATACTCGATTTTTGGAAGACATATTTGTAGTTTGGAAGGGGGGTATTGAGAGCATGGAAGCCTTCATAGATTATATAAATTGTGCAGTGGAATTTTTTAAGTTCACCTATGAGTTTAGTAAAAATGAATTGTCATACTTAGATGCTACATTAAAAGTGGACCAGTCTACGAAATGTTTGACATCTCGAATACACAGAAAATCCACTTTTTCGAATTTGTATTTGAATTATCAGAGCTGGCACCCTAGCCAACAGAAAAAAGCAATAGTAAAAGGCCAAATGGTTAGGGCAGCCAGAATGGTAAGTGAATATCAGGAATTTCTTAGTGAAGTGGAATTTATAAGGAGCATGTTTATTAGACGTGGTTACCCAGTTGCATTATGTGACTCTATTAAGGATGAGATAATATACAAAAGGAATAGTGGGGGCTATATGGCCATATTAACACGTAATGGCAATGAGAATGCACAAGTGAACGTGCGAACAACAGCTGGAGTAGTAAATAATAACGATAGTAATGATATGAGCGAACAGATATTTTTTATAACTACATATAATTATGACGCTGATCATATAGTCAGTATTATACAAAACAACTGGAGATTATTGAAATTGGATTGTAATGTATGGGATAAACTATGGAAGGCTCCAAAAATGTGTTTAGAAAAGGAAGGTCATTTAAGCAATTATTAGAAATGGGATGTCAGTCCAATATTGAGAGCAGTCAAACAAACAGAGTAAAAGATCATTTTAAATGCGGAAGATGTAGTACATGTAAGCATATTTTAATCACTGGTGAAAAAGTTACCGTGGGTGATGTACCCATTAATATTTATGGGCATTTTAATTGTCCAGCTAAAAATGTTGTTTATATAGGGAAATGTGTCCATTGCTCGGCCTTTTATATAGGAAAAACATGCAGAAGCATTAGGGAAAGAATTAGGGAACATATGTTGGATATCAAGCATATGAGAAATACCAACGCTTTGGTTAGGCATATTGAGCAGTACCCGGTACATGAATTCAAGTTTTGTACAATACAGCATATTAAGAAGGATAGTCAGGGTGCCATCTTGGACGTGCACTTGGATATATGTGAAATGAAATGGCAACTGAGATTGGCTGCCACTGTTTTTCTGGGTATTAAGGAAAATATTAGTATAATTCCCATTTTAAAATTAAAGCACATTTTAGGATGAAATTAAATGTACATAGTTAAGATTTATGGAATATGTATATATATTTTTATTCAACAATTGTTATTCAATAATTAACAATTTTTATTTGTGTAGTGGAGTCGGTATATATATTTCCAAAGAATTTTTGTATGAAATTTTATTAAGGTTTTGGTGTGTTATGTTTATTTAATTTGATGCACTATTTTATAAACATTCTTTGTAAGCATAGTATTATATGTATTTTTAGTTTATGCATTTTACCAAAGATATAAACTTACAGGTAATTAATTGTTTAAAAGAATGTGTTAATTGTTTTTTTGGGGGAATGTATATAATTGAAATGATTTCAAATGGTGGTTGTTCTGAAGAAGTCTGCTCATTAAAGACAAAACCTAGGTAAACTGTCGTCAGCGTTTCTGTGCTTGGTGAAATTTGTGGTTCCTGGTAATGAGCTGGTCTTGCTTATTTCTTTGTTCGGATTAACAGTTTGTCTGGAGTGTGTTTGTTATATTCTCTGGTATATCCAGTACATGCCTTAAACAATACAGGTTTTATACAGATGATTAACTTACTGCTGCTTTTAGATTTATTTCCTATGACAGTACATGCAAGAGTATTACTAACCTGCCTCGTGTCGCAACTGCTGCAATCTACAGGCCTGGGCTTCCTGGTTTGCAGCCCACTCATCTGCCACTGTGAAAGACATAAGAGGAATATTTATCCATACCTATCCATAATATACATGAGCTGGCAATTATTAAACAGGTAGTGGACTGATACTTACACACAGCTGGGACTTCCCCTGTCCTCCTAGCCTTTTGGATCTACTAATCCAAGAGATCCCCCTTTCTCCGCTTCAAGTCAGCATAGTGATGCCTGACCTGCTCATCAGTTTAGGGTATGCCAGTGTCACTGGTGAGATGGTCCCAGGCTTCTGCTTTGTATTGGGAACCCTGGTACTGGCCCTGCAGCAGTCTCTGGTTATGGTCTTTCACTAGGAGTCCTGCCATGACTCTGGAGTCCTGGACACCCCAGCATTGTGCCCGAAAGCACATACCCTCTCCCATATCTGTCATAGTGCCTACAGGAGGAAGCTGCAACCAGTTATGAGATGTATTCACACCTGTTGGGTTTAAATAGGGCCGATTTCCCACACTTTGCCATGATTGGATGGTTTTGAAAATGCTAAGCTATGGGCAAACCTGCTTACCTAAGGTTGGCATTGCTTAAAGGGGTATACCAATGGGCAAACTGAGTTAGTTGGCCTACACACTGCTTACACCTAGTAAGCTGGGCTGTGCAATGCTTAGCATTGCTTAATTTTTAATTTGCATACTATTTGCTTTTTGGCATTGATTTATTATTCATTACATGTTATATATGTGTTTGGTATCCATGATTCATGTGTGCGTACACTGTATGGGGTCCTTGTATTTATTAGGGGATTTCAGCACTTTATGACAATGACACCTCACATCTGGGTTTAATGCAGTACTCCATTTCACATATTAATGTTATGTAGTAGGTTATGCAACATAAAACTGTATATAGATTCCTTTCACATGTTCAGTTTGATTTTCCTGTAATGAGGATCTGTTTGGTGATACCTCAATTTTATGTACCGCTATGATGACTTAGTGGTTATCTACTATGACTATAGTGTACAGGGTCCTGGGTTCAAGTACTGCAAGCGCTGTTTATTTTGTTTCTGGCCAGAACAGCGGCTGTTGCATACAGAGTGATTAAGGCACTTTTAAGCAATTGTATGCAGGTTTGCGTGGATTTGCATGAAGGTAAGCAATACTAACCTCCAGTTAAATATGCATACAGAGAGTTAGCTTCAATATTGCTTAACCTGTGTGCGCATTGCTTACCCCCATGCAAACGGGCTTAAATCCGCTTACTATTGCTTAAATATGCTTACTCTTGCTTAATAGTGTTTACTCCCCCTAACCCCCACATTAATTTAGACAGTAATGTAAAATGGTTCTTGGGAGGTAGTGGATTTGGAAACTCTATGGATTTATCATTCATTACACATTGTACCTTCAATTTGTATCCCTGATTCATGTGTACATATACTGTGTGGGGCACTTGTGATTATCTGTGGATTTTACAGCATTATGACAATGACACCTCACATCTGCATTTAATGCAGTACTCCATTTCACAAATATATGTTATTTAGCAGGCAACAAAAATATTGTTCATAAAGTGATTTGACATGGAAAATGGAATGTATTGGCGTGAGACTCAAACCAGGAATAACTGCTCGTAAGGTGAATGCTCTGCCCACTACACTATTGCAGTATTGCTTCATTTGCATATATCCTGATTTTTATCCTCTTGCGCTATTTAAGCTGCAATAAACGTAGCTAAGCGATGGGCAAACCCACGCACCTACAGTTAAATTTTATCTGTTTCATAAAAAAACAGCTTGTTTATATTTTATATTTTAACTATTGCTCTTACAAACTTTGTAGGATGTTGCTGTGGGTATGCAAACACCTATGAGCAGTCTCACTCATTCTTATTCCTAAACTGCTGTACTCCATTGCAGGGGCATGTATATTCTGAGAGCTCTGCTCTCAGACATGCCCCCTGCACTTGTACACACTCCATGTCCATTTAGGAGCTCAGGCAGTCTGCCTTCATTAATATGCCTGGCATGCTACCGTCCTGCTCCTAAATGGCCACTTCTGTGCAGGACTAAGCTAGTCCTGCATGGAAGTATAGTGAATCCGGGGGATATTCTTGTAATTAGAGATTCAATTATTGGAGAACTGATATTTATATTTGCAGACAGGGTAATGAACATCAAATCATGTTATGCTTGCCAGGAGCAAAAATAGAGGATGTTAGTCAAGCTTTAGAACACCTTAATGTAAGGAAGTATGGATCTGTTTTTATTCATGTCAGTACATGTCAGTACAAATGATCTCATCTGCAAGGATTTTCTGACTGCTAGTAGGGAACCTACAGCCATCTTAGATAATATAACTTGTACTGGTGTTAGGACATATTTTTCACAAATCACATATAGAAAGGAGAGTTAGGTCACTGTGAATGAAAAGTTTTTTTGGTAAATGCCTACATGAAAAAATATCCCATTTTAAAAAATGGAAATGTGTAGAGCATCCAAGCCTAATTTTGGGCACACATGTTCAGACATGATAGCAGGTATTTGTCAAGACCAGGGATGAGAATTTTTGCAGCAGATATTTTACAATATTTGACCAACACTAAGCAGGATTTTTGCCAGGATGAATATTTAACAGTTCACAGATAGCAACATTTCATGTATCTCTGATGGTTGTTAATGCTAGGAGTATTAATAATAAAGTTTTTCTTGGAAAATTTGCTGCGTTCCCACAATATTGATGTTGTTATTGTTTGTGAAATGTGGTTAAAGAACAATGAGTGGAAACCATTTCTGTTATTGTTTGTGAAACATGATTAAAGAACAATGACTGAAAACCATTTCTGTCAGGGTGTGATGATGTGAGGTGTTGCCAGCTATTCCAGGAGAAGTAAGGAAGTGGATGTGTAACATATACCAGCACAGCTAGCTGGAATTTTGTAAAGAATTATATGTCATTTGTATTTCAAACTGATTTATACAGATGATTGTGTTGAAAAATGTATTTCTAAAGCTGTTTGTGTTAAAAATGTATCAACAGTGTGCCCTACTGGGCAGAAAAGGCAGAAAAGTAATTGTAACTGTTTAAATGTATATATTGTAACAGATTATACTGGAAGAGAAGAGATTAATCTCAATCCGCCTAACTTTGAGAAATAGTAAGAAAATTAAATTACTAGGCTTAGGTCATAAAGATGTTATCTCACAGCTTTGAATGAAGTCAGAGACACATTGTCTGTAAGAAGTGTGGCTTATTAGCTACTGTAGGAAGAGTGGATGTGTTTTATGGTTTTATAACTTCCAGGAGTTGCAGCAGATCTTATCAAGGCTGTGTGTGTGTGTGTGTGTGTGTGTGTGTGTGTGTGTGTGTGTGTGTGTGTGTGTGTGTGTGTGTGTGTGTGTGTGTGTGTGTGTGTGTGTGTTATTGACACATAGGTGCTACATCCTGGCAGTTTCAAGCAATAGGGGGGTTGCATGGGAACCAGAAGTCAAGTAACAAGATGTATGTGATGTCATTCTGGAATCCATCACTAAAATAATGTTTAATACTAGGTGAGACTGAAGTCTCATAGCACTTGCTTTGGAAACCTGACATAGAAGGATCAATCACCTATTTCATCTGTCCTTGCTGCAGTAAGTAACTTAACTAGGGAATAGTAACTTTTGAGATCAGACAGGAAAATATAATAAGATTAGTTAAGTACTCTTTTTCTCTATCTGTGTTAATTTATTCATCTGTGTTAGTTTAATATGTCATATGGTTGAAACTTTGGTGTATATTGTAAATAGATATTTAGTATTTTCATGTTCTTTTATTATTTATTACTATATATATTTAAACTTTTCATTGTGGCTGGTTCTTTAGAAAATATTTTAACCTTTGAGTGTACTTATATCTATTGGTGACACTGTGGCCACTCCTGAAGCCTGGCTGTTAGGTTAACATTAACATTTCTATTAATATTAATTTCATGCAGTATAATTGCGTACCCTTGCAAGAGCCTTAGGTAGCTGGATTTGTAGTGTCTGGTGGCAGAGATAACTACCTTATAGTCTGGGCAGAAAGGGGCACAGTGAGTAAATCTGTGCCAGCCTTTCCCAGGTGTGTGTATGTGTGTGTGTGTGTGTGTGTGTGTGTGTGTGTGTGTGTGTGTGTGTGTGTGTGTGTGTGTGTGTGTGTGTGTGTGTGTGTGAAAATGAAATTTCACAGTGTGTGTGTGTGTGTGTGTGTGTGTGTGTGTGTGTGTGTGTGTGTGTGTGTGTGTGTGTGTGTGTGTGTGTGTGTGTGTGTGTGTGTGTGTGTGTGTGTGTGTGTCGGAGCAGGGACACAAAGCACTGGTTTCACAGAGGGGGTGCCAGGGAACTTTGCTTGGACACTCTGCTGAGGACCCAACCCTACAGCTGTACCAGTGGGGGGGGGGGTCTTATTGGAGACCTGGAGGGAGACAGAGAGAGAAATTCAAACCCTTGGACTGAGTGCATTCCCTGTGTGCTCTTAAGGGAGATTGTGCCTGATGCAGAGAGGTCTGCATCTGGAAATACTGAGCATATCAATTTGTATTCTAAGTGAACATCCTTCTTCAGTGTCAGTGGTGAAGATTCAGGCACTTTAATTATTAGCCCAGAGTGGGGACATCACACAGGGTGTAAATGTTTTTACTGAAGCAGCCATTCTAACAAAAAATCAGGTGGAGGTGTTATGATAAGGATTAAATATGGTTGTGAGACCTGTGATTATTACATGCTCAGTGATAACACCAATACTATAGACTGGGTAACTGACAATAAAGACAACTCTGAAACATATAACAATCGTTGGAATGTATAGGTCACCAAAGTCAAGTGCTGATGCCCTCAAGGAATTCTTATATTTCTTGCATGAAACACAGGAGGGAATAATAACAGTGGCTGGGTACTTAAATTTATCAGAAACAGACCAGAATAATATTGATTCAACAACATTAGTAAGGAAATTATTCACAACATATGTTCACGAACAACAATTGCATTACATTGTAAAAAAAAACTACCAGTGAAATGAACATACTAGACATTGCTTGTGTTCCTAAAGACATTACTGTTACTTCATGTCAAGTTTTATCAGCATTGATGTGCAGTAATCATAGGGTTATAAAGGTTCATTTGCCAGACTGAAATCTAAACCATTGCACAGAAGATTAATTGCAGATTACATGGAAGTAAAACAGTCACTATATAAAACTAATTGGAGTGATGCATTCTGTGGAAAAAACTGGAGAAGGAATGTGGAAAGCTTTCAAAGAGAAATTGTTTGAGTACAAAAAGATCAAAAAATGTTTAACATCAGGATCTAGGCATGCAACGTCAGGGAGATATATTTCCATAAGAACAAGATAACTGATTAAGGTGAGAGACAAAAAATATAAGAAATGGAAAATAGGTTGAACTACAACTTTCAAAACTGAAATAAACACATTAAGCATACCATGAGACAAGATTAAGAAAAGTTTGAAGAAAATGTATATAAAGATATTGAGCATAATAGGAGACGTTTTTATAGACACATCAGATGTGGAAGGCGTAATAGCATAAAAATTAATAAACTGTGTGTAGATTCAAAAATTTGTTCTCAGACACAACAGATTCTAGATATATTTACAAAATCTTATGCAAAACACTTAGACTCCACAAAGGGGCGATATGTTGTTCCAGTGATATCCAGATAACCTCAGATACTGGAATCAAAAAAGATTATATTGAAAAAGAACTGCACAAACTGGATCCAAACAAAAAACTGGGAGTAGATGGAATAAGTAATAATGACTTGCGAACACTTCAGCAAGAACTCACAGTACCATTATATCTATTATATACTAGGTTGTATAAATATGGGGAAGTTCCTCAAGACTGGAGACATGCACTTTTTAAACCTGTCTTTAAGGGAAAGGTGAGTAGGACAAAATGCAGAGTCATACAGACCCTTAAGTCTACTTTCATGTTTTGGTAAAATAATGGAGAAGGTAATATTGGATAAGTTATTGTCAGAAATGGAAAGGTTGGGACTTGAAATCATATATCAGCTTGTATATGTTGAAAATAGATCTATTACCACCTGTAACATGATATTCTACAACAATATAATTATGAATGAAAAATTGTGGTGTGATGAAATTTATAATAGTTTTAACTTTTAAACAGGGTCGTACACAAAACACTGACCAATAAACTACAACTAAGTATTAATTTACTCTTGATAAAATGGATAGCTGCATGGCTTACAAATAAGACATGGCAAATATCATATCACAATTGGACAGGTGACATTCTTGGTTACAGTCAGGGTGTCCAACAGGGCACTGTCCTAGGCCCTTACTTGTTCATCTGAGGTGCTCTACATTCTGTATGCAGATGACCTAAAATTGGGTAAACTGATTACATGTGTTACAGATAGGGCATGTCTGCAAAAGAACTTGAATAAATTGACCATTTAGGCACAGGAGAATAATATGCTGATAAATACATCAAAAACTAAGCATATGAGATTTGCAAAACATAGATTGAAAGGTAAATATTTAATAAAGATTTTGAGAGAGTAACTGATTCATGGAGCAGACTATCAAACTACATTAAAGCAAGCACTGGTTTGGATAGTTTTAAGAACAGCCTTGACACATATTATAGGAAAAACTATGTTGCTATATTTGCAGGCTAGAAGAACATGAATACCCATGCTGGAAATATTTGTATGGGTGTAGGTATGTATGTAATCATAAAAAGGGAGTACTTCACTGCTTTCACTATGACAACAAATGTGGTATTGGCTTTAATTTCTGAAGGTGCAAGATCTTCACTTTAAAATTGGAGTTGGAAGACACATTGATAACAGCTTCTAAGGAAAACTTCAATGACCAAATAATACCCCAGACCTCCTTACTGAAATTCATTGTTACATTTCCAAATGAAAATGGATTCCTCAGCTTCTACAATATACACAGTTGCCAGCAAAAACAAAAATGCTAGACATAATGAAGAGATATACAAAACCTTTCATCAGTCAGCCTAAACAAGGATTTTTAACACATAGGCAGATTACCTCAAACCTTTTTCATCTTTTACAATTATAATTTGAACTTCTCTGTGGCATCAGGCAAAGGTCCAAGTAGAAAAAACCCCCACTGAGGATCCAAAATGGTAAATTCAAGGATTTTAATCAGGCAAAGGTGCCAGCTATATCCTTTTCTTTTCCTCCTATCTAACAATTTCCTCTGTTTGTACATTAAACAAAACTACTAACAATGGTGTGTTTCCTTACATAGCACAAACAGCATCTTCAAAGTATGTTTTGCAAATAATTGTACTATAGTATTAGTAATGTTAACTCAATGCTTGGCTTTGAAGGTTTTCTAGATGTTTTGCAAAATTTCTGGACTTACAGTTAATTTGGAGAAAACTGCTATTTTCCCATTAAATCCCTGTCATTATATATTTAAATCATTGATATACAATGGGTAATTTTACATATGTATCTGGGAATTAAACTGAGTTCCAGTTTTGTTGACCTAATGCTTGATAATATGATTTATCTGACTGAAGTCTTAAAATGCCTTTTCTACCAAAACATCTTTTTTTGACCTGACACATTCCCTCCCTGATCTCTCACCCTCATACGGCTAAACTACAACGTATATTTTCAGTAGTTTTATTTGGAAATGAAGACGTTCCAATAAAACTGATGGCCTCAAGACAGTCTGATGGATGAGGCTTGCCTGACCTAGCAATATACTCATTGGCTTACCCTAGTTCATTCTCTTGAGGCAGTAATATTTCCCTGTCCATTAGAGCTTTCTGAACTAATACCGATTAACCTACTAATCATCAAACAACCCCATTATCCCACAGGAAAATATAGAATCCAAGTGGCTGAGAAGGTACGCTGGTAACCTTACTCACGTGCCTTAATATACTGGACTCCATGACTGTTATTTGGGACCCAATCTCAGTTAGTCAATGCTACTGTGTGAATAATAACCTCTTTTTTGGGTTGCTACTGTGTGAATAATAACCTCTTTTTTGGGTTGCTACTGTGTGAATAATAACCACTTTTTGGGTGTCATAAATCATTGGTAACCGTATACAAAATTTGCTGCTGTAATAGTGAAGGTCTTTTCTAATATGCTCAGGAAGGTGCATCCAGTAATTGAAGATTATAATTAAATCCATGATTTGGCGATGATATATCTATTTTGCTTCAGTGGAAGATAGCCATATATCAGAGGCAAAGATTCCTAGAGTTGCTTCACACAAGTTATGGGCAGATCTCTTCCTAAACCTAGATAAAATAAAACTTCAAATTAACTACAATGATAGGCAAAATGTTAACATTCTGGCATTTTCTAGTGGTAGTACTTAGACTAAAAAGGATGGGCCTTTAGCTGAGTTAGTAAATGGGATAAGTCTAATTTCACAATTAATAATCAACCTTTTTCATGTTTTAGCGAGGTCTTCATAGCTACATTAGCTTTTTTAACAATGGCGAACAAAAACGGGAGCACTTAGCAAGTCATCATCTTGTAACTGAAACCCCTTTCAAATCTCTGTCACACTTGTATCCCTGCTGTCTTTTTCCACATTTCAAGACAGTTAATTTCTGGCACTTAACCCAAACACAAGGGAGATCGAGAGGTTGGAGTAATAGTAAATGCTGGCAATGTGGTGAGGGCAATACGCATTACTTACATTAGTAAATGCAGGCAATGTGGTGAGGGCAATACGCATTACTTACATTAGTAAATGCTGGCGATGTGGTGACGGCAATATGCATTACTTACATTAGTAAATGCTGGCGATGTGGTGAGGGCAATGCACATTACTTACATTAGTAAATGCAGGTGATATGGTGAGGGCAATGCACATTACTTACATTACTAAATGCAGGCGATATGGTGAGGGCAATGCACATTACTTACATTAGTAAATGCTAGTGATGTGGTGAGGGCAATGCACATTACTTACATTAGTAAATGCTAGTGATGTGGTGAGGGCAATGCATATTACTTACATTAGTAAATGCAGGCGATGTGGTGAGGGCAATTTCCGTTACTTACATTAATAAATGCAGACGATGTGGTGAGGGCAATGTCCATTACGTACATTAATAAATGCAGGCGATGTGGTGAGGGCAATGCACATTACTTACATTAGTAAATGCTAGTGATATGGTGAAGGCAATGCACATTACTTACATTAGTAAATGCAGGCGATGTGGTGAGGGCAATGCATATTACTTACATTAGTAAATGCAGGCGATGTGGTGAGGTCAATGTCCGTTACTTACATTAATAAATACAGGCAATGTGGTGAGGGCAATGCACATTACTTACATTAGTAAATGGTGGTGATGTGATGAGGCCAATGAGCATTACTTATGTATACTCTAGACATGATGTCCCCATAGCCACACAATATAGAAAAAGGTTTATTCCACAGATGTCTTTACTATCAGCAAATCAATCGCAACCCCACCATCTCTTACTAACATTTGTATTCTAGGAGTCTTTGCCTGTGATATGTGGTTTTCTTCCACTGAAGCAGCATTGACATATCATTTCAAAATCATGGATTCAGCTATAATCTTCAAATATTGAAAGTACATTCCTGAGGACATTAGAAAAGGCTTGTGCTATTTAAACAACAGTATGTTTTGCATTTCTTGAATAACTTGGACATCAAATATTTAAATGGTAGGAACAACGTATTGTAGAAATAGTGTTTATTTGGTTTGCTGTTATGTTGTTACATGTTAGTGTTGTTATAAAGTTTGCTCTACAAAAAAAAAAAAAATGAAAAGAAGAATCATCCATGGTAACATGGACATGACAGCGAAGTGTCAACCATGGTAACATGGACATGACAGTGCAGGATCAACCATGGTAACATGGACATGACAGCGAAGGATCAACCATGGTAACATGGACATGACAGCGAAGTGTCAACCATGGTAACATGGACATGACAGCGAAGGATCAACCATGGTAACATGGACATGACAGCGAAGTGTCAACCATGGTAACATGGACATGACAGTGAAGTATCAACCATGGTAACATGGACATGACAGCGAAGGATCAACCATGGTAACATGGACATGACAGCGAAGGGTCAACCATGGTAACATGGACATGACAGCGAAGGATCAACCATGGTAACATGGACATGACAGTGAAGGATCAACCATGGTAACATGGACATGACAGCGAAGGATCAACCATGGTAACATGGACATGGCAGCGAAGTGTCAACCATGGTAACATGGACATGACAGTGAAGGATCAACCATGGTAACATGGACATGACAGCGAAGTGTCAACCATGGTAACATGGACATGACAGTGAAGGATCAACGATGGTAACATGGACATGACAGTGAAGGATCAACCATGGTAACATGGACATGACAGCGAAGGATCAACCATGGTAACATGGACATGACAGCGAAGGGTCAACCATGGTAACATGGACATGACAGCGAAGGGTCAACTATGGTAACATGGACATGACAGCAAAAGATCAACCATGGTAACATGGACATGACAGCGAAGGATCAACCATGGTAACATGGACATGACAGCAAAGGGTCAACCATGGTAACATGGACATGACAGCGAAGGGTCAACCATGGTAACATGGGCATGACAGCGAAGGATCAACCATGGTAACATGGACATGACAGTGAAGGGTCAACCATGGTAACATGGGCATGACAGCGAAGGATCAACCATGGTAACATGGACATGACAGGGAAGGATCAACCATGGTAACATGGACATGACAGCGAAGGATCAACCATGGTAACATGGACATGACAGTGAAGGGTCAACCATGGTAACATGGACATGACAGCAAAGGGTCAACCATGGTAACATGGACATGACAGCGAAAGATCAACCATGGTAACATGGACATGACAGCGAAGGATCAACCATGGTAACATGGACATGACAGCGAAGGATCAACCATGGTAACATGGTCATGACAGCGAAGGGTCAACCATGGTAACATGGACATGACAGCGAAGGGTCAACCATGGTAACATGGGCATGACAGCGAAGGATCAATCATGGTAACATGGACATGACAGCGAAGGGTCAATCATGGTAACATGGACATGACAGCGAAGGATCAACCATGGTAACATGGACAAGACAGCGAAGGATCAACCATGGTAACATGGACATGACCGCGAAGGATCAACCATGGTAACATGGACATGACAGCGAAGGGTCAACCATGGTAACATGGACATGACAGCGAAAGATCAACCATGGTAACATGGACATGACAGCGAAGGATCAACCATGGTAACATGGACATGACAGCGAAGGATCAACCATGGTAACATGGTCATGACAACGAAGGGTCAACCATGGTAACATGGACATGACAGCGAAGGGTCAACCATGGTAACATGGACATGACAGCGAAGGGTCAACCATGGTAACATGGACATGACAGTGAAGGGTCAACCATGGTAACATGGACATGACAGCGAAGGATCAACCATGGTAACATGGACATGACAGTGAAGGGTCAACCATGGTAACATGGACATGACAGTAAAGGGTCAACCATGGTAACATGGACATGACAGCGAAGGATCAACCATGGTAACATGGACATGACAGCGAAGGATCCACCATGGTAACATGGACATGACAGCGAAGGGTCAACCATGGTAACATGGACATGACAGCGAAGGGTCAACCATGGTAACATGGACATGACAGAGAAGGGTCAACCATGGTAACATGGACATGACAGCGAAGGATCTCCCATGGTAACATGGACATGACAGCGAAGGGTCAACCATGGTAACATGGACATGACAGCGAAGGATCAACCATGGTAACATGGACATGACAGCGAAGGGTCAACCATGGTAACATGGACATGACAGCGAAGGGTCAACCATGGTAACATGGACATGACAGCAAATGGTCAACCATGGTAACATGGACATGACAGCGAAGGATCAACCATGGTAACATGGACATGACAGCAAAGTGTCAACCATGGTAACATGGACATGACAGCGAAGGGCCACCCAGGGTAACATGGACATGACAGCGAAGGATCAACCATGGTAACATGGACATGACAGCGAAGGGTCAACCATGGTAACATGGACATGACAGCGAAGGATCAACCATGGGAACATGGACATGACAGCGCATATCTGGGATGTCATAAAAGGCATTTTAGAATGGTGATGAAAAAAACAAAAAGACTAGAATTTTAGCTTTCAGCCTGAAGGAAAAAGCAGGGTAGCCATATTACATGACTACACTCAGGCCTCAAGATAGAGAAAGGAATGATGATCTGTTTGAAAGTAGAAAAATATGGGCTGGCAAAGAGTAAAAGAACCATGACTATTGGGAAACTTGATCCTCTGGCAGTGAACTAAAAAATTAACCATGTTGGATCAAGACTGAGAAGGGAACAGAGAAAGCTTTTGGTGGAACTAATGTGCAGTGAGATAACCTTCTAATGGGTCAATTGGTTGAAGTGAGAGCCACTGGTCATTGATGAGTATACAACCCTAGAGTTTGGCATGCTTGTAGTAGCACTGAGATGTGATATACAAATGAGAATAGGGGAAGAGCTGGGGGGTTGCATTGATGAAATAATAACAAGAAGGGTAAACTCATAATGCAGGAGGAGGAGGTATGGGAGAAGAAGTTGACCAGTCAAACTTGAAAGAGATGATCCAAGTTGTGATGAAAAGAGGAAGCACTGAAAAACAGTCCAGTCTTGTTTGAAAAGCTTTGTCACGGAAACACAGATGGAGGAGTAAACATACAAAAGGAATATGAATATTAACAGTGGCAAAAGAGAAAGAGATGCATCACACAGCATGAACCACTCCTGTAGAGTACTTTACCCACTGCTGTAAAACAGTGTAGCCCATCACTGACTTCAGAAGTATGCTATAACTGCATAGGAGACAGACAATATCTATCTTGGATAACAGCAATCACGATTCTTAAAGGCAACTCATTTGCCATCTTGTTTCAACTACCTAATGCAGACACTAATAAATTAACATAACTCTGATAGTATCCAGAACAGAATTATTTTGGCTATTTAAGGACATATCCTAGTCTGCTTTCATATAAATGCATCACTTATTGCATCACAGCTTCCACACCTGTGAAGTCTGAATGGAGAGATAATATTATTAGGAAGACTGTTCCATCAGGCTAAACCTAATTTTATGAAAGCATTTTTTGAAATAGCTGTAATAAAATGCGATCCTTTCAGGTTAATAAATGCCGTTATTAATCCTAAAACTATATCAGATAGTTATTATGGAAATCTTTTAAGATAAATTAGGGCATATATGCTTTTTGTTTAATATGATAAAGAAAACAGCAAGAGGTTGTGCTGCCATACCTGTAATGTATACAAGTTTGTATTCTGGAAAAATAGGCAGTGATGGCTTTGGGGCTTATCTAAAAAATGTGTATATTGTCTATACTACTGTGGAGTATGTCAGCATTTACACAGACATTTAAAAAGATAATATAAAATCAATTTTAATTTTGGTAATAATGTTTTACTGTATACTTCTTGATTCATGAAAGAATAAACTGGAAATTGTGTAACACAATTTTAACTGATGAAACATCTTGTTTAGAATTTTACTTGGTGTGCAGCCTAAATGGCAAAGTTTTATTCATGAAAAGATCTAAGTATTTGTGCTCACAAGTCTGATATTGAAAGGTGTGCTGAATGCACCTGCAGATTTGGTCAGCCATAAACCCTAAACAGTAGCTTAGACCTACAAAATGCAAATGCCAAAGAAGAGTGTCTGAACAACTGAATCCTAGGATACACTTCTAGTGGCACCTGTTTTGGAGGAGGCTGTGCATCCTAATTTACTAGGTTCTGTTTGTGAGCCAGTTTGCTATCCAATTAGTTACATGTGGATTAACATTTAGCTGGGATAGTTTATCTGCAATACCTGAGTGTGGGATGCTGTCAAACACTTTTGCAAGGTCTACCTATGCAGTGTGTACTGAGTTACCCTTATCCCTTGCTTCAATAACCTTCTCAAAAAAGTCAACCAGATTAAGTAGGCAACATCTGCTGTTAACAAGTCCAAACTAGCTTAGGTCAAGAGTTTGTAGGTTATCTATGTCCTTATTTATTAATTCCATAATGGTCCTTTCTATAGCCTTACAGAGGAGTCTGGCCAGACCTATGGTTCTATAATGTCCCAGGTCCATTAATGCCCCAACTTTGTGCAAGGGGATGACAGTTGCTGTCCTCCATTCAACTGGCACAAATCCTGTCTGGAGGATGACACTTAATTGCTTCTGTAAGGGTGTGACAGGTCCTGTTTCATGCTGACCAGTAAGCAGCCCAGTATATTATCTGGCCCCATAGAAGTGGTGTTTTTGACCTTAGATTGTGCCTTAAGGACTTGTTCATCGGAAAATTTGAGGGGGTGTAAACATGTAATTATAGGATCTGTGAATGTAGTATGGGCAGGGTGAATTTAGAGCTAAATTTATCTGCTAGTAGATTGCATGTATCCTCTAGGTCCTATTGACACTGCTATTAGATCTGCACAGTGTTGGGCATGGTGTCAGAATTTGCTAATACAGTTAAAGAAGACTTTGTGGTTATACTTTGACTGGATGGCAAGTTTTATCTAATATCTGGCTTTGACTGATTTGAACAGGGCCCAAAGGTCCCTGTTAAGTTTACCAAGAGCTTTCTTGCATCTTGAGAGTTGTATTTATTTTACATGCAATTATTTTTTTTCTTTTATTATAGTACCTCTTTATATCTGAGTTCCACCACAGGGGTTTAGTATTGACTTTGGCACATTATTTACTTCTAAGGGGGACAGCTATATCACAGTAACTATTAGCTGTATCACTGTAACCATTCACATGCATATAGAATTTGTCAGTAAAGGATTCAGCCTAAACAGCTGGGTCAGTGCGGTCACTGAGTTGGTGTGGGATGTTGAATCTAACCAGGTCATCACTCAGTTTCAGTAGATTAGCCTTGGCATAATCTCTGAATACCAAGCTTCTGGCTTCAGTCTTAAGAGTAATGTGACTGATTTATGATCCAATTTTACCAGGGATGGAGCTACAACTGGTAGAAAGTAGAGTTCCCCCATATTTCTCAGGATCATCCCTGGCTGGGATGCAGACTGGATGGTCTAGAGAGCTTGTATTGCTGGAGCCTAAAACTCTCTGGACATACATGTTGACAAAAGTAGATTGGACAATTCTGGGGGGGGGGTGGAATTTGCCGTTTCCCAGAAAGTTGTGTGATCACGGAATTAGAATATACAATTAGCAGGGGGTGCAAGGGAACAAGCTCCCCTGCAAGAAACAATGTTTTCTTTTGCATTTTGTTGTAAAGTTTTGGCATGTGCCGAGACTGATGCTCAGCACATGCAAATTAGTGTATCAACATTATTTATGTCAGTATCAGTACTGTTTGACAAAGTTAAGTAAATCTATATATATATATATATATATATATATATATATATGTGTGTGTGTGTGTGTGTGTGTGTGTGTGTGTGTGTGTGTGTGTGTGTGTGTGTGTGTATTTATTTATACAGTGTGTATGTATATATATATATATATATATATATATATATATATATATATATATATATATATGTATGTGTGTGTGTGTGTGTGCGTGCACGTGCAGTGTGTGTGTGTGTGTGTGTGTGTGAGTGTGTGGTACATGTATATATATATATATATATATATATATATATATATATATATATATATATATATATATATATATATATATATATATATATATATATATATGTGTGTGTGTGTGTGTGTGTGTGTGTGGTACATGTGTATATATATATATATATATATATATATATATATATATGTGTGTGTGTGTGTGTGTGTGTGTGTGTGTGTGTGTGTGTGTGTGTGTGTGCGTGTGTGTATATGGCATACCTGGAGCATCAGCAGGAGTCACCCTTTGCCTGGCTTCTACCTCTGCAGCATGCCCAGACTATACCAGTGCAGTTTAATGAGGCCTGAGAACAGTTTTTTCAATGAAGATCAAGTCCATAGATGCTCAACCTGCTTGCATAAGATGATTCACAGAAGATCAATGGAGCTTTTAATAGAATTCATCTCCGTGCTAATTATGTGTGCCTCTGAATATCATTTTACTGAGCAGTACAACCCTGCCAAAGTGAAGAGAGAGCACCAATGTGCTCTTGTGGGCTTTTATGAATATTGTCTACTATTTCTATCTTGTTAGAATTCAAAGATAGGAAAATTACTCTTTTTTTAATATATATTTTACTTACGCAATTTTGTTAATTTAAAATAAAAAATGTGAAACCAGAATAAACCGACGCTACATGTAAAAGAGATGAAGTTGCACAAGTACTAATTACTTCATTCCTGTTCCTTTCAGCAGTGCATTTACATGACATTGCAGAATGGCTATTTTATACAAAGAATCCCACAGTACTTTTGTCAAGTTACAAAAGGGTTTGCAAAGCAGACTGGTCTCTGCAGAGCAACATGTAAAGCTTTACCAACAGTTATAAACTTCAAATCAATTTTATTATTCGCTGCAGTAAACTCTCGTTTATGGTGAATTGTGTGTTTATGCACAAAACTATATGTACACAATGTTAAGATTTTGACACATTAGTCGAAAAATAAACCTGTGGAAATCACCCAAGATAATTGATCTACTGTGTGAATCTTTCAGCATACTCCTTTGTACGACATCAGCTGAGGTAGCTATCTGTGTCCCATACCACCATTATGTTTAATTTCATTTGTTATACTTTAGCATATTATCTTCCCCTTAAAGTATTTTCAAATGTTTCTTAGTGTTTGTGAAGGTGTAATAATTGTGCTAAAAGAATTGGAAACCATCAAGGCTCCATTTCCCAAAAATACTTATTCCCTAATTAATCCTGGCTGTTTATTATTTTGAGTACATTTTTATTTTCCTTCTTTCACATTTAGTTTCACATCAGTGTTAGACCTGCAGAGGACAATTAATGCTTGCAACCAGGAGTTACAAGGCACAAAACATGATGTTTTTCTTAAGTATTTCATTGTTGTACTGGAAAACTAATCACTGCAAGTCATCAAAAACAGGCTGCAAATACGTTAAATCCTAAAGCAGAGAATGATTGGCTGAATTAGTAGAAATAGGTGTCATATAAAGAAAACAGCAGGTTTCAGTAGAACTGTTGAGAAATCCACTGTGTCCTTTGCTGGTGCTGTGAAATGCACTCCATGAGCTCAGTTGAAAAGAATATTCCAAACTGATCCCATATCAGAGAACCCAGTTAAAGATATTCAGACAAAACTGTAGCATTTAAAGGAGTGCAAAATAAGAAAGAAAGAATGCACATTTCATTTCTGAAAAGAACTGTATTTATTGGAAACTTAATGTTTCTGACGCATGTAGCAATATTGCATAATTGAAAATATTAATATTTTAAGTTTTAGCAGGCCTAACTTAAGCACTATCATGAGTTATAAATGAACATTTAGATAAATATCTGAAAGTGCATTAACTTTATGGTTCAAAATACTTTTATTGTAATAAAGATAAATGACATACATTTTACAAAATGGTCTGGGTTTGGAAATGTCAACTGTAAGCTCTGTATCATATGATCAATACAGATCAGTAAACTGGGGAAGTCGTGGTAACTAATTACAGGATTATATTTTTATTCGATTTTATTAAAGTTAATTGAAGGAAAATAGTGTGAAACAATATTACAAGTTATATGAATAAAGAGAGCAGATAAATTCTTACTTCCAGTCTTGAAATGGACAAAAGAAGGAGTATAACATTGATAATTTTCCACACATTGAAAATGTGTGTTTTGACCTAACATCCCATACAGGACTGCTTCATACATTTTACACTGTATGCAGGAATAGGTTCTGGCCTACCCACAGCCTTAAGGTGGATAAAAGTAAGTATTGTAAAATTAATGAATGAATAACAAAAACGATAGTTACCTGAATAGATATAAAATACCACGTTTACAAAGGAGGGAGGCTATAGGAAGCAGAAATACCCATTCTTGTATTCAGACTATTAATGAATACCTTTGGTTTCCTGAATACAGCATGATGTTGTCACTCGTGGCTGCTGACACATTGGGCCATTAAACATTTATACGTATATTTCTACTCATTTACTGTGATGAAATTATGTCGAACTATTATTATCAATACCCCTGATCTTGTCCTTATACATTTGGCTAAGTCTTGTACATTTCTGTATGCATCATCTTCCTTTGTTATATCAGGCCATACATCTATACCCTTTTCCTTTATAATTGGTGGTACTTCCCCTGCAAATACTTATGTATTTAGGAACTTCCCAAAATCAAACATTCAATAATTTGATGACCTCTAGAGCAAACTTCCACTACATGTCAAGCAGAGTAGCTCCCTTGCCACTTTCAAAGTAATCCGAGATAATAGATTGGGCAGCCTCAAATATTCCCCTGGTCTGTCCTGTGTTTCCCTCCTTGAGGTTGGAGGGAACTTTTGAATAATGGATTAATGGCTATGCTGATAAAAGTCTGCAGACGAATTGCCTAGTACTTACTTAAGAACAGATCAACTCTGTTGAACAGGAAGTAAGTAGCATATATTTACTGATTAGATCATGATGTGTAGATAGATTCAGAGAGATCTTGGTGAAACAGAGGAGCACCTACTTTTTGTTTCTCAGAAGAGAAAATGTCTTTTGTATTTGAAGGAGAGATACTTACAAACATTTGAGATCTCTGGTAACTGCTGGCATTGGTGCATGTTTAAGAAACAATTGTTGTATAGGAACTGAATGTGCAGTGTCACTGTTTCAGCAGATTGTGCACTCACCTATAATATCAGTCAGATGGAAAGGCTGTATTCCGGACATGAGGTTCTTGGATCTATGGTCCATTATAGACACTGTACTGCAGCATTAGGGATACTATACTTCAGATAAGATGCTAAACTGAGGACCCATTTCATGAAAGTCTGATAGTTAAACTGAAGGTTAAAGATTGCAAGGCACATATATAAAACAATATGAGTGACTTTATTACCGTAAATTAACATGTTAAACATAAAGAAATACAATTAAAAGACACATTTTCCATCTCCTTTTCCATTCAGCACAAACAATCCTGTATCCATTCATATATCAATTATTCAATAATACACTCAAGAATTTAACAACCACCTCTTGTGAGCAAACAACCTTGCATAATTTGCAGTTTCTTCTTGTTTTCTTATTTTCTGTTTTATAAAAAAAAAAACATACCTCTCCTGCAATGTAGTCTACAAATGCAACATCAAAAGTCCATCAGATTTCTTTTCTGTTCTTCCTGTGACAATATTTTCATAATATCTTTAATACAGCATTGCTGTGTTTCTTTTATTAAATCCGGGTACCTGGTACCTTCCATTCCAATATAAATGTATCCTAAAAGCACATTATTCAGTTACATGACAGAAAATGATTTATAGAGTATTACACGTCACAGACTATTATTAATCGCCCCGTGATAATACCTACCTCACCTGGTAATTTTTGATGTGTAAGCCTCCATGTAAAATACCCTAAATTTCACCTCTGCAACCAACCAAAGTCTCCATGCCTAAAGTGCTTTTTAAAACCTAATTTTCCTATCCTATACAATAATACTCTTTGTAAACTGTCTCATGATAGCATTTTCCACTACCTCCACTTCCCATACTTTGATTTTCGACACCCTAATTTATATTTTAAAGATTGATAAGGTATGTACAACAAACATTCTTCAGTACATTCTTTTTTTTTTTTTTTGCTTTTCATGTGTGATCATTTTCTATTAAACCACTTTCAGCACTTTTCAACTGTTTCAAAACATAAAACAAACTGAAAGAAGCATAATATAGCAACAGATGGATCATACATACCTATCCCTAACATTTTCAGACAGTGATATAACTCTCTTTTCATCAAATTTATGCTAGTCTTGTTAATGCACAGAAAGTAAATCATCAACAGTGTCCCCCTAATTATTTATTTTACATTTGTTGACCGGGCTAGTCTAACTGGATATATGTCCATTTTCAGTAGAGGCCCGGGGAGAAAAGCTCCAAAAGGTGCAATAGTATCATGACTTATAATATATTCAATAGCAGGAAGTTACATTCAATAAATGTAGAACAGGTATAAAAATATGTACAGAGTTGGCTAGAGAAAAGAATAAAAAAACACATAGCTTGAGATGACATCATACAAAAGACAAATAAGCAAGATTTGTTAATTTTACATCAGATGGCAGGTTACAGGTATACAAACTTATGCTTACTTACAGCAAGGTAGAGAATGAAAACTTTTAGAGTAAGTAACAGCATGATCGAGCTGAGAAGAACTCTACTTTAGTATACAGGTAGAGTAGAAATAATGGGAGTAGGAGATAGGGAAAAAAGTTAGATGTTAGTCAGGGTTAGAGCAGGGACATAGCCAGTGTGTTTTGAGATATTCTTTAAGGGAATTAGATGTTAGTCAGGGTTAGAGCAGGGACATAGCCAGTGTGTTATGAAGTATTCTTTAAGGGAATTAGATGTTAGTCAGGGTTAGAGCAGGGACATAGCCAGTGTGTTTTGAGGTGTTCCTTAAGGGAATTAGATGTTAGTCAGGGTTAGAACAGGGACATAGCCAGTGTGTTTTGAGATATTCTTTAAGGGAATTAGATGTTAGTCAGGGTTAGAGCAGGGACATAGCCAGTGTGTTATGAGGTATTCTTTAAGGGAATTAGATGTTAGTCAGGGATTGAGCAGGGACAGAGCCAGTGTGTTTTGAGGTGTTCCTTAAGGGAATTAGATGTTAGTCAGGGTTAGAGCAGGGACATAGCCAGTGTGTTTTGAGGTGCGAATGGGATGTTAGTCAGGGTTAGAGCAGGGACATAGCCAGTGTGTTTTGAGGTGTTCCTTAAGGGAATTAGATGTTAGTCAGGGTTAGAGCAGGGACATAGCCAGTGTGTTTTGAGGTGTTCCTTAAGGGAATTAGATGTTAGTCAGGGTTAGAGCAGGGACATAGCCCGTGTGTTTTGAGGTGCGAATGGGATGTTAGTCAGGGTTAGAGCAGGGACATAGCCAGTGTGTTTTGAGGTGTTCCTTAAGGGAATTAGATGTTAGTCAGGGTTAGAGCAGGGACATAGCCAGTGTGTTTTGAGGTGTTCCTTAAGGGAATTAGATGTTAGTCAGGGTTAGAGCAGGGACATAGCCAGTGTGTTTTGAGGTGTTCCTTAAGATATTTTTTGAAGAACAGTGTGGAAGAAAGAGAAGAGAGCTCATTGGGAAGCTGGTTCCAGGTTTTTCCCACTGTGTTTGAGAATAATGAGTCTCCAGCCTTGTTGTTAGATTTGGTAGTGGAAACTAGAACCTTATTAGATGAGTGTAGTGTTGCCAAGTTTTTGTGTGGAGTAATTAGGTTGGTGAGGATTGGAGTATTCATAGGGTGGTAGAGAATCTTTTGGGTGATAGTAAGTTGTTGATAAAGAAGTTGGTTTTGTAGTTCTAACCATCTCAGCTGTCTAAGGTTGTGACAGTGATGGGTTCTAAAAGGGGAGCCTGTGGCAAATCTGGCAATGTCATTATAGCTGGTTGCAAGTTTGCTCAGGTTACTTTTAGATAGATTGGTATAAATGGCAGAGGCATAAACCAGGGTAGAGATAAGGTGGGTCTGGGCAATGGTAGTTATGGCTAATGGTGTGAGAAAGGTTTTGATTCTATAAAGGGAGCCTAGTTTTCTGTTGACTGATTTTATAGTAGCATTAATATTATCATCATAGTTAAGGTGCTGGTCTATAGTAATTCCCAGGAGACGGGTTGTAGAGTCTGGGGATATGGTAGTTCCATTATTCGAGGTTACTGTGAAGTGACATTGTGGAGACTTTTGGGTAGGAGTAAAAAGCAATAGTATCTTTTTTGGGGGTTCAGAAGGAGGCAATGTTGCATAAACCAATTTTCAGCATTATTAAATACTGTTTGTGTGAGGGACTGGAGTGAGGAAATGGAATTAGCAGCACAGATTAAGGTAGAATGCATATCGTGTGCAGGTGGCGTGTGGTATGTGAGCAGTGAAATCATTGATAAAGATAGAAAAATGAAGGGGACCTAATATAGAGCCTTGGGGTACGCCAATGTTAACAGGGAGGGGTGTCGATACGTTGTTATCCCAGAGAACAGCTTGTTGTCTGTTATCTAAATAGGATTTAAACCAGAATATTGCTTGTGGGTCAAGCGCAAGGGCTGTTAGAATATCAATAAGTAGATGATGGTTAACCATGTCAAAGACTTTTGACAGGTCAATAAATAGCGCTGAGGAAAGAGAGTTATTATTGCGATTTTTGTTTATATAGTCAGAAAAGGATAGCAAGGCAGTGGTTGTACTCTGGTAGGGCCTAAAACCATGCTGACATTTAGCAAGTAAGTTATTAGAAAGAAGGTGGAAGAGCAGCTGATGGTGGATACATTTTTCCATTATTTTTGCTATTGGGGAGAGTAAGGCTATTGGGCGAAAGTTAGAAAGTTCAGTAGAAGAGCCACCCTTATGCAGAGGGATGATGTGTGAGATTTTCCAGATAAAGGGAATTGTTCCTTCTATAATTGTTCTGTTTATAAGGATGGATATGGGATAGGCAATGGCTTTAGATGCTATTTCTAGGTATTCAGCTGGTAGACGGTCAGCTGAGGGGCTGCATGGTTTGAGCTTTTGAAGGAGAGAGCAGATGAGGGATGTAGGTACAGGTTGTAGATAAAAGGAAGGCGTTATCCTATTAATGTTGTCTGATAGGCTAGTGCTAACAGTGGGTAGTGTATTAGCTAGATTTTGAACTGCTTCGGTGAAGTAGTTGTTGAAGGCATCAGCAATTTGCTTAGAGTTTTCTGGGTAGTACCTGATGGGGTAGGTCTTTTAGAGTGCCCTGGTTGAGGCAATTTGTTAATGCCTGACCAGAACTTTTGCAGTTTATGCTGGTGGTTTGTTGTAGGTGATGGTAGAAGTTCCTTTTGTCAAGCAGAATTTCCTTTTTGGTAGAGTTTCATAGCTGTTTGAAGTACTGATGGTCTGCTGGGTTTTTTGAAACTCTCCATTTGGCCCATATTTTATTACATAGGAGGATCTTTTGCCTAGTTTCTTTAGTGAGCCATGGAGCAACTTTGATCCTAATACAGGTAGAGTGCGAGGGGGCATGGATATCAAGGATTTGTAGGAATTTAGCATTGAAGTAAGATACAGCTTCATCCAGTTGAAGATGATATACAGGTGACCAGTCATGTGCCTTAAGTTCATTTTGGAAGGTCTCTGGATTAAAGTGTTTTTTTAGAGTGTGAGGTCTTAAAAATATTTGGATTGGGGTTATGGAGTTTTTGTTTAATTATGTAGGTTAGAGAGTGATCACTAACATCGTCTGGAAGGGTACCTGGTTTGTAAGTATTAGGGTGACAATTTATAAGGATCCAGTCTAGCATGCTTTCTTTACTGCTTGGTTTGTGGATTCTAGTGGTGGTAGCTGTAATTTGGGAAAAATCGTAAAGATTTATGTGGGTGGTGGGATTAGGGGAGTTGTAGGAAGCCCAGTCTATATTGAAATCACCTAGCACTATGGTTTCCTGAGGAAGGTGAGTGGAGAGGCAGCGGAGGACAGCCACAAATATCTCTCCACCCAAGATATGGACGATTCCCTACAAAACTGAGATTCTTGAATACACATCCTTATTAAAAAATGTTTTCTATATATTCAGCATATTTTATATCTTGTCTGTTTTACTTCTGCTCATTAACAACTGTTTTCCTATCTGCAAAATGCTCCCAGATCACACAAATATATCCTCCCTACTTGGATCATGATTTCAGCCACTACTGTATTTATCCATATTGTGATTTAACTAGACCATGCCATCTGTACAATCTCAGTTATAGTAATTTAACCATACCATGCCATCACTACAATCTCAGATACAGCAATTAAACTATAGCATGCCATCTGTACAATCCCAGTTATAGTAATTTAACCATATCATGCCATCTGCACAATCTCAGTTATAGTAATGTAATCATACCATGTCACCTGTTCAAACCCAGTAATAGTAATTTAACCATACCATGCCATCTGTACAATTCCAGTAATATTAATTTAACCATACCATGCCATCTGTACAATCCCAGTAATAGTAATCTAACCATAAGATGCCATTTGTACAATCTCAGTTATAGTAATTTAACCATACCATGCCATCTGTACAATCCCAGTAATAGTAATTTAACCATACCATGCCATCTGTACAATCTCAGTTATAGTAATTTAACCATAACATGTCATCTATACAATCTCAGTTATAGTAATTTAACCATACCATGCCATCTGTACAATCTCAGTTACAGTAATTTAACCATACCATACCATCTGTACAATCTCAGTTATAGTAATTTAACCATACCATGCCATCTGTACAATCTCAGGTATAGTAATTTAACCATACCATGCCATCTGTACAATCTCAGTTATAGTAATTTAACCATACCATGCCATCTCTACAATCTCAGTTATAGTAATTTAACCATACCATGCCATCTGTACAATCTCAGTTATAGTAATTTAACCATACCATGCCATCTGTACAATCTCAGTTATAGTAATTTAACCATACCATGCCATCTCTACAATCTCAGTTATAGTAATTTAACCATACCATGCCATCTCTACAATCTCAGTTATAGTAATTTAACCATACCATGCCATCTGTACAATCTCAGTTATAGTAATTTAACCATACCATGCCATCTGTACAATCCCAGTAATAGTAATTTAACCATACCATGCCATCTGTACAATCTCAGTTATAGTAATTTAACCATACCATGCCATCTGTACAATCTCAGTTATAGTAATTTAACCATACCATGCCATCTGTACAATCCCAGTAATAGTAATTTAACCATACCATGCCATCTCTACAATCTCAGTTATAGTAATTTAACCATACCATGCCATCTGTACAATCTCAGTTATAGTAATTTAACCATACCATGCCATCTGTACAATCCCAGTAATAGTAATTTAACCATACCATGCCATCTGTACAATCTCAGTTATAGTAATTTAACCATACCATGCCATCTGTACAATCCCAGTAATAGTAATTTAACCATACCATGCCATCTGTACAATCTCAGTTATAGTAATTTAACCATACCATGCCATCTGTACAATCTCAGTTATAGTAATTTAACCATACCATGCCATCTGTACAATCTCAGTTATAGTAATTTAACCATACCATGCCATCTGTACAATCCCAGTAATAGTAATTTAACCATACCATGCCATCTGTACAATCTCAGTTATAGTAATTTAACCATACCATGCCATCTGTACAATCTCAGTTATAGTAATTTAACCATACCATGCCATCTGTACAATCTCAGTAACAGTAATTTAACCATACCATGCCATCTGTACAATCCCAGTAATAGTAATTTAACCATACCATGCCATCTGTACAATCCCAGTAATAGTAATTTAACCATACCATGCCATCTGTACAATCTCAGGTATAGTAATTTAACCATACCGTGCCATCTGTACAATCTCAGATACAGTAATTTAAACATACCATCTGTACAATCTCAGTTACAGTAATTTAACCATATCATACCATCTGTACAATCTCAGTTATAGCAATTTAACCATAACATGCCATCTGTACAATCCCAGGTATAGTAATTTAACCATGCCATACCATCTGTACAATCCAAGTAATAGTAATTTAACCATACCATGTCATCTGTACAATCTCAGTTATAGTAATGTAACCATACCATGCCATCTGTACAATCTCAGTTTCAGTAATTTAACCACACAATGCCATCTTTACAATCTCAGTTATAGTACTGTAACCAAGCCATGTCATCTATACAATCCCATTTATAGTAATTTAACCATACCATGCCATCTCTACACTCTCAGTTGTAGTAATGTAACCATACCATGCCATCTGTACAATCTCAGTTATAGCAATGTAAACATACCATGCCATCTGTACAACACCAGTTATAGTAATTTAACCATGCCATGCCATCTGTACAATCTCAGTTATAGTAATTTAACCATACCATGCCATCTGTACAATCTCAGTTATAGTAATTTAACCATACCATGCCATCTCTACAATCTCAGTTATAGTAATTTAACCATACCATGCCATCTGTACAATCTCAGTTATAGTAATTTAACCATACCATGCCATCTGTACAATCTCAGTTATAGTAATTTAACCATACCATGCCATCTGTACAATCTCACTTATAGTAATTTAACCATACCATGCCATCTGTACAACACCAGTTATAGTAATTTAACCATACCATGCCATCTGTACAATCTCAGTATTAGTAATTTAACCATAACATGTCATCTGTATAATCTCAGTTATAGTAATGTAACTATACCATGCCATCTGTACAATCTCAATTATAGTAATTTAACCATACTGTGCCATCTGTACAATCCCAGTTATAGTAATTTAACCATACCATGCCATCAGTACAATCCCAGTAATAGTAATGTAACCAAACCATGCCATCTCTACAAATTCAGTTATAGTAATTTAACCATATCATGCCATCTCTACAATCTCAGTCAAAGTAATTCAACCATACCATGTCATCTGTACAATTTCAGTAATAGTAATTTAACCATATCGTGCCATCTGTACAATCTCAGTATAGTCATTTAACCATACCATGCCATCAGTACAGTCCCAGTAATAGTAATTTAACCATACCATGCCATCTGTACAATCTCAGGTATAGTAATTTAACCATACCATGCCATCTCTACAAACTCAGTTATAGTAATTTACCCATACCATGCCATCTGTACAATGTCAGTTATAGTAATTTAACCATACCATGCCATCTGTACAATCTCAGGTATAGTAATTTAACCATACCGTGCCATCTGTACAATCTCAGATACAGTAATTTAACCATACCATGCCATCTGTACAATCTCAGTTATAGTAATTTAACCATACCATGCCATCTGTACAATCTCAGTTATAGTAATTTAACCATACCATGCCATCTGTACAATCTCAGGTATAGTAATTTAACCATACCATGCCATCTGTACAATCTCAGTTATAGTAATTTAACCATACCATGCCATCTGTACAATCTCAGTTATAGTAATTTAACCATACCATGCCATCTGTACAATCTCAGGTATAGTAATTTAACCATACCATGCCATCTGTACAATCTCAGGTATAGTAATTTAACCATACCATGCCATCTGTACAATACCAGCAATAGCAATTTAATCATGCCATGCCATCTGTACAATCTCAGCTATAGTAATTTAACCATATCATGCCATCTCTACAGTCTCAGTTATAGTAATTTAACCATGTCATGCTTTCTGTACAATCTCAGTTACAGTAATTTAACCATGTCATGCCATCTCTACAATCTCAGTTATAGTAATTTAACCATATCATTCCATCTGTACAATCCCAGCAATAGTAATTTAACCATACCATGCCATCTGTACAATCTCAGTTATAGTAATTTAACCATACCATGCCATCTGTACAATCCCAGTATTAGTAATTTAACTGTACCATGCCATCTGTACAATCTCAGTTATAGTAATGTAACCATACCATGCCATATCTACAATCTCAGTTATAGTAATTTAACCATATCATGCCATCTGTACAATCCCGGTTATAGTAATTTAACCATACTATGCCATCTCTACAATCTCAGTTATAGTAATTTAACCATACCATGCCATCTGTACAATCCCGGTTATAGTAATTTAACCATATCATGCCATCTGTGCAATCTCAATTATAGTAATTTAACCATACCATGCCATCTGTACAATCCCAGTAATAGTAATTTAACCATACCATGCCATCTCTACAATCTCAGTTATAGTAATTTAGCCATACCATGACATCTGTACAATCCCAGTTATAGTAATTTAACCATACATTGCCATGTCAACAATTTTGGTTATAGTAATTTAACCATACCATGCCATCAGTACAATCACAGGTATAGTAATTTAACCATATTCGGCCATCTGTACAATCTCACTTATAGTAATTTAACCATACCATGCCATTTGTACAATCCCAGTAATAGTAATCTAACCATAAGATGCCATTTGTACAATCTCAGTTATAGTAATTTAACCATACCATGCCATCTGTACAATCTCAGGTACAGTAATTTAACCATACCTTGCCACCTGTATAATCTCAGGTATAGTAATTTAACCATGCCATGCCATCTGTACAATCCCAGTTATAGTAATTTAACCATACCATGCCATCTCTACAATCTCAGTTATAGTAATTTAACCATACCATGCCATCTCTACAATCTCAGTTATAGTAATTTAACCATACCATGCCATCTGTACAATCTCAGGTATAGTAATTTAACCATACCATGCCATCTGTACAATCTCAGTTATAGTAATTTAACCATACCATGCCATCTGTACAATCTCAGTAATAGTAATTTAACCATACCATGCCATCTGTACAATCTCAGTTATAGTAATTTAACCATACCATGCCATCTGTACAATCTCAGTTATAGTAATTTAACCATACCATGCCATCTGTACAATCTCAGTTATAGTAATTTAACCATACCATGCCATCTGTACAATCTCAGTTATAGTAATTTAACCATACCATGCCATCTGTACAATCTCAGTTATAGTAATTTAACCATACCATGCCATCTCTACAATCTCAGTTATAGTAATTTAACCATACCATGCCATCTGTACAATCTCAGTTATAGTAATTTAACCATACCATGCCATCTCTACAATCTCAGTTATAGTAATTTAACCATACCATGCCATCTGTACAATCTCAGTTATAGTAATTTAACCATACCATGCCATCTGTACAATCTCAGTAATAGTAATTTAACCATACCATGCCATCTGTACAATCTCAGTTACAGTAATTTAACCATATCATGCCATCTCTACAATCTCAGTTATAGTAATTTAACCATACCATGCCATCTGTACAATCTCAGTTATAGTAATTTAACCATACCATGCCATCTCTACAATCTCAGTTATAGTAATTTAACCATACCATGCCATCTGTACAATCTCAGTTATAGTAATTTAACCATACCATGCCATCTGTACAATCTCAATTATACTAATTTAACCATACCATGCCATCTGTACAATCTCAGTTATATTAATTTAACCATACCATGCCATCTCCACTATCTCAGGTTTAGTAATTTAACCATACCATGCCATCTGTACAGTCTCAGTTATAGTAATTTATTGTATTATTATATTGTATATTATAGTATTGTGTGTTATGTCCGATTCTTGGATGACATGTTCTTGTTGTGGAAAGGAACAGATGATTCCATAGTACAATTCATAGAATATTTAAATCACACTAGTCCCTATCTGAAATTTACTTATAATTTCAGTAGGAAGGGTATTAATTATTTGGACACGTACATATTCAGTGATGGGTACACATTTCAGTCTAGAATTTATAGGAAGGATACTTTTTGTAATTCCTATCTTGAATACTCCAGTAATCACCCTCACATGCAAAAAAGAAGTATCCTTAAAGGGCAGTGTATTAAGGCAGCCAGAATGACCACCCTTAGGGAGGATGTGGTCAAGAAAATCAAATATATTGGTGAATTGTTCAAAAAGAGGGGATATCCTGACAACTTAATCAATGACATTACAGGATATGTGATTAGAGAGTGGGGGAAAAATATATCCCCCTCTTGGGTAATACTACCAACACCCAGGGCACAAATGACAAACAAGTTGATATTAATGGACTACAAAGGGCATATATATATTGGAATTTAGTCCATTTGCTGGTGAAATTAAAAATATTATACAACAAAATTGGAATATTCTAACCAGTGATGAAGCAGTGTACAGCAGACTTGGAGACAAACCCACATTTGTGTATAAAGTAGGGATGAACATTAAAAGAATGATAGAATCCAAAGCATCCAACATGAGAGACATCCCAATTGAGCATCTGGAGGGAACTACAAAATGTGGGCATTGTAATCAATGTCATGCTATTATGGAAGACAAACAGATGTGCCTTGAGAATGGAATTAGGAGTATTATTAAATTCAAGAGAGGGAACTGTCAGACCCAACACGTAATATATTTAGGGAAATGTACCTCATGTATTAGTTATTACGTTGGGAAAACTGACAGAAGATTGAAGAATAGAATATATGACCATCTTTATTGTATTAAAAGAAAGGGCAAAAACAATGCCTTATACAGACATTAAGAAGAAAGTAAAGAATGTAAGTCCTTTAAGTTTGCCATATTGGAAGTAGTTAGAAGTAACCCTAGAGGGGGTAACATTAAGGCTATATTAGGGGAGAAAGAAACTAAATGGCAAATTAGGTTAAATGCGGCTACTTCCCCAGGTCTAAATGAATTTATACCCACTAAACCCCTCATTAAGGTATAATTTCACCTTATTTCTTCACCACATTATTAACTTCATCACTCTTGCTGTACTTAATATTTTAGTAGTACTAATCTACTATGTATACATATTAGCTGGTTGATTATTTTATCATTATTATTATAAAGACGGTCACTACTCAATATTATTGATCAGATACACATTATTCTAACTAGATTCAGTTTCAGCATTTATGCAAAGTGAATATATGGGGAACATATATATCAGTGTTGTTATTAGGACTGACTCAATTAGGAGCGACGGTCCATTATATGTATTTTAATTATTTTATTTTTTTCATCCATCATGTTGTAAGAGCAACACAACATTTTTAGTATATGATATAGTAGGATAGAATATAGAAAGAAAGGACATATTTGAATTTTAGAGGCTCTTCAGAATATAGTAATGTGTGCACACAGATTTTTGCGTGTATGTACTTTTAAAACAGTTATAGTTCATTGTATTAATTAATTGTTTTAATAAGGGCGGGAATTACTAATATAAATGGGCTTGACACAGTAGATGAGTGTTCTGATGAAATCTACGGACAGTAGAAGAAAGCGCTCAACCTGTAACTTTTGTTTGTTATACTATATTAAAGAAAGATTTTAACCAGTTAGAACGTGACACTGATTTCATCTTGGAACTATTTCTCTGTGCTTCATTATTTGGTAGTAATTTAACCATGCCATCTCCACTATCTCAGGTATAGTAATTTAACCATACAATGCCATTTGTACAATCTCAGTTATAGTAATTTAACCATACCATGCCAACTGTACATCCCAGTAATAGTAATTTAACCATACCATGCCATCTGTACAATCCCAGTAATAGTAATTTAACCATACCATGCCATCTGTACAATCCCAGTAATAGTAATTTAACCATACCATGCCATCTGTACAATCCCAGTAATAGTAATTTAACCATACCATGCCATCTGTACAGTCTCAGTTACAGTAATTTATCTATTCCATGCCATCGGTACAGTCCCAGTTATAGTAATTTAACCATATCATGCTATCAATGCAATCTCAGTAATAGTAGTTTAAACATACAATTCCATCTGTACAAATTTCAGATACCATAATTTAACCATTCCACACCATCTGTACAATCTCAACTATAGTAATTTAACCATACCATGACAACTGTATAATCTCAGTTACAGTAATTTAACCATACAATCCCATCTGTGCAATCTCAAGTTATAGTAGTTTAACCATACCATGCCATTTTTACAATCCCAGTTATAGTAATTTAACCATACCATGCCATCTGTGCAGTCCCAGTTATAGTAATTTAACCATACCATGTCATCTGTACAATCTCAGTTATCGTAATTTAACCATACCATGCCAGCTGTACAATCTCAGTTATAGCAATTTTACAATACAATGCCATCTGTACAATCTCAGGTATAGTAATTTAACCATACCATGCCATCTGCACAATCTCATTTACAGTAATTTAACCATACCATGCCATCTGTACAATCCCATTTACAGTAATTTAACCATACCCTGCCAACTCTACAATCTCAGTTATGGTACTTTTACCATACCATGCCATGTATACAATCTCACTTATAGTAATTTAACCATACCATGCCATCTGTACAATCCCAGTTACAGTAATTTAACCATACCCTGCCATCTCTACAATCTCAGTTATGGTACTTTTACCATACCATGCCATCTCTACAATCTCAGTTATAGTAATTTAGCCATACCATGCCATCTGTACAATCCCAGTTGCAGTAATTTAACCGTACCATGCCATCTATGCAATCCCAGTTACAGTAATTTAACCATACCCTGCCATCTCTACAACCTCTGTTATGGTACTTTTACCATACCATGCCATCTCTACAATCTCAGTTATAGTAATTTAACCATACCATGCCATCTATACAATCTCACTTATAGCAATTTAACCATACCATGCCATCTGTACAGTCTGAGTTGTAGTACTTTAACTGTACCTGCCTATCTTTTCAAACTACCAAACCCCTTTACTCCCTTTCACCTTATTAATCTGTTACAGAGATACTTCATCATTCCCATCTTTCAACAAAAAACTCTTTCTAATCAGCTTCTTAATCTTCAACTTGTTCTTTGGTAAAACTTCTCCTCTTCCTTCCAGTTCTGACATATTTCATTCCATTTTATATAAATGCAGCAAACATCTAATGTCCATCTCCCATTTTCTATACATTTTTACTACCACTGTTATGCCCACTGGCCAGCCTGCTGCTGTTGGCTATCATACTGCCTGCTGTCGCATGTTGCCTTGGAGACCATGGACATTATTTCTCTCTGTGCATTTGTTTATTGAAGTTGTGGGCATGGCAGTGCATTCTTCTCTTTGTCCACAGTGAATTTGCAACAGCCATATTTCTATGCAGATGAATGTTACTTTAGCCATGTCTCCTTAACTAAGTGTCCCACAGGGAAATGTCTTGCTGCCTAGGTGCCTGAGCCCTATTTATGGTACTCCCATCCTTAAAAATGCAGTTTGTAAGTTATCAGATTCCATATCCTTGAATACGTGTACAAGTTAGTTCAGAAAATTCATAAACATGACATAGTAACACTATATGGGGTGATGTTCTTACAAACATATAAAACATTGAAACAGGACTTTCTGAAGTTGTTAGGAATAATTAACTAATTAAATATTACTGAATAAATGATGCTGTTTAAAAGTATTAGGAATTAATAAACCAAACATTAGCTGTCAATGAATTGTCTTAGAAACTAGATATATTATGAATTCATAAAAAGTAATATGAGCTTTCACTACAATGATCTATCAAACTGATGCATATGTTATCTATTTGAAAATGCATAATGAAACATTAAAAAAAATCTGTAAGATCATCCTGAACACCGCTTAGAAGCTTTTCTAGTATAGTAGACATTTACATGCCCTTGTCTACGAATTTGGGATAACACAGTCCCCAGGATTCAGCAAGCTCTGCACAGAGTGCAGGAATAGTGCAAGAGCTGCTGCGCACAATATGGCCGATGAGCAATCCAGGAATGAGCTCCTGGGACATGCACGAGCACTCCTACACTATTCCTGCACGGACACAGCTCCTGTATGCTAATTACCCCATTTCCAGGTGAAAACCATGCAAATTAGGTGAATTAGCAATACAAGAAGCAGGCAGGTGCCTGTGCAGGAATAGTGTAACCTGCAGAAATGTATTTGGCTACTAACCGAATAAATTTCTGCATATTATAAAACGGAGGCATGACAGCTCCAAAGAAAGCATGTATTCAATATAATAAGAATGTCAATAGCCAAATAGATGGCCATTGGTATGGTAAATAGTTGCAAAATTATAAAAAATAACTTTTGGGTTTATTTGGCCGATTTTGGGTGTTTAAGCGTAGGGCAGTGGTGTGCAAGCGGGATTGGCCCAAAAATAAAAAAAAAAGTAAATAAGCTTTTAAACCAAAATCAGCATTCTGCCATAATACTCATTGGCATGCAGAAGACAAGAATACCATTGAATAGTGGTTGCTATGGGGGAAGTTTGAGTGTCAGTCTTGTAACTATGCATTAGCAGTCAGTTTTATGCAAATGAGGGGATTGATACTGAACACAGATTTCCCCTCAGTGTTAGCTTGCACCCACCTGTGTAGGTGCAGCAACACCATGGTGCAAGCCTAAGAGGTAGATGACCTCAAAACGAGGAGTGTGATGCATGCTGTAAGCTTATTGAAGCTCTGTGGACCATGTTTGCTCTTAGCTAAGGAAGGGGGGGGTGTCTGAGGCTACCTAGCAGTGGTTATATTGCCTAAATGGGTGTGCATGCCATGCAGCGGGTTTTAAACAAAACAAAAAAAGAAACAGGAAATAGCAGCTCTGTTCACATCTGAGCACTGGGTATAAGCGTCATGCCTCGGGGCTTAAATGGGAAAGCAATGGGAAGGGAAAACAGCAGTAGGAAGGCAATCAAGGAGAACTAGCATAGCTGACAGGTGAAATGTATCAGAATCAGGCAGTTACACAGGCAGCAGCCCAGCCCAGCACTCTACTATAAACTATGCAAATACCTTTCACTCTGTTTTTTCCCACAAACTCTATACCACCGGTGTACACAGACAGGGAAATTTTACCAGACAAAACTAACAAAATGATAGGAGCAGCTGTCGCTCTCATACATCAATATGTGGAAGAGGCTGAGGGTGGTGAGGATGAGAATGCTGATGACCAAGCCACAGTGAGGAGAAGGAGAAGAGTGTACAGACCCAGGGTAACCTACCAGGGCCTACATGAGCTGGAGATAGTGGAGAGCTATAGGGTGGACAGGGACATCCTACAGCAAATTACTGAGCTGTGCCACCCACGCCTCACACACAGAGCCAACAGAGGGGAACCCATCCTAGTGGATACCAAGGTATGTGTAGGCTTAAGAATACTAGCCATAGGTACCTTCCAAAGGAAACTGGGGATATCATGGGGATCTCACAGGCATCAGCCTCCAAGGTACTCCACCAGTTCCTGAATGCCATGTAAGCACATGCCAGAGAGCACATATATTTCCTCTTCACCATGAGGCGTTGACTAGCAATACGCATCTCTTCCACCAAATAGCAGAATACCCTGAGGTAGTGGGTGCTATAGACTGCATGCATATAAACATCAAAGCACCACCTGGTGAGCGGGGTAGGGTCTGCATAAACCGCAAGGGCTTCCCCCTCCATCAAGTGAAGGTCATGTGTGATGCCCAGGGCATTATAATGAATGTGTGTGCTGGCAGCCCTGGAAGCTATCATGACTCCCACATCTGGCATATGACACAGCTGTACCAGAGATTTGCCAGTGGGGACATCCCATATGGCCACCTAGTGGGGATGCTGGTTATGCACTGGAGCCATGGCTGATAACACCCATCAGAAATACACACACATCCGAACAAGAACTCCACAATGAGGCACACGCACAAATGAGAATCATAATAGATCATGTGTTTGGGATGCTCAAGTCATGGTTTCGGTGCCTGGACATATCCGGTGGAGCCTTGCAGTACTCTCCAGCTACATGTACACAAATTTTCATTGTATGTGCCATGCTACACAATATGATCCTGCAGAAACAGCTACAGCAGTAACAGCATGGGGCAGGGCCACACAGCCCCCCCACCATTGTCAAGGCTAGCACGGGCACAGAGTGACTCAGAAGAGGAACAACCTGAGCCTACCCATGTAGGCAGAAGGAGGCATGCACAGTATGCCCAGGCTTTGGCAAAGAGGCAAAGCATAGCACATACACTGACACGGTAGGAACCCAGGGAATGACACCTCTCTCTGGCTCGCACATACAATAAAAGGGATGCTAAACATGACACTACCTGTGCTTTACCATGTATAAGAAGTGTACTATGTGCATCTGACATAGTCAGCCCTCCAGCACCATCATCAATACTGGCACAGCCACAAGTAACGCACTCTTCCTATCAATTGCTGAATGGAGTAGTATGTTCTGCTAGTTGTAGCTATGGTATGGATGTGAGCATGCAAGGGAATCGGTTGGCTGAATGGGATGGCCGCAGATAATGGACACCTATATGGGCAGCATGGAATCCATAACAAATACTGGTGTCAACAAAGTAGGCAGTACTAGACAAGGTGAAAGATCCCACTGCAGTACATGTGCAGGCCCAACTGTGTGTCCATAGGACATACACATGCATGTCAGTGAGGTTCACATACCCAACAACAGCCTCAGCCAGCAGGAGAGGTGTAGAGGACCATAAAGAAAGGCCGTGCTAAGGCCTCCAATGAATGGCAATGGATAACAGCCCCCCTTCAGACCTACACAGACAGACTACAACAGGTCAGGCAGTTGTATGTTAGTTCTGCAGGGTATGAAGTCTGAAACTGAAATGTAGGTTAATAAAACCTAAGATCTGTACTCTACTGATATGCCTCTAGTCTGCATGATAGGTCAGAATACAAAACGAAATGGAAGCCATCAGAGTACCTGAAATACCAGTACAGTCATAGCAAATGTTTATAGTTGTCAGGTGTGCCCCCCCCCCACAATCCTGTGTAGAAATGCAGTAACATGTACGTGTGGGTTTAATAACAGTGGAGCACAGATTACCAGAGCTGGCCCAATTTACAGGATAGATTGTTGCATGTGTACAATCTGCAGGGCTCTGTGTGTTAGGTTGTTGTGTGTTGTACATTGTGTGGAAGTGGTCAGCATGTAGGCATGGAGGGTTGTGTTCCAGTGGCCTATGGCCACTACTGTCGATGACAGGGCCATGTTCTGACTACTGCAGTGCCAACCACAATGCATACCAGCAAGATCCAATTCAGCAGTCATCCATACTAATTGTTCAGATATCAATATCTGTAACCATCTGAAAGATGGACATGCCATGAATGTGGGCCGAAACATACACACAGCACACAGGTGGAAGTACCCTAGACAGAGTACATAAAATGTAACTGTAAACTGCAAAATACTTTGGAATTCTACATACAGGTTAGCAGCACATTAGTTGTCTGTGTAGTATGGAATACGGATGTAGTCTGGCCAATCACTGGCAGATGACAAAAGGCACAGTTATGAAGTAATGAGAGACTGCCTATGTCCCCGCACAAGGCAGCATAAGGGGAATGTCACAGGTATATCTGTGAGTCGGCTGCAAGAAGCTTCCATATCACACATGCACTCAGCTCACCCCACCATCAGCCACAGGTTTATCACAGGTCACATCCCTGCTGTTGGCAATGAGTACAGTATAACCCCCACTTCTGTATGTGAATACCCACAGAATGCAGCATGCTGAAGAGGTGTCCTATGCAGGTGTGTCCCTAGCTGTAAGAAGCACCTTGCCAGCATCCAGACCTATGGATTAATATGGACAGGAACTGCTGCCATTAACAGTGTGCACACATACCCTATCACCCCAGGGGAATCCAGTGGCTTGCAGCCTGGGACTGTAGGAGTGACAGATTGCACTGTCCTGCTACAGATGGCCTGCATCACTACCAAATGCCCTATAGTCCTCTGTCAAAGGCCTATGCTTCACCCATACTGCCAATGTAGGTTATCTCATGAGGTCCCAAATAACAACATAACACAGTCCACAGAACACAAATGCAAGGCCATGTCTACAAATCCCAGTAGCATGCCCACCATGTCCTGCATGAACTGTGGATGAACCCCTAAATAACGCTGGTATGAAGGAACAACTATAGGGGATGCTTTACAGAAATCACTCGCATAATGTTAGGAAGAGGACAGAATAACAGAGTCGGGGGTGTAGAAACATGAATGTCATGGAGTGTGTAAAGTCTGAAATTCTGATGTGTGCCCATACTACCCCTGCCTGCAAACCCAGTAATGGGTGGCTACAAACTCGCTTGTAAACAATAATGTGAAGGGGAATTGACCAGATATATGAGCCCTGCCTCTGAGTAACCTGGGTGAATCTATACAGCTGAGAGGTATGGCCACAGCAGGATATGGCCATTCTCTTATGTCGATAGATGTACAAGCAGGGGATCTTCAGCCACCACAGTACCAAGGTGCTGGACCATTTACACAGATCCATCAGCAGTTGTCTGCAGCTACTCCTCCAGAATGGCTTGAGTGTGCAAGAATATGTAGGCTACAGACCACAATACTGGACACAGCTTCATTCATCTTCTATTTCCCAGAAAATAACTGTGAGCAAATAAGTATATCTGTTGGTAGTTGACATAACACATCACAGTGTAAAACAGTACATTTGTCTGAATATCTCTGCTAACACCAACCATGTAACACAAGCAGCAAAGACAGCAATAGTTACAGTATCCCACTATCTGTCGCCCATTGTGAGTCCATATTGTCAACCTATCTACAGATATCCTGCAGGAACAGGTTGCTAGCTGTAGGTGTAGAACACAAAATCCTGCACTGGAGTACAACCTACCTGGAATGGATTCACACACTCAATACAGAAGGTCATACCGGGCATGCTCCTACACTTAGAGAAATGAAGCTCATGTCTCACAACAATAGTGGACTATACATATCTGTCAGTCACAGATGTCTGTGCACACACACCACATTGCACACCATTCATGCTTTGCACACACATTGGATAGGAATACTCACACATATCCAAGGCCAACACACTATAATAGGTCAAACATACACACACACACAGATGTGGGGAAGAGAGAGACAGACAGTGACAGAGAGATTGCCATCATGAGGCCTGTCCCACCCACCACACATCCAATTGGCCAATATCACATGATGTGCCGATGTCAATCACTGTAGACATTTGCTTTTGTTACCCCTCAGCCCTATAGTGTCTGTGGTGCTTGTGATAATTGTGTAACATGATAGTACACATCAGTATTCATCTAGCATTTGTATACCCAGTCCTGTCAAATGTAAAGTTGTGTTTGACTGAGTGTTGTGTGTGTGTTCCCAGAGGAAAGGTATATGGCCCATTCACACACACTGCACTTCCCATAGTCCATGTTAGCACTCATGCTGATGTCAGTCACCTTAAAATAACCCTCTGGCCAATTATCAGCCCCATAATCTCTGTGGCATGTGCGATAACTGTGGAATACTATAGTGTAACATACTAGTTAAATAGGAGTTCTAATCTCAGACATGGCAACTATGAACTTGTGTGTGTGTGTGTGTGTGTGTGTGTGTGTGTGTGTGTGTGTGTATAGAGATTAATCATTTTGAGGCCATTCACAGTCACTACACCACCCATTGCCCTACTTTAGCAAGCCTATTGATGTCAGTCACCTTGAAATACCCCATTGGAGAAAAAGTAGCCCTGTATGCTCCATGGAGTGTGTGATAACTGTGTAATGCTGTAGTGTAACATACCAGTGAGATAAGAGTTCTAATCCCAGACATGGCAACTGTGTGTGTGTGTGTGTGTGTGTGTGTGTGTGTGTGTGTGTGTGTGTGTGTGTGTGTGTGTGTGTGTGTGGAGATTAATGATTTTGAAGCCATTCACAGTCACTACACCTCCCATTGCCCTACTTTAGCAAGCCTGCTGATGTCAGTAACCTTGAAATACCTCTTTGGATAAGATAAAGGCCTGTAACCTCCATGGCACATTGGATGACTGTGTAATGCTATAGTGTAATATCCTACTTTAGGTAGGAGTTCTATTCCCATACAAGGCAACTGTGAAACTCTGTGTGTGTAGAGATTAATGACTTTGAGGCCATTTGCAGTCACTACACCTAACACTGCCCTACTTTAGCAAGCCTTCTGATGTCAGTCATCTTGAAATACCCCTTTGTGCAAGGGTCAAGAACTAGCCTTATAAGCTCTGTGGCACATGTGATAACTGTGTAATACTGTAGTGTAATTTACTAGTTAAGTAGCCAGTCTAACCACGGACATGGCAACTGTAAACCTGTGTGTGTGTGTGTGTGTGTGTGTGTGTGTGTGTGTGTGTGTGTGTGTGTGTAGAGATTAATGATTTTGAGGCCATTCACAGTCACTACACCTCTTATTGCATACTTTAGCAAGCCTTCTGTCAGTCACCTTGAAATACTCCTTTGGAGAAGGGCTAGCCCTATAAGCTGCATGACGCGTGTGATAACTGTGTAATGCCATAATATAACATACTAGTCAAGTAGGACTTCTAATCCCAGACATGGCAACTGTGAAACTCTGTGTGTGTGTGTGTGTGTGTGTGTGTGTGTGTGTGTGTGTGTGTGTGTGTGTGTGTGTGTGTGTGTGTGTGTGTGTGTGTGTGTGTGTAGAGATTAATGATTTTGAGGCCATTCACAGTTACTGTGTAGTGACAGAGACCTGGTTAAAGGCTCCAGAGAGTACCCCTGCATTACCAGGCTATAACTCATTCCACACCTTTCGGCCACCTAACCTGGACTGAAACACTAAAGGTGGAGGCGTGTCCATATTTATTAAGGATATCCACACCTCCAGGCTAGTTGCTCAGCATAACGTATCCGAGATTGTCCAAGCGCAACTAACTCTGGGCAAGACCGCGATCCAAATTGTAGCTTGCTACAGATCCCCCACCATGCCCCAGGATTCCCACTCCTCATTTCTTGATACACTGAAAAATATTAGGGTACAACCTAACACCCTAGTAATGGCCGATTTCAACTACCCCACCATTAACTGGAAAATCTACTCATGTACCAACTCTTGTGCACAACGTTTTCTGGAATTCATAAATTCCAATGCCTTGGATCAACTTATCCACACCCCCACCAGGGGCAGCAATATCCTAGACCTGGTTATTACCAACATGGGCAACTGGTGCTCCACACCAGAGGTCAATTCCTCATTGGTCAGATCCGACCACAAGCAAATCACCCTAGACATCCACATCCCACCCCCACCCCCCATTTGGGAAACCACCATAAACAAATTCTCCAAAGCCAACTTCACGCTTCTTAAGACAGAAGTGGCAAACTTCACGACACCCATGCTGACGGGCAATAGAGGTATGACTGCTGAATCCTCCACAAATGCACTTTATAAGCACTTACACGAGTGCATGGATCATGCAATCCCTAACAGAACCAAGATGCTATCCTCCAAAAAAAGGAAGCCAATCTGGTGGTCCCCTGCCATAAACAAACTCTACAACAGAAGAAAGAAACTGTTGCAAAAAGAGTAAAATCCCATGATTGGAGGAACTCCCTGGTCAGTATCAGTAAGAAGCTGAGATCCCTCATAAAAACCTCCAAAGCTAGTTACAAAAACAAAATTGCCACTGACTCTAAAGGCAACCACAAAGCATTCTATAGCTATGTCAAGAATCTCAATGGCAACACTCAGATCTGCTCTGAGTTACAGCACAATGCCACTAAATATACAGAAGCAACCGATATTGCTAACATCCTGGCAGATAGGTTCAGTGCTAACTTTACCCCCCTCTCATCCCTTAAAGGGCCCATCTCTATACCAGAAGAATGCAAACTTCCTGTAATCACAGCTGCACAGGTAAAAAACACACTCTCCAAAACCAAGAACATAGCATCCATGGGACCTGACAACATCCCAGGCTGCGTTCTACATGAACTACAGAACGAACTGGCACCTCACCTAAGTACCATGTTCAATCATAGCCTCACCTCAGGCTATGTGCCCACTGAATGGCAAACAGCAACAGTTTTCCCACTCCACAAAGGGGGAGCCACCACAGAACCTGGAAACTACCACCCCATTAGCCTGACGAGCCTGATCTGCAATGCTATGGAACATATCATCATGGAACTTATAAACAATGACATTGGTAATCTCCAAACTCTGGACCCCACCCAGTTTGGGTTTATAAAAGGCAGATCATGTCTCCTAAACCTGATAGACTTCTTTGAAGTGGTCACCAAAGCAGTAGATGAGGGTAAGGTGGTTCACAGAGCCTATCTAGATCTTGCCAAGGCTTTCAACACCATCCCCCACTCTAGAATTATAGATAAACTCACTAAACTAGGTATAAATCCCTATGTCACAAGATGGGTTGCCAACTGGCTCACTGACAGAACCCACACTGTGAAAGTAGCAGACTCCAAATCCAACTTCAGACCAGTGACAAGTAGAGTATCACAGGGTTCAGTCCTGGGTCCTCTCCTGTTTGGTATCTACTTCTCTGAAGTACACACTAACATAGAAGGTCTTTGGCTAATGAAGTTCGCAGATGACTGCAAAACCCTCTCACTATTACCTCACAGCCCTTTTGGCTAGCTCCCCTTCCTGTCCCTCCCCTTCCTATTGGAAGTGATAAAGCCTTCCCTAACTCCTTGGTGCCATTTTTAAAATTGCCCTTCTCCGCTGCTGTGTGCTCTGGCTGTGCTGGTGCTACCACTGTAAGTTGTACTTGTTTTTACTTCTGATATCGTGCTTCTCAATTTTTACTTGTATGTGCTCTGGCTGTGCTGGTGCTACCACTGTAAGTTGTACTTGTTTTTACTTCTGATATCATGCTTCTCAATTTTTACTTGTATGTGTATTTTTATGTTCTCCGCTCTAGTCCTAGGATCTGTGCGCCTTGCTACACTAATCGCAAGGTCCGACTGACTGGGTAATTAATTCTGCTACCTTATCAAAGGTTGGTTCGCTACTGAGACCATTGCGCACTTCTGTAAGAGTAAGCGCATGGTCCGGTTTGCTGCTCTGTTTTAACTTTGTTTTACTTGGGCTCTGCATTAGTAATGCAAGGTCCGATTGATTGTGGAACAGTGCTGATACCTCATAGACTGTTTGGTTGGTGCTAGGACCTCTGCGCACATCTGTATTATGTAAGCGCATTGTCCGGTTTGCCGTTTTTATCATTTTTAACCTGGTATCTTCACAGACTGTCTGCATCACAACCAGGACCTTTGTGCATTAAAATACTCAAGCGTAAGGCCTGGCTTGTGTTTACAGCTACATTATAGTATAGATGCGAGTGTAGGCATCTACCTTAGGTCTGTTTTGTGCTCTATCTGAAGGTAATTACTAAAACGCTCTAACTGATTAGAGAAAGTCTGACTATATTTGCCTGTAATTCTACCTACTTGTGTTATTAGCTGATTTCTCTGTACTAGCAAGGGTTTGGGTTGATTTATGTGTTATTGCTATGTGCTATGTTTTTCATCTCTGCCTTAACAACTCATTTTGTGTTTTGTGACGACTGCATTTAAAAGCCAATTTGTATGGAAAAGGTATTGCACTGTATGGTTTATTAGCTTTTGTGATCCATATGATCAGCAAATGCCATATACTAGTTGATTGTAACATATTTTAAATGTATTTTGGTGTTTTTTCTAAGACCAATTGCAAATTAATGTGTACTGTGTTCCATCGACTACACTGCTGTAGTATTTTGGTGGCCTGTTTACCTGGCATAGAAATGCAATGTTTATTGTTTAGACGCTTCTAACTGCTAGAAATTGTTTTGATGTGCTACATTTTACTATCATTTCAGTACTATCTTAAAACAAGCCTTTTAATTTATCTAACACTATTTTTCTCTCAAAACTCTCTACCCTGTTTTTAGTTTTCTGCCCTGAGTTACCCCTCAGTAAAACCCTCAAGGATACCTCAAATTCTACTTCCAAACCTCGGCTGTCTTAAATTGCTCCAGCAAAGTAATGAACTTCTAGGCAGGCTTCTCAGCTGCCTCATTCCCTTTGTTTGGACATTTCACCTACAGGACTTTAAGGAAGTATGTGTAACTGCAACTGAACCCTTTATAACTTATGTTTTGGCCTTGATAAATGTTTTGTAGTACTCTAGCCTGCCAGGATAGCCAGCAGCCTTAGCTCTCCCCCCCCGATACACACTAGCTGCACTCATTTTCCATGTATTGCCCCAAGCATACTCTAAGTGGCACAAGACCTTAGACTCCTCAGCTAAATTTTATGTTTCTATCTTAACGATTACCTCTCCCTTTCACTGTATTCTCTAACTCTTCTAGCCCACTCTAGCTATAACACCTTATTTTCTAATTTCCCACTCTAGCCTCTCATACCTCACTCCTGCCCAACACCTCAGGTCCTTCTCCCTTCCTTCTTACCCCTCTGTAAACCTGCTTTCACTGATTGACTCCAGAACCCCTCTGACCTCTTAGTTTTATCTCCCGCCTGCTCTTCTAAGGGCTCACTCCGGCCCCTACCCTACCCCCAAATCCCACCCACCCCCAGTGCATCTAGCTTTATTCCCTCATAGCCACACCCCTGACACTCGTATCCAATTATATAATTACTACCAATTCCTACCCCTCCCTATCCCCACCCACATTAACCACTAAATATCTACATCACCTATACCACTTAACCATTAGGATCCTTCTCACCCACTCCAATCCCAACTCTATATTCCACTACCAACTTTATACTCTATACTTAACTACTCCTACAGTAACTTATCTCTAGCTTTCATTTTTATCTTATCTACCACATAACCACTCAACATATTTCACAATCTAACACACTTCTTCTACCCAGATACATCCAGTTAATTTATATACTATCCACTATATTCAGTACTCCACTACTCTAAGTCCACTGTTGTTTTTACCCCTCCTCATTATGCTCTCTAAACACCCCTTCACCTTCCTCCCACTATTACTACTATTCTCTTTATCCTCGTTACATCATCTCCCAATCTACAATTTGCACCCACTCCCAACCCTTTCATATAACTAATCCTCATAACACTTCTTTCTCACCCTCATATTCTCTTATCTCCCCCTATTTATATTCCTCAGAAAACCTCCTTCTTTCGACACAAACTTATCTCCTATCATGCTAACTTTTCCACCATGACTTTTAGCAAACCATTCCAATTCACAAAACAACCTAATCTCATCTCCTTGCTAACTACCCACATAAACCATTACATACTACACCTTACAAGCACTCTCATATCTGGAGACATCCATCCTAACCCAGGCCCCACCACTGCTACTACTATAAATAAATCCCTATTATTCACTTCCTTAAACTCTCAAAGTGTAGTAAACAAAGTCCCAAACCTACATGCATGGCTCATACACAATAAACCTGACATCCTCACTATTTCAGAAACCTGGCTAAAACCACACATTAAAGACTCTGAAATAGCTCCTCCTAACTACTCCATCATTCAAAAAGACAGACCACACAAGAAAGGTGGAGGTGTAGCCCTCCTATACACTTCCTCCCTAGTAGTTACCCCATACAACAAACCTACTCCACACTTTAACAATGCCGAACTTCTCCTTACCATGCTACAAATCAATAATCATAAACACATATGTATAGCTTCCTTTACATTCCCCAGGGATAATATCTCCACACTTGAACTCATCCTTTCCTGGCTATCCAGTAACATTAGTAATGAAACCATAATCCTAGGAGATGTTAATATTAACTGGGCCCTTATACAGTCTCCTACAAACCTTACTAACATCAACCTTTACAATTTCTCACAACTGATCACTTTGGTAACCCACCCTGCCAAAAACCCCTCCAATGGGAGTATATTGGATTGGATTCTAGTCTCCCACCCTCACTACTTCAAAAACAGTGGCACTCTTCTCGATCCACTTGGTGACCACTTACCCACCTTTACCCACCGGCTTCCCACTATCCTTCAGCAGACTCATAACTACATTACAATCCGTGACCATAAAAACTTCAACCCATTAATCTTTTCAAACTCACTATAAGCAATTAATTGGAACCGTCTAAAAACATTATCTCTAGATGATGCAGTCTCATACTTCAACTCAACTTTCTTAAAATTACTTGACTCCCAAGCCCCTGTACGGACTAAAAGAATAAAAACTAAATCAGCCCCATGGCTCTCCAAAACTACTCTTGCTATCATGTGACAAAGAGACAAAGTCTGGGGACGCTACCATAAACATAAGACAGCACCACTCCTTAACGAATATAAAATGCTCCGAAACAAAGCTAAGAAACTCACTACTTCTGATCCACAAAACTATTTCTCTACACTCCAAAACCAAAATAAAAATAACCCTCAGAAATTCTGGAAAGGGATCTCTACTTTCCTCCACCCCAGCAAACCGGATACTCCTACCCCAGACCCAAATACTCCAGACCATGAATTAGCTACCCAATTTAATTCCTTCTTTATTGACTCTATCTCTAAATTGACCTCCTCATTCTCTAACTCCTCTCTACTATCTAATACCCCCTCATCCACCCCCACTATCTCTACTTCCTCACCCTACTCCCCACCTACTATCTCCCCTACCCCCTCTTCTACACAAACTCTATCATCATTTCCTAATCCCCAAAATTTCCCCCCTCCTGACTGCCCCCTCTTCTCACTAAATCCCATACCAACATCAACTATTAAAAAACTCCTTCAGAAACTGAAAACATGTACCAATGCTCCAGATAATATCCCCTCTTACTTTCTCAGTATAGCTGCTGAAACTCTTGCTTATCCCATTAGCATTTTAATTAACCGCTCTCTACTAGAATACACAGTTCCCCAAATCTGGAAACAAGCCTTTATTATACCTCTACATAAAGGTGGTAACAATAATAACATTACTAATTTCACCCCATAGCCATCCTGTCCCCCATCTCTAAACTCTTAGAAAAATGTGTCCAACTTCAGCTCCTTCCCCACCTCCTAGACAACCATCTTATAATTCCCACACAGCACGGATTCAGACCCAATCATAGCACCATGACAGCCCTCCTCTCTTTCCTTGAGGTTGTAAATAAAGCCCGTGACTCTGGACAAATTATTTCCACCTTACTTCTTGACCTTTCCAAAGCCTTAGATATCATCTCACACAGCATGGTCTCAAATAAACGTTCGAATCTATACCTATCTACCTCCTCTTTAAACTGGATCTCTAGCTACCTATGTAATAGAAGTCAAGCAGTAAAGTGGAAAAAGCTACCTCCTCTTTCCTTAGTACCCTACAGGAGTTCCCCAAGGCTCCATACTGGGTCCTCTTCTCTTCAATATCTTTATAAATGACTTCCACAAATCAATCCTTTTCTAGCATCATCCAATATGCAGATGATTCAACTATTATCTGTTCCGCCTCTTCTATCTCTACACTACAAAACTTACTCAAGATGCTTTCTTCCACAGAACAATGGATGCTTTGTAATCATCTAGCTCTCAATGCTGCCAAGACCAAACTAATGTTATTTACCCTTCTAAAGTCATCCCTCCTGACATTGGTACTTTCTCAATTACTACACAACACAACTCACCTCTTGAAATTGTGTCAGAAACCAAACTACTTGGGGTCCAAATCGATAACCTACTTAAATTTAACTCCCACCTGCAAATTAACATCAAAAAAGCACACCAAAACTTGGCATGCTTTACAGACAGAATGCCTACCTCACATCTGCCACTAAAATCACTCTCTACCTCCTTCCTAATCCCATCCCTGCTATATGGTGCCCCACTACTAACTAATCTTCAGCCCTTGTTAAAAAAACAACTTACTTCCTGCTATAACAAAATTGCAAAATTTGCCACCAGCCAAAAGTCCTCCACCCACCACTGTCTCTCCTCCATAACCTAAAATGGCTAGAACTTCCCAATCAACTAACTTACACTCAACTAACTCTAGCCCATAAGCTCATTCTCAACCCTTCCCTCTGTCCCTCTCTTTCCTCTGCCTTTACTATGCACCAACCTAACAGAGTTCTAAGGTCAAATAATCAAAATCTACTCAAAGTACACAAACCAACTCATCCCCCAGGCAAAAACCTTCTTTCCTTCAGCCTCGCTCGCCTGTGGAACTCCCTACCACCACTCATCCGCACCACCTCTAACCACTCTGCCTTCAAAAAGTCTCTCCACCTTCATCTTGCCTCACGGTGGGAATGCTCTTATTCCCACCCCACATAACTAGCTCTACTCTACACCTGTAGCTATGAAATTTGTTTTCTAATCAGTTTTAATGTTTTACATTTATTCATTACTCGTAGGCTTCTTCTTATTGTATTAACTGTTATGATTGCTTTCCTGAATGTGATTAGTTCTACTTTTTAGTATATAGAATTATTAATAACTCTCTGTACAAAAATTGTTACTGTCAAATGTTGAAAATACATTCTGTTGGAGCTTTTCTCCCCAGGACTCCATTGAAAACGGGTTCTTTAAGGCCCAATGGACTATCCTGGTAAACCAACGACAATAAATAAATAAATAAATAATCAAAACTCCAAAAGTTGTGGACATCTTACAAAAGGGCCTCACTGAGACAGATGCCTGGTGTCAAAGTCATGGCCTCAAGCTCAATGCCAAAAAGTGCATTGTCATCCCTTTTGGTAAAAACTCTGTACCCATGAACTACCACATAGGCGGTAGTCTACTTAACACCGAACGTGTGATAAGAGACCTTGGGACACAGGTGGACAGTAGTCTCTCCTCTGATAATCACATTGCCACAGGAGTCAGAAAATCCTTCTATGTGGCACACCTCATCACAAAAGGTTTCTCATCCAGGAAAAAATAAATCATTGTTCCCCTCTACTCGTCACTCATTAGACCCATTATAGAGTACAATGCCCCTTTTGGTATGTAACTCACAAGACATCTAAAACAACTGGAAAGGCTACAGAAACACCTCACAAAGAGGATTATTGGCCTCAAACAGATGGCCTATGCAGACCGTCTCAAAAAACTACAGCTTTACTCCATTGCATATCACCTACTCAGAGGTGATCTCTGCCTAACACACAAAGCTATGTCAAACCCAGAGCTTTTGGACATGCTCCACTTAAAGAAATCCCAGTCCCTCCGAACTACATGTTCTAGGGACATAAACCTTGTCACCACAATAAATAGAACATGCTAGAGGGATAGATTCCTGTCCCAGAGACTTCCCATACTCTGGAACAAAATACCTATCTATATCAAACAAAGCTCCTCATTAGCACTCTTCAAGAAAAATCTTGATGATTGGATGGGAGATAGGAAATTCACCCCGGGGATCTCTTCTGTGGCTCTGCTCGACAGTGGCACAGGAAAATAAATTTCTTGGGTGGTGAAAGCCAGGGTACCTTTTGGCTAGGCTTATATAGACCCTAGGGCCAGTAGCCTAGTACCTACCTATGAACCTATGAACTACACCTCCCATTGCCCTATTTTAGCCAGCCTGCTGATGTCAGTCACCTTGAAATACCCCTTTGGAAACCAGCCAGTCCTATAAGCTCTGTGGTGTGGGCCATAAATGCAGAACAATGTAGTAACTGCACAAGTATGGGTTTGAATCTCATCTGTGGCAAGTGTTGGTTTGTGTACCTCAAAGGTTTTGGCCCCATTTACAGCCAGTACACATCTCAGAACCTGACTTTAGCAGTCCTGCAGATGTCATCCACCTTACAAGTACCTGTTTCCCACCCTGAACCATGTCAGGTCAGTGGTGTGTGTGGTAAATGCATAACTTAATGGTCTGTAAAGATTGTTAGATGGAGGTTTGAACCTCACCCCTGGCAAATGTAAATGTGTGATTAGGGCAAAATTATTTTTGGGATCTGTCACCCACAACATCACCCAATGCCAGTATTTACAATGGCTGGTGATGTTCCTCACCTTAGAAGTACCTTGAAACAGCCTCCATTCAATAAGCTGAGTGGCGCATGCAATAAATGCGGTGCACTGTTGTAGCAATACATAGCTAGGTAGGGGGTTGAATCTCTGTAAAAACAATAAAAAGCAAACAATGACCAATAAACACCAAAAGCTAAACCAAGAAGCAGGAGACAAGGAATCCAACAGCAATAGCGTACTGTAATTTTAATGTCCGCTTTCGTCACAAGACTTCCTCAGAATACAAAAACAGTTAGACCAAACAACATTTAAATAGGCAAATTAATAATACATATATAATTAACAGATAATTAAAATTAATTAGTTAATTTAACATTACAAAACCACTATCAATTTGTGTAAAAATTTAAATAAACAAAGCTGTAGTGTCACAATCCTTGTTTACATACAATTTCCTATACTTTAAAAAACACTTGATGTTTATGGCGTCATTTAACCCAGGAAATCTATCTGAATTCAAACGAACTTGCCAAATGGTCTCACGCTGTTCTAAATAGTTTTTGTAATCACCCCCTCTCATGTCTGGGTGTACAACTTCTAACACAGAAAATAAAAATTTCTTAAAAGAAGTGCAAATAACTGAATGCTTAAAAACGGCGTTGGTCTCGTCCTTACTACGTATGCTGTAAATGTGCTCTCTTATTCTAGTCTTAAGGCATCTTGTTGTCATCCCAACATAAAAAGCAGGACAACTAGAACACAAGCTGATGTAAACTACCCCCTTAGTGTTGCAATCTGTATAACCAGGAACCTTCATGGTCTTGTCAATAGTTTCTATCCTAATGTAGGGGCCCTCAGAAATAAATCTGCACATGTTACAAGTGTGGCAACAGTGCATTCCAGTTTTATTGGTATGTGATGTCATGTTGTTAAAATGATGAAATTCTAGGCCTCTCTTTAAATTGCAATTATTTCTAAAGACAAAAGAAGGTTGGTTCCCTAAAATCTTTTGAATGTCAGAATTACCCTTTATAATCCTCCAATTGTTTGTTACAACTTGCTTAATTTGACCACCATCGGAGCTCATATCCAAAGAACAAATAGTATTGCTGTTGATGTTATTCACAGGAGTAGTGCTATTATCAGCAGTAACCAAAGACATAGGGCTGTCAAGTAAAGCTTTAAAGGAGCTAAAACGTCTACTCAAAATCTCGTCACTCAGCTTGATCAACTCAGTTTCCTTGTATCCCCTCTCGGTAAACAAAGAAATAATGAGATTAAATTCGTTAATAAGATCACTGTGCTTAGACGTCATACGACTAGCCCTTATAAATTGTCCCCGAGGGATGTTCTTGATAATATGCCTAGGGTGATTACTAAGTTGGTGTAAATATCCGTTTGTAAAGGTTTCTTTACGAAAGATTTTACTATGAAATCTAGCCTCAATCTCATCCCAATATAAAAAAACATCAAGAAAACTAACTTGCAAGCCTACACAACCCTAGGTAAACTTCAAATAATCAGAAAATAAATTAATTTCTGAAATGAAGGTATCGACAGTGCTGGAATCACCTTCAATAACAAAAAATAAATCATCAATAAAACGGCAAAAAAATTAATATTATATTTGCTAGTCAACATTGATATAAATTCAAACTCCCACCAGGCCATAACAAGATTAGCATATGCTGGTGCAGCGGGGGACCCCATGGCCACACCCCTCTTTTGTTGGTAATAAGTTTGTCCTAACAGAAAAAAATTATTTTCCAAAATAATTTCCAAAAAATGTCTAATAGTAGAAATAGCATTCTTTGTTAATCCTGTGTTCTTTTTAAGTAAAAAATTACACACAGCCTCCACACCTTGAATGTGAGGGATGCAGGTATATAAAGAAACCACGTCTATGGTGAAAATAATATGTCTTGAGGGATCAAAATTCCCACCTTGTAAAAATAACCCAAATTTGTTCAGGAAATGCCATGAATCTTTAATAAACGAAATTTCATTAGCTAAAATGGGCCCCAACACAGCATCAATGACAAGTGAAATACCCTCAGTAACAGAGTGTGGTGAAGAAACAATTGGTCTGAGGGGGGATTTGTTAAACTCTTGTGTGTTTTGGGTATACCAAAAATGACCCCTATACGTGGTTCTTGCACTGTACAGAAATCATATACATCAAAAGTAATGTCACCGGTCATAAGAAGTGCATAAAGCTCAGAATGAATGAAGTGTTGTCTACGCAGTATTTCATGATAACTGATTGCCTCATACTCTTCTGAATTGCTTAAAATGTCCAACATTTTTTTATTATAAACTTCTTGCCTCGTGATGACAATATTGCCCCCCTTATCACTCTTCATAAATCTAAAATCTTTACAGAGAAATTTGAGATTATTAAGTGCCACTTTCTCATCATGATTTAAGTTGTTTGGAGTGTGACACTTGGTTCTCAAAACCTGGGTGATGTCTTGAATACATTGTTCCTCAAATACCCTGATTGTATGATGTAAGTGAGGAGTATAATTAGATGGTTTAATTAGGGTCTTTTTTTCTTCATCCGAAAAAGAATTCATCAAGTAAAATAAATTTAATTTCCTTGTGAATTTTTTTATATCAATAATAGTTTTACTGAAATTGGCCCTAGAGCTTGGTACAAAATTTAAGCCATATTTTAAAACCTTTAATTCACAATCAGAAAAACAATGGTCAGTTAGATTGATAATGCTAAATTCATCCAACGTCCTATCTAAGTCTCGTCCCCTGATGAGTTCGATCCCAGAAAAGTCCGACTTCTGGTTAAAACAGTTTTCCTGTTGTTGTTGTAAGTCAACTTCTTGTTGAAAAAAGAAGAGGATGTAGTAGTATTAGAAGGAATGGTTGCCCCAGTCCTGGCTCTAGATTTTACTGAGCTGTTAATGTTTAAATTTTCACCAGTACTTTCAGTGGCAATGTTGTTGGTGTTAAGAAAATCTTCACCAGCAGCATTGCTAACAGTCAAAGAACTATCACTGCCATTGCTTTCAACCATAATAGCAGTAGTTTTAATAGTTGTTTGATTACCAGTCCGGTCCTCAGTATCATGATCAGTAAACTGTTGCTCTAAATCGTCGGTACCAGAAACGACTGTGTTGTAGTTCCTTTTACCCCAACTGTTGGAGGTAGGCCCACGAAAGTTACTCCCTTTATTAAATAGTGCACTCCCTTTGTTAGCAAAGTTGTTGTAAGCATTATTGTTCTCATAAGAAAAAAGATCACGGGCCAATTTCAATTGTTTACGGCTGGTTACTTCAGCTGTATGCTGTTCAAGTTCCTCGTAAATGGCGTTAAAGAATTCCTTAGCATTTGTTTGACATAACAGGTTTTTTAATTCGCCTTCAGTGAACACAATTTCTTCCTTTAACTCGCTCATCTTAATAAGATTATTTTCGATGAGCAATTTCAAAAAATTAATACCAGCATTGTTGAAAAAAGTTACCAAAGACTTAAAAAAAGGTTGATTAACAGTAATGCCATTAGGGCATTTGAAAAATCTAAGTCCCTTAGGGACAATGTTTAGCTCAATACAACGCCGAAAGTAGCAGTTTTCAAGATCCAGTGAGCGGTATCTCTTTAATAATTTCAATAAGAGACTATGTTTATTACTAACATCTGCAGAATTAAGCAATTGGCATGGTTTACCTGTGTTGCCAAAAGGATTCACGACCTCATCCAAAAAGAATTGCACTGTCCTGCACCCCGCTGCATTGTCAGAATGTTTTTTTCATGAAGAAGACGTCTTGGCTTGACAATAATCCCTTTTGCGGTTATCCACTAATTCCACGAAAGTATCCAACTCTTGAAAGGATGTGTTAGGACTTGAAATGTTCACCACATTCGCGCTAGTAGATCTCATGCCCATGCGTTCATGCTCATTGGCTCTTGAAACCAAAAAACTTGAGAGAGTTCTGAATATCCACCAAAGTAGCCGCTAACAAGTTGTTCATGGTAGCGGCTTCTGAAGTCGGTTGAA